>NC_136062.1:375347138-375947138 GCF_964261635.1 Lissotriton helveticus
TTGGGACCCCCCTTTTATCTCAGCCCCCGCTAGACGAATCCCTCCCAAACTTTCAGGGAAGGACCGGAGCGCCGCGAGGCAAAGTTAAGGAAAATTTCAGGAAGATTCCTCAACCGGCGCCAAAGTTATTCCCAATAGAATGTTGCGATTTCCCTATGGAAAACAATCCTAACTATATATATATATATATATATATATATATATATATATATATATATATATTACCTACTGGCGGTCGCCAGTAGGTATATATAGTTAGGACCTAGTTTCAATAGGAAATCCGCAACATTCTATTGGGAATAACTTTGGCGCTGGTTGATGAATCTTTGTGAATCTCTCAAAGAAGATGGCCCGCTCCGCTCCTTCTCTGAAAGTTTTGGGGGGATTCGTGAAGTGGGGGCTGAGAAAAAAGGGGGGTCCCAAAATGTGTTTTCCCCACGCAAACACCCTGACCCCCTAGGCCTGCTCAGGAATCCCACAAGGACCCCCAAGGCCCCCCTCAATTTTTGTTTTGACAAAAACTGCGGAGTACGAGTACTGTACGAGCACGGTTAGCTTACTGTAAGCTTACTGTACTCTGTACCTTCCAGAGCACAAGCTGAATGCTAATTGGCTGTCAACTGTCTGTAAACATTCCAAACCAGAAAGTGTTGGCAGCCATCTTGTGCCTCGGTAGACTGAGGCACAAGAAAGCAGAAAATAAAATGTGTAGAACGCAAAAAAGTGACAGGGTAGAAACACCCTGACCCCCTAGGCCTGCTAAGGTGGTCCCACAAGGACCCCAAGGCCACCCCCAATTTATTTTTTGACAGAAATCACGGGGTACGAGTATTGTACACGTACCTTTCAGAGTACGAGCTGCATGGTCATTGGATGTGAACACTCCAAACCAGGAAGTGTTGGCAGCCATCTTGTGCCTCGGTAGACTGAGGCACAAGAAAGCAGAAAAACAAACGTGTAGAACGCAAAAAGGGGGCAGGGTAGAAACACCCTGAACCCCTAGACCTGCTCAGGGATCCCACAAGGACCCCCAAGGCAACCCCAATTTGTTTTTGACAAAAACTGCGGAGTACGAGTACTGTACGACCACGGTAAGCTTACTGTAAGCTTACTGTATCTATACCTTCCCGAGCACGAGCTGAATGCTAATTGGATGTCAACTATCTGTAAACACTCCAAACCAGAAAGTGTTGGCCGGCATCTTGTGCCTCTGTAGACTGGGGCTCAAGAAAGCAGAAAAACAAATGTGTAGAACGCAAAAAGGGGGCATATATATATCAATATTACCTACTGGCAGCCGCCAGTAGGTATATATAGTTAGGACCTAGTTTCCATAGGAAATCCGCAACATTCTATTGGGAATAACTTTGGTGCCGGCTGATGAATCTTTGTGAATTTATCAAAGAAGATTGCCCGCTCTGCTCCGCTCCTTCCCTGAAAGTTTTGGGGGGATTCGTAAAGTGGGGGCTGAGAAAAAAGGATAGGATGATTAGACACGGCTACAGCCCGAACAGCTGAACGGAATTACAAGAAATTAAGCAAAATTGTAGAGTCTGATTCGCAGATCGCCCTTTTGTTTAAATTGTGTAAATCCCTCCTGTAGTTCCTGAGAAAATCAAAAGACAAAAAATGGATATATCTAGAGGAGCTTACTGTAAGCTTACTGTAAGCGTACTGTACTCTGTACTTCCCGAGCACAAGCTGAATGCTAATTGGCTGACAACTGTCTGTAAACACCACAAACCAGACAGTGTTGGCAGCCATCTTGTGCCTCGGTAGACTGAGGCGCAAGAATGCAGAAAAACAAACGTGTAGAACGCAAAAAGGGGGCAGGGTAGAAACACTCTGACCCCCTAGGCCTGATCAGGGAACCCACAAGGACCCCCAAGGCCCCTCTAATTTTTTTTTACAAAAACCGCGGAATACAAGTACTGTACGAGCACGGTAAGCTTACTGTCAGCTAACTGTACTCTGTACCTTCCCGAGCACGAGCTGAATGCTAATTGGCTGTCAACTGTCTGTAAACACTCCAAACCAGAAAGTGTTGGCAGCCATCTTGTGCCTCGGTAGACTGAGGCACAAGAAAGCAGAAAAACAAACGTGTAGAACGCAAAAAGGGGGCATATATATACATATATATATATATATATATATTACCTACTGGCGGTCGCCAGTAGGTATATATAGTTAGGACCTAGTTTCCATAGGAAATCTGCAACATTCTATTGGGAATAACTTTGGTGCCAGCTGATGAATCTTTGTGAATTTCTCAAAGAAGATGGCCCGCTCCGCTATGCTCCTTCCCTGAAAGTTTTGGAGGGATTCGTGAAGTGGGGGCTGAGAAAAGAGGGGGGTCCCAAAACATGTTTCCCCATGCAATTTTCTATAGGACGATTAGACATGGCTGCAGCCCGAACGGCTGAACGGAATTTCAAGAAATTTAACAAAATGGTAGAGTCTGATTCGCAGATCGCCCTTTTGTTTAAATGGTGTAAATCCCTCCTGTAGTTCCTGAGAAAATCAAAAGATAAAAAATGTATATATCTAGAGGAGCTTACTGTAAGATTTCTGTAAGCTTACTGTACTCTGTACCTTTCCGAGCGCGAGCTGAATGCTAATTGGCTGTCAACTGTCTGTCAACACTCCAAACCAGAATGTGTTAGCAGCCATCTTGTGCCTCGGTAGACTGAGGCACAAGAAAGCAGAAAAACAAACATGTAGAATGCAAAAAGGGGGCAGGGAAGAAACACCCTGACCCCTTAGGCCTGCTCAGGGTGTCTCACAAGGACGCCAATGCTCCCCCAAATTTTTGGGGGGACAAAAAACGCGGGGTACGAGTACCATACGAGTACGGTAAGCTTACTGTAAGCTTACTGTACTCTGTACCTTCCCGAGCACGAGCTGAATGTTAATTGGCTGTCAAAGGTCTGTCAACACTCCAAACCAGAAAGTGTTGGCAGCCATCTTGTGCCTCGGTAGACTGAGACACAGGAAAGCAGAAAAACAGACATGTAGAACACAAAAAGGGGGCAGGGTAGAAACACCCTGACCACCTAGGCCTGCTCAGGGATCCCACAAGGACCCCCAAGGCCCCCCCAATTTTTTTCTTTTTTGACAAAAACCGCGGAGTACGAGTACTGTACGAGCACGGTAAGCTTACTGTAAGCTTACTGTACTCTGTACCTTCCCGAGCACGAGCTGAATGCTAATTGGCTGTCAACTGTCTGTAAACACTCCAAACCAGAAAGTGTTGGCAGCCATCTTGTGCCTCGGTAGACTGAGGCAAAAGAAAGCAGAAAAACAAACGTGTAGAAAGCAAAAAGGGGGCAGGGTAGAAACACCCTGACCCCCTAAGCCTGCTCAGGGTGTCTAACAAGGACCCCCAAGCCCCCCCCCAAATTTTTTGGGGAACAAAAACCGGAGGGTACCAGTAACCAGTAAACCATTGAAATTGCTCCTATATAGTTAGTTGTACTAACTATATTTCGCGCACCCGCAATCCACTGCTGAGGATGTCACATATTAGAACATTCATGACATGGTCAGTGACATCACTGATGACATCTCAAATGACATCACTGATGACATCATCTAGTGAATGTGGTTTGCGTCGTTATTTAAATATGCAATATATATATAGCAATTTGCATTGAAGAATAAGTGGATATATATATAAATAAATATTTGGATGGAGGATTTAGTAGCAGTATAATTGACTGTTTACTTGACCAATTAATGTATGAAAAGGTGTATGTGATTGTCACGTGGATGATGTCATCAGTGATTTCATCAGTGATGTCATTTGAGATGTCATCAGTGATGTCACTGACCATGTCATGAATGATCTAATATGTGACATCATCAGCAGTGGATTGCGGGTGCGCGAAATATAGTTAGTACAACTAACTATATAGGAGCAATTTCAATGGTTTTGTATGAGTAAAATGTCCAGCTAACTATAACACCACTACAACTTATAGTTTTTTTGAGTGAATTTCAAAGGTTTTTTAAAAGCTAATTCCTAACTATATAACTCTTGAAACCTATGTTTTTTTCAGTGAATTTCAAAGGTTTTTTAAATGCTAATTCCTAACTATATAAGGCCTGAAACCTATGTTTTTTTCAATGAATTTGCAAGGTTTTTTAAATGCTAAGTCCTAACTATATAAGGCCTGAAACCTATGGTTTTTTCAGTGAATTTCAAAGGTTTTTTAAATGCTAATTTCTAACTATATAAGGCCTGAAACCTATGGTTTTTTCAGTGAATTTGCAAGGTTTTTTTAAAGGCTAATACCTAACTATATAAGGCCTGAAACCTATGTTTTTTTCAGTGAATTTCCAAGGTTTTTTAAATGCTAATTCCTAACTATATAAGGCCTGAAACCTATGTTTTTTCAGAGAATTCGCAAGGTTTTTTAAATGCTAATTCCTAATCTATATAAGGGCAAAACCTATGGTTTTTTCATTGAATTCGCAAGGTTTTTTAAATGCTAATTCTATTAGCGGATAACGTTTTTATATAGTAAACCGTTTTTTAAATCTCAAATGCCTGCTTTGCTAACAGAGTTTTTAAGCACAGTCTCTTTTGTCTCTGGTGGCCATCTTAGGAGACTGCATATCAGAATTTTTTTAATGAAATATAAGAGGATTTGAGAAGTCACTCAAAATGTGCCCTAATTTTTCTTTCTTCAGCACTACTCATAATTTCTATGGCAAAATGAACCCCCTCATTTTGTTCCTTTGCAAATTAAATGTTTTAAGTGTTAACACTTTATTCCAATCAAGATGACTTCAGGTGTGCCATACTTTTGGCATAAGAAAGACTGTTAGAGCTCTAGTTGTTCTCTAGAACACTCTGGGACATTCTGTCATTGGGCTATAGTTGGGCTACATTTGTTTTTTTTTGTCTCGGGTGGCCATCTTTGGGCTACATTGGGCTACATTGGGCTACATTGGGCTCTAACATATATATAGCCCAATGTAGCCCAATATATATTTTTCAAAGTTAATTTTCGTAAAAACCACTGGAGCACATATCTTGAGACATAGCAAAGGCACACGGGCTACAAGTCACTACAATTTTGCCAAGTTTGGTGGAAAACCATTCAGCCGTTCGGGCTAAAAGTGAGTCCAACCGCCCTATGGAAATTAACATGGGGAAAACACGTTTTGGGACCCCCCTTTTATCTCAGCCCCCGCTTGACGAATCCCTCCCAAACTTTCAGGGAAGGACCGGAGCGCCGCGAGGCAAAGTTAAGGAACATTTCAGGAAGATTCCTCAACCGGCGCCAAAGTTATTCCCAATAGAATGTTGCGATTTCCCTATTGAAAACAATCCTAACTATATATATATAGATATATATATATATATATATATATATATATATATATATATATATATATATATATATATATATATATATTACCTACTGGCGGTCGCCAGTAGGTATATATAGTTAGGACCTAGTTTCAATAGGAAATCCGCAACATTCTATTGGGAATAACTTTGGCGCCGGTTGATGAATCTTTGTGAATCTCTCAAAGAAGATGGCCCGCTCCGCTCCTTCTCTGAAAGTTTTGGGGGGATTCGTGAAGTGGGGGCTGAGAAAAAAGGGGGGTCCCAAAATGTGTCTTCCCCACGCAATTTTCCATAGGACGATTAGACACGGCTACAGCCCGAACGGCATAACGGAATTACAAGAAATTTGGCAAAATAGTAGAGTCTGATTCGCAGATCGCCATTTTGTTTAAATGGTGTAAATCCCTCCAGTAGTTCCTGAGAAAATCAAAAGAGAAAACATGTATATATAAGGAGGAGTTTACTGTAAGATTACTGTAAGCTTACTGTACTCTGTACCTTTCAGAGCAGGAGCTGAATGCTAATTGGCTGTCAACTGTCTGTCAACACTCCAAACCAGAAAGTGTTGGCAGCCATCTTGTGCCTCGGTAGACTGAGGCACAGGAAAGCAGAAAAACAGACATATAGAATGCAAAAAGGGGCAGGGTAGAAACACCCTGACCCCCTAGGCCTGCTCAGGAATCCCACAAGGACCCCCAAGGCCCCCCCTCAATTTTTGTTTTGACAAAAACTGCGGAGTACGAGTACTGTACGAGCACGGTAAGCTTACTGTAAGCTTACTGTACTCTGTACCTTCCAGAGCACAAGCTGAATGCTAATTGGCTGTCAACTGTCTCTAAACACTCCAAACCAGAAAGTGTTGGCAGCCATCTTGTGCCTCGGTAGACTGAGGCACAAGAAAGCAGAAAATAAAATGTGTAGAACGCAAAAAAGGGACAGGGTAGAAACACCCTGACCCCCTAGGCCTGCTAAGGGGGTCCCACAAGGACCCCAAGGCCACCCCCAATTTATTTTTTTACAAAAATCACGGGGTACGAGTATTGTACACGTACCTTTCAGAGTACGAGCTGCATGGTCATTGGATGTGAACACTCCAAACCAGGAAGTGTTGGCAGCCATCTTGTGCCTCGGTAGACTGAGGCACAAGAAAGCAGAAAAACAAACGTGTAGAACGCAAAAAGGGGGCAGGGTAGATACACCCTGAACCCCTAGACCTGCTCAGGGATCCCACAAGGACCCCCAAGGCAACCCCAATTTGTTTTTGACAAAAACTACTGAGTACGAGTACTGTACGACCACGGTAAGCTTACTGTAAGCTTACTGTAATCTATACCTTCCCGAGCACGAGCTGAATGCTAATTGGATGTCAACTATTTGTAAACACTCCAAACCAGAAAGTGTTGGCCGGAATCTTGTGCCTCTGTAGACTGGGCCTCAAAAAAGCAGAAAAACAAATGTGTAGAACGCAAAAAGGGGGCATATATATATCAATATTACCTACTGGCAGTCGCCAGTAGGTATATATAGTTAGGACCTAGTTTCCATAGGAAATCCGCAACATTCTATTGGGAATAACTTTGGTGCCGGCTGATGAATCTTTGTGAATTTATCAAAGAAGATTGCCCGCTCCGCTCCTTCCCTGAAAGTTTTGGGGGGATTCGTGAAGTGGGGGCTGAGAAAAAAGGATAGGATGATTAGACACGGCTACAGCCCGAACAGCTGAACGGAATTACAAGAAATTAAGCAAAATTGTAGAGTCTGATTCGCAGATCGCCCTTTTGTTTAAATTGTGTAAATCCCTCCTGTAGTTCCTGAGAAAATCAAAAGACAAAAAACAGATATATCTAGAGGAGCTTACTGTAAGCTTACTGTAAGCGTACTGTACTCTGTACTTCCCGAGCACAAGCTGAATGTTAATTGGCTGACAACTGTCTGTCAACACTCCAAACCAGAAAGTGTTGGCAGCCATCTTGTGCCTCGGTAGATTGAGGCACAAGAAAGCAGAAAAACAAACAAGTAGAACGCAAAAAGGGGGCAGGGTAGAAACACCCTGATCCCCTAGGCCTGCTCAGGGACACCACAAGTACCCCCAAGGCCCCCCCAATTTTTTTTTTTACAAAAACTGTGGAGTACGAGTACTGTACGAGCACGGTAAGCTTACTGTAAGCTTACTGTAATCTGTACCTTCCAGAGCATGAGCTGAATGCTAATTGGCTGTCAACTGTCTGTAAACACTCCTAACCAGAAACTGTTGGCAGCCATCTTGTGCCTCTGTAGACTGAGGCACAAGAAATCAGAAAAACAAATGTGTAGAACGCAAAAAGGGGGCATATATATATACATATATATATATATATATATATTACATACTGGCGGTCACCAGTAGGTATATATAGTTAGGAGCTACTTTCCATAGGAAATCTGCAAAATTCTATTTGGAATAACTTTGGCACCGGTTGATGAATATTTGTGAATTTCTCAAAGAAGATGGTCCGCTCCGTTCCGCTCCTTCCCTGAAAGTTTTGGGGGGATTCGTGAAGCGGTGGCTGATAAAAAAGGGGGGTCCTAAAATGTGTTTTCCTCATGCTATTTTCCATAGGACGATTAGACAGGGCTACAGCCCGAACGGCTGAACGGAATTACAAGAAATTTGGCAAAATGGTAGAGTCTGATTCGCAGATTGCCATTTTGTTTAAATGGTGTAAATCCCTCCAGTAGATCCTGAGAAAATCAAAAGAGAAAAAGTATATATATCTAGAGGAGCTTACTGTAAGATTACTGTAAGCTTACTGTACTCTATACCATTCTGAGCACGAGCTGAATGCTAATTGGCTGTCAACTGTCTGTAAACACTCCAAACCAGAAAGTGTTGGCAGCCATCTTGTGCCTCGGTAGACTGAGGCACAAGAAAGCAGAAAAACAAACGTGTTGAACGCAAAAAGGGGGCAGGGTAGACACACCCTGGCCCCCTAGGCCTGCTCAGGGTGTCTCACAAGGACCCCCAAGACCCCCCCAAATCTTTTTGGGGACAAAAACTACAGGGTACGAGTACCGTACGAGTACCGTATCAGTACGGTAAGCTTACTGTAAGCTTACTGTACCCTGTACCTTCCCGAGCACGAGCTGAATGCTAATTTGCTGTCAACTGTCTGTCAACACTCCAAACCAGAAAGTGTTGGCAGCCATCTTGTGCCTCGCTAGACTAAGGCACAAGAAAGCAGAAAAACAAACGTGTAGAACACAAAAAGGGGGCAGGGTAGAAACACCCTGACCCCCAAGGCCTTCTCAGGGTGTCGCACAAGGACCCCCAAGGCCACCACCCCGAATTTTTGGGGGGACAAAAACCACAGGGTACAAGTACCGTACGAGTCTGGTAAGCTTACTGTAAGCTTACTGTACTCTGTACCTTCCCGAGCACTAGCTGAATGTTAATTGGCTGTCAACTGTCTCTCAAAACTCCAAACCAGAAAGTGTTGGCAGCCATCTTGTGCCTCGTTAGATTGAGGCACAAGAATGCAGAAAAACAAAGGTGTAGAACGCAAAACGGGGGCAGGGTAGAAACACCCTGACCCCCTAGGCCTGCTCAGGGATTCCACAAGGACCCCCAAGGCCCCCCCCCAATTTTTTTTTTACAAAAAACGCGGAATACAAGTACTGTACGAGCACGGTAATCTTACTGTCAGCTTACTGTACTCTGTACCTTCCCGAGCTGAATGCTAATTGGCTGTCAACTGTCTGTCAACACTCCAAACCAGAAAGTATTGGCAGCCATCTTGTGCCTCTGTAGACTGAGGCACAAGAAAGCAGAAAAACAAACGTGTATAACGAAAAAGGAGGCATGGTAGAAACACCCTGACCCCCTAAGCCTGCTCAGGGTGTCTCACAAGGACCCCCAAGCCCACTCCCCCCAAATTTTTGGGGGGACAAAAACCGTGGGGTACGAGTACTATACGAGCACAGTAAGCTTACTGTAAGCTTACTGTACTCTGTACTTTCCCGAGCACGAGCTGAATGCTAATTGGCTGACAACTGTCTGTAAACACCACAAACCAGACAGTGTTGGCAGCCATCTTGTGCCTCGGTAGACTGAGGCGCAAGAATGCAGAAAAACAAACGTGTAGAACGCAAAAAGGGGGCAGGGTAGAAACACTCTGACACCCTAGGCCTGATCAGGGAACCCACAAGGACCCCCAAGGCCCCTCCAATTTTTTTTTACAAAAACCGCGGAATACAAGTACTGTACGAGCACGGTAAGCTTACTGTCAGCTTACTGTACTCTGTACCTTCCCGAGCACGAGCTGAATGCTAATTGGCTGTCAACTGTCTGTAAACACTCCAAACCAGAAAGTGTTGGCAGCCATCTTGTGCCTCGGTAGACTGAGGCACAAGAAAGCAGAAAAACAAACGTGTAGAACGCAAAAAGGGGGCATATATATACATATATATATATATATATATATATATATATATATATTACCTACTGGCGGTCGCCAGTAGGTATATATAGTTAGGACCTAGTTTCCATAGGAAATCTGCAACATTCTATTGGGAATAACTTTGGTGCCAGCTGATGAATCTTTGTGAATTTCTCAAAGAAGATGGCCCGCTCTGCTATGCTCCTTCCCTGAAAGTTTTGGAGGGATTCGTTAAGTGGGGGCTGAGAAAAGAGGGGGGTCCCAAAACGTGTTTCCCCATGCAATTTTCTATAGGACGATTAGACAAGGCTGCAGCCCGAACGGCTGAACGGAATTACAAGAAATTTAACAAAATGGTAGAGTCTGATTCGCAGATCGCCCTTTTGTTTAAATGGTGTAAATCCCTCCTGTAGTTCCTGAGAAAATCATAAGATAAAAAATGTATATATCTAGAGGAGCTTACTGTAAGATTTCTGTAAGCTTACTGTACTCTGTACCTTTCAGAGCGCGAGCTGAATGCTAATTGGCTGTCAACTGTCTGTCAACACTCCAAACCAGAATGTGTTAGCAGCCATCTTGTGCCTCGGTAGACTGAGGCACAAGAAAGCAGAAAAACAAACGTGTAGAACCCAAAAAGGGGGCAGGGAAGAAACACCCTGACCCCCTAGGCCTGCTCAGGGTGTCTCACAAGGACGCCAATGCTCCCCAAAATTTTTGGGGGGACAAAAAACGCGGGGTACGAGTACCATACGAGTACGGTAAGCTTACTGTAAGCTTTCTGTACTCTGTACCTGCCCGAGCACGAGCTGAATGTTAATTGGCTATCAAAGGTCTGTCAACACTCCAAACCAGAAAGTGTTGGCAGCCATCTTGTGCCTCGGTAGACTGAGGCACAGGAAAGCAGAAAAACAGACATGTAGAACACAAAAAGGGGGCAGGGTAGAAACACCCTGACCACCTAGGCCTGCTCAGGGATCCCACAAGGACCCCCAAGGCCCCCCCAATTTTTTTCTTTTTTGACAAAAAACGCGGAGTACGAGTACTATACGAGCACGGTAAGCTTACTGTAAGCTTACTGTACTCTGTACCTTCCCGAGCACGAGCTGAATGCTAATTGGCTGTCAACTGTCTGTAAACACTCCAAACCAGAAAGTGTTGGCAGCCATCTTGTGCCTCGGTAGACTGAGGCACAAGAAAGCAGAAAAACAAACGTGTAGAACGCAAAAAGGGGGCAGGGTAGAAACACCCTGACCCCCTAAGCCTGCTCAGGGTGTCTAACAAGGACCCCCAAGCCCCCCCCCCCCAAATTTTTTGGGGAACAAAAACCGGAGGGTACCAGTAACGTACGAGTACGGTTAGCTTACTGTAAGCTTACTGTACTCTGTACTTTCCCGAGCATGAGCTGAATGCTAATTGGCTGTCAACTGTCTGTCAACACTCCAAACCAAAAAGTGTTGGCAGCCATCTTGTGCCTCGGTAGACTGAGGCACAAGAAATCAGAAAAACAAACGTGTAGAACACAAAAAGGGGGCAGGGTAGAACCACCCTGATCCCCTAGGCCTTATCAGGGTGTCACACAAGGACCCCCAAGGCCCCCACTCCAAATTTTTTGGGGGACAAAAACCGCGGGGTACGAGTACCGTACGAGTCTGGTAAGCTTACTGTAAGCTTACTGTACTCTGTACATTCCCGAGCACTAGCTGAATGTTAATTGGCTGTCAACTGTCTTTCAACACTCCAAACCAGAAAGTGTTGGCAGCCATCTTGTGCCTCGGTAGATTGAGGCACAAGAAAGCAGAAAAACAAACAAGTAGAACGCAAAAAGGGGGCAGGGTAGACACACCTTGTCCCCCTAGGCCTGCTCAGGGTGTCGCACAAGGACCCCCAAGGCCCCCCCAAATTTGTTTGGGGACAAAAACCACAGGGTACGAGTACCGTACGAGTACCGTATGAGTACGGTAAGCTTACTGTAAGCTTACTGTACTCTGTACCTTCCCGAGCACGAGCTGAATGCTAATTGGCTGTCAACTGTCTGTCAACACTCTAAACCAGAAAGTGTTGGCAGCCATCTTGTGCCTCGGTAGACTGAGGCACAAGAAAGCAGAAAAACAGACATGTAGAACGCAAAAAGGGGGCAGGATAGAAACACCCTGACCCCCTACGCCTGCTCAGGGATCCCACAAGGAACCCCCAAGGCCCCCAATTTTTTTTTTTTTCACAAAAAACACAGAGTACGAGTACTGTACGAGCACGGTAAGCTTACTGTAAGCTTACTGTACTCTGTACCTTCCCGAGCACGAGCTGAATGCTAATTGGCTGTCAGCTGTCTGTAAACACTCCAAACCAGAAAGTGTTGGCAGCCATCTTGTGCCTCGGTAGACTGAGGCACAAGAAAGCAGAAAAACAAACGTGTAGAACGCAAAAAGGGGGCAGGGTAGAAACACCCTGACCCCCTAAGCCTGCTCAGGGTGTCTAACAAGGACCCCCAAGGACCCCCAAGCCCCCCCCCCCCCCCAAATTTTTTGGGGAACAAAAACCGGAGGGTACCAGTAACGTACGAGTACGGTTAGCTTACTGTAAGCTTACTGTACTCTGTACTTTCCCGAGCATGAGCTGAATGCTAATTGGCTGTCAACTGTCTGTCAACACTCCAAACCAAAAAGTGTTGGCAGCCATCTTGTGCCTCGGTAGACTGAGGCACAAGAAATCAGAAAAACAAACGTGTAGAACACAAAAAGGGGGCAGGGTAGAACCACCCTGATCCCCTAGGCCTTATCAGGGTGTCACACAAGGACCCCCAAGGCCCCCACTCCAAATTTTTTGGGGGACAAAAACCGCGGGGTACGAGTACCGTACGAGTCTGGTAAGCTTACTGTAAGCTTACTGTACTCTGTACATTCCCGAGCACAAGCTGAATGTTAATTGGCTGTCAACTGTCTTTCAACACTCCAAACCAGAAAGTGTTGGCAGCCATCTTGTGCCTCGGTAGATTGAGGCACAAGAAAGCAGAAAAACAAACAAGTAGAACGCAAAAAGGGGGCAGGGTAGACACACCTTGTCCCCCTAGGCCTGCTCAGGGTGTCGCACAAGGACCCCCAAGGCCCCCCCAAATTTGTTTGGGGACAAAAACCACAGGGTACGAGTACCGTACGAGTACCGTATGAGTACGGTAAGCTTACTGTAAGCTTACTGTACTCTGTACCTTCCCGAGCACGAGCTGAATGCTAATTGGCTGTCAACTGTCTGTCAACAATCTAAACCAGAAAGTGTTGGCAGCCATCTTGTGCCTCGGTAGACTGAGGCACAAGAAAGCAGAAAAACAGACATGTAGAACGCAAAAAGGGGGCAGGATAGAAACACACTGACCCCCTAGGCCTGCTCAGGGATCCCACAAGGAACCCCCAAGGCCCCCCAATTTTTTCTTTTTTTTACAAAAAACACGGAGTACGAGTACTGTACGAGCACGGTAAGCTTACTGTAAGCTTACTGTACTCTGTACCTTCCCGAGCACGAGCTGAATGCTAATTGGCTGTCAGCTGTCTGTAAACACTCCAAACCAGAAAGTGTTGGCAGCCATCTTGTGCCTCGGTAGACTGAGGCACAAGAAAGCAGAAAAACAAACGTGTACAACGCAAAAAGGGGGCAGGGTAGAAACACCCTGACCCCCTAGGCCTGCTCAGGGTGTCCCAGAAGGACCCCCAAGGCCCCCCCAAATTCTTTGGGGGACAAAAACCGCAGGGTACGAGTACTGTACGAGTACGGTAAGCTTACTGTAAGCTTACTGTACTCTGTACCTTCCCGAGCAAGAGCTGAATGTAATTGGCTGTCAACTGTCTGTAAACACTCCAAACAAGAAAGTGTTGGCAGCCATCTTGTGCCTCGGTAGACTGAGGCACAAGAAAGCAGAAAAACAAACGTGTAGAACGCAAAAAGGGGGCATATATATACATATATATATATATATATATATATATATATATATATATATATTACCTACTGGCGGTCGCCAGTAGGTATATATAGTTAGGACCTAGTTTCCATAGGAAATCCGCAACATTCTATTGGGAATAACTTTAGTGCCGGCTGATGAATCAATGTGAATTTCTCAAAGAAGATGGCCCGCTCCGCTCCTTCCCTGAAATTTTTGAGGGGATTCGTGAAGTGGGGGCTGAGAAAAAAAGGGGGTTCCCAAAACGTGTTTTCCCCATGCAATTTTCCATAGGACGATTAGACACGGCTACAGTCCGAACGGCTGAACGGAATTACAAGAAATTTGGCAAAATGGTAGTCTGATTCGCAGATCGCCATTTTGTTTAAATGGTGTAAATCCCTCCAGTAGTTCATGAAAAAAAATCAAAAGAGAAAAAATGTATATGTCAAGAGGAGCTTAATGGAAGATTACTGTAAGCTTTCTGTACTCTGTACCTTTCCGAGCACGAGCTGAATGCTAATTCGCTGTCAACTGACTGTCAACACTCCAAACCAGAAAGTGTTGGCAGCCATCTTGTGCCTCGGTAGACTGAGGCACAAGAAAGCAGAAAAACAAACATGTAGAACGTAAAAAGGGGGCAGGGTAGAAACACCCTGACCCCCTATGCCTGCTCAGGGTGTATCACAAGGACCCCAAGGCCCCCCCTCCAAATTTTTTGGGGGACAAATACCGCGGGGTACAAGTACCATACGAGTATGGTAAGCTTACTGTAAGCTTACTGTACTCTGTACCTTCCCGAGCACGAGCTGAATGCTAATTGGCTGTCAACTGTCTGTAAACACTCCAAACCAGAAAGTGTTGGCAGCCATCTTGTGCCTCTGACCATGTCATGAATGATGTAATATGTGACATCATCAGCAGTGGATTGCGGGTGCGCGATATATAGTTAGTGCAACTAACTATATATGGAATTTCAATGGTTTTGTGTGAGTAAAATAAGGTTTTTTAAATGCTAATTCCTAACTATATATGGTCTATAACCTATGGTTTTTTCAGTGAATTTTCAAGGTTTTGTAAATGCTAATTCCTAACTATATATGGTCTATAACCTATGGTTTTTTCAGTGAATTTTCAAGGTTTTGTAAATGCTAATTCCTAACTATATATGGTCTATAACCTATGGTTTTTTCAGTGAATTTCAATGGTTTTTTAATAGCAAATATCATAAGCTGTCGAATGTCAAATACGTGGTAAGTAAAAACATTTTCGTGTTTATGCACACTGATCTGCTTTGAATGCTGCCCCCCCTCATTTCTATTAGGAGTACTCTCTCTTTGCATATAGTGAAAGGTAGTTAACGCAGGCCTTTGCCCCCGTTGTAATACGTCGTGCCTGCCATGATGGCTGCAATACAGCTCGACTCCGCCACCCACCCCGCCCAAAATAACGATAAAGAGCGGCTGCCATGATTGCTCGCGGAATGGCCACGACGGAGCTACGAAATGGTGGTGCTCTCATGCTAACCCCAGCTTCAGTCTGAAACATCCAGAAACACTGTAGACTACCAATTCGATCAGTTCCGGTAGCGCCCCAACGTAACCCGGTAGAGAAGAACTAGCCCTCCCCTCTTTGACTGATGGTTCTTGTTGCCTGTCCCTTCTGTTGTCATTTAACAGAACTATTTAGCCTGCTGAAAAGGGTTGTGTTCCGACCGCTGGTTGGTGGAGACATTTCGACTATATTCTGGACCTGCGTTGTCGCGTAATGCGTCATATGACGCGCCGCGTTAGCGCATCCGGAAGTGATCCGGGGCGCGACGCGCAGCGCGTAACGTAAGCATAACAGGTCATGTGACTTGTTAATAAAACTTTTCATTGGTTCATTTTACTTTTCTTATTCTAATGATGAAAGGCTTGGTCATATGGCCTAAAAATTACGCTTTTTATTACTTCCGAACATTATTTTTTCTTAAACATATATGTTATAATGTTCCAGGCTAATGTACTTTCCCGGAAAATTTACAACTGTCCTGCAAGTAAAATATTTTCTTTTTTCGAGAAAAAGGGCGTTTCTTCGTCCCATGACGGAGCCGTTGAGCAAAAGAGGGTCGACCTGCTGTCTTAGTCGCCGATACGCTTGAATATGAGATTCTTATCGATCACTTTATGTTGCAGGAGTAGAAAACACAACAGCCCTTGACCATTTATCTTTACTGCGTTCCTGCGTATTATACCTTTTACCCTTCATGTAATTGGTCTGCTTTATTTCACTTGCCTTTTACTGATTCTAAAACAGTGACTATTATTAAAAACTTTACCAATGTAAATACTACTACCATGTTTTCTTTTAAAAACCTTTATTGTGAAAATGTCAGTATACAAATACGGGCCTATAACCACGTGCGCCGGCCACGGAGCAAACTGTAATCGTATATGATGAGGAGACATTTACACTGTAGAGAAACGTTACGGGCGGGCCATTAGGTTGCAAGAACTAAGGTGTCTAACAGTTGCGGAATCGGTGGACGTACATTTTATAATTAAAATACGACAGGGCCAGTTACAATAAAATTATCTAGATATACATTTGCGGGCAAGTACCATGGGTGACGTTAATTCGAACTTTCAATAGTACAGTAATCAATAACACATCACAACTTAATATCAATAGAGATGTCGAAATATTCAATCTATTCTCGTCCCCGCCCGCCATGTGCTTCAAAACTGCATACGTATCTCGTGATATCAAAGTTTTACAACAAGTACACAACAAGGAGTTACGAGTCCCATTTATTCCGGCGCCATTTTGGGCGAGGACGGGCAGGTCCAGGATATAGTCAAATTGTCTCTACCAACCATCGACTATGATGATGTTCATATGCTGTATTTATTAGAGTAACACTCATCTGTCCACATGAAATTAATTTGCCACAATCTAAACATGTCATTTTAATCTTTCCAAACTTCTTCTAAATATTTGGGACCGTTTCCCTTGCCTCTGATGCTGTCAGTGCCACTTCTTTGATGAATGTACTGGCAGGTCGAGGGTTCTTCTCCAAATCTCTCTTTTATGCAGCACTATAATTAATCGGTGCCACCTCTCCATATGACGATGCATGGTATAGTTACCATAACTATATATTTTTTCGGTTCCTCTGGAGAGTACATCGTGGCAGATGAAGCGTGTAACGTACCGGGCATTTACCTTTTTTTGCATGTAGAGGAAAGGAAAAAAAATTCAAGCGTCCGAGTTCTAAGGTGTCCCAGGGCCATTTTAGTGGACCAGGCCCAAATCCAAAGAACAGGCCGCCATTTTGAGAGTCCTGTTGCAGCCGCCTGTCGCTGTAGCATCAAGAGCGGCCGAAACTCAGCTGAATGGCAACTGAAACGGTAAAGGGGCGCCCCACTACAGCAGACGAGCCTCCACCTGGGAAGGCCCGTTCACGCCGCCTCCCCCCCCCCTTCGGGCACCCCACGCCGTTATTCGGAGCAGTATTGTAGGATGGCCACACCAGTGCAGCAACTTGCTAGACACCACCTCGGTGGTAACCGAATCTCAGCGCCTTGTGGTGTCTCCTATTCAGAAAACATTGTTGTGCTGCCTTCGACCTATTCGCCGCAAGTGCGCACGCAACTCAGCTGCATAGCTTGCTAGACACCACCTCGGTGCTAACCGAATCTCAGCGCCTTGTGGTGTCTTCTATTCCAAAAATATTGTTGCGCTGCCTTTGGCCCCATTCGCACATCGGTCCGCTACTGACGCCACCTCACAGGCCAACGGGGCGCCCCACGCCGACTTTCAGCATTGTAGGATGGCCACACCAGTGCGGCAACTTGCTAGACACCACCTCGGTGCCATCCGGATCTTGGCATCTCAGCGCCTTATGGTGTCTTCTATTCAGAAAATATTGTTGCGCTGCATTTGGCCCCATTCGCACATCGGTCCGCTACTGACGCCATTTCACAGGCCAACGGGCGCCCCACGCCGACTTTCAGCATTGTAGGATGGCCACACCAGTGCGGCAACTTACTAGACACCACCTCGGAGCCATCCGGATCTTGGCATCTCAGCGCCTAGTGGTGTCTTCTATTCGGAAAATATTGTTGCGCTGCCTTTGGCCCCATTCGCACATCGGTCCGCTACTGACACCATCTCACAGGCCAACGGGGCGCCCCACGCCGACTTTCAGCATTGTAGGATGGCCACACCAGTGCGGCAACCTAGACACTAACTCGGTGCCATCCGGATCTTGGCATCTCAGCGCCTAGTGGTGTCTTCTATTCGGAAAATATTGTTGCGCTGCCTTTGGCCCCATTCGCACATCGGTCCACTACTGACGCCATCTCACAGGCCAACGGGGCGCCCCACGCCAACTTTTACCATTGTAGGATGGCCACACCAGTGCGGCAACTTACTAGACACCACCTTGGTGCCATCCGGATCTTCGCATCTCAGCGCCTTGTGGTGTCTTCTATTCAGAAAATATTGTTGCGCTGCCTTTGGCCCCATTCGCACATCGGTCCGCTACTGACGCCATCTCACAGGCCAACGGGGCGCCCCACGCCGACTTTCAGCATTGTAGGATGGCCACACCAGTGCGGCAACTTACTAGACACCACCTCGGTGCCATCCGGATCTTGGCGCGTTGTGCTGCCTTCGGCCTATTCGCACATCGTTCCGCTACTGACGCCGCCTCACGTGCCAACGTATTTTCTCCGCATTTTATACCCTATGCCACATAACAGGTCATGTGACTTGTTTATAAAACTTTTCATTGGTTCATTTTACTTTTGGTTTCCTAATGATGGAAGGCTTGATCATATGACCTAAAAACAACACTTTTCATTGGATGAAAACTTTTTTTTTCCCCAAACGATGAAAGCCCCACCTTGTTTCTGGATGTTTCAGACTGAAGCTGGCGTCAACATGAAAGCACCACCATCTCGTGGCTCCGTCATGGTCATTTCGCGAGCAATCATGGCAGCCGCTCCCCACCAGAAGCCTGCAGGAGTCGGGGGCCCCCAAAACTTTTGTTGAATCCTCAAGGCGGAGGGGACGCTTTCGAGAATGGGGTCCAAGACCTAGCAGACAAGCGTGCGATTTCCAAGGTGTCCCAGGGCCATTTCAGTGGACCAGGCCCAAAAAGAAAAGAGCCTGCCGCCATTTTGAGAGTCCTGTGACAGCCGCCTATCGCTGCACCGCAAGAGTGGGCGCAACTCAGCTGAATTGCGGCTTTTGACACAGTGGACCAAAAGCGGACGGAATGGCAACTGAAACGGTAAAGGGGCACCCCACTACAGCAGACGAAACTCCACCTGGAGAGGCCCGTTCACGCCGCCTCCCCCCCCCCCCCGGGGCGCCCCACGCCGTTATTCGGAGGGCGGCAACTTACTGGACATCACCTTGGTGCCATCGTTCTGCTGCCTTGGAACTATTCGCACAACAGACCGCTACTGATGACCCACCCCCCGCGACGCCCCACGCCGGATACCGAAATCAGTGCGGCACCCAGACAACATCACCTGGGTGCCGTCCAGAAATCTGGACGTTGTGCTACGTTGGGAATATTCGCACAGCCGACCGCTACTTCCTTCATTTTCCCTAAAAATGTTTAAATGTTTTTACTGTTTTTGTTTTGTTGTATATATTTATAAGTTATTAAAGTTTTATAATCTTACTACTTTGTTGGAGTGCTATATATTTTTAATGTGACACATAATTGTAAAAACTTTGATGTACAAAGAGTCATCCCTGGAATCTTCCGCTTCAGGCTCGGTCCCCTCCCCAATCACAATACAGGATGGTTTTCAGATAGTAGGAACGCGTGTGCTGTGACGGATCTCATCGGGTGTGGGCCTTGATCTACTATAACTCCTTTGAAGAGGGGTGATTCTTTACAGCTGGGGCCATAAACTACATCTGCAGGGCTAGCTGATAGCCTAGGACCGGCCTGGACAATTGGACACAGAGGAAAAGGAGTGTCAGAGGGTGCGGTAGTGAATAGGGCGAAAGGGAGGTGTCGGGCGGGCACAGGGTGTGAATCTCAGGAAAGAGCAGCGCAGATGGGGGGAGGTTTATTACCCATGCATAAGACAGAGAGCGGGGGTGACCAGTGCCTGGGGGAGATGCTTGCGAGGGTGGGGAGCCATGCTAAGGATCGACAGCGTACAGAGAGTGGGTCTGGTCAAGGCATCTAGAATGGCTGCCGTGCACGACAAAAGTGTGGCATTTGAAAAAAGGCAAGATGGCGCAGACAATGTTTTTCAACACTTCCTGATTTCCTTCGAATCGAACGTTAACAGACGTTCGGGCATATTACCAAAGTTAAGCGATATTTATCCCTAACGATGCTTAGCAACTAATTTTTTACCGCTAAGCATCGTCAGAAATTATCGCAGATAAACCTTGCTATTATCAAGGTTTATCGCAAATGCGATGAAAAACGACTGCAATGCATTAATATCGCTGAAAAGTCAGCGATATTCATGCATTACCGAGCTAATGCTCTTAGCCATGTTATCCACCTCCCATTGGATAACATGGCTAAGAACTGCTCAGGGCAGGTGTTACTTTTTGGAGATATTCGCGCTTAGCGCGAATATCTCCAAAAGTTGGTAATAGGAGATAGCGATGTTAGCGACTGTTTCCAGTCGCTAACATCTTGACATGCCCACTTTGCATGTCATTAGTGATAAATATCACTGACATGCAAAGTGGAGCCCAAGATGGTCGCTATCTCCTACTAGCGGTCGCTAACTGGTGTTAGCAACAGCTAGGTAATAGGGAGATAATTTTATCTCCGCGAAGCGGAGCGCTGTTACAGATATATATCTTTTTTTGAACGTTAATTTCTCAAAATCCACTGGAGCACATATATTGAGACCTAGCAAAGGCACATCGGGCTACCAGTCCCTACAATTTTGCCAAGTTTCGTGCAAATCCATTCAGCCGTTCGATTATTATTATTATTATTTTTTTTGCCCCGCGGGGGGCCCTTTTAAAACCTCCACATCAAACCTAAGAGGTCAAGGAGGATCTACTATGCCCCCTTATGGTCATTTGCCCCTTCGCTTTGGCCTCCTCTTGACTCTCCATCCTACCGAGAGACAAGATGGCGGCCGCTACGGACTGTTTGGAATGTTTACAGACGCCGGAGAACCAATCAGCTTCGCAAAGCTCCGTAACGCGAAAAGTACGCGAAGCGGAGCGCTGTTACAGATATATATCTTTTTTTGAACGTTAATTTCTCAAAATCCACTGGAGCACATATATTGAGACCTAGCAAAGGCACATCGGGCTACCAGTCCCTACAATTTTGCCAAGTTTCGTGCAAATCCATTCAGCCGTTCGATTATTATTAATTTTTTTTTTTTTTCCCCGAGGTGCCCTTTTAAAACCTCCACATCAAACCTAGGGGGTCAGGGAGGATCTACTATGCCCCCTTATGGTCATTTGCCCCTTCGCTTTGGCCTCCTCTTGTCTCTCGATCCTACCGAGAGACAAGATGGCGGCCGCTACGGACTGTTTGGAATGTTTACAGACGCCGGAGAACCAATCAGCTTCGCTTCACAAAGCTCCGTAACGCGAAAAGTACGCGAACTGGAGCGCTGCCCGGTCCGCTGTTACAGATATATATCTTTTTTTGAACGTTAATTTCTCAAAATCCACTGGAGCACATATATTGAGACCTAGCAAAGGCACATCGGGCTACCAGTCCCTACAATTTTGCCAAGTTTCGTGCAAATCCATTCAGCCGTTCGGGCTAAAAGTGAGGCCAACCGCCCTATGGAAAACTCAATGTTAAAAACATGTTTTGGGACCCCCCTTTTTTCTCGGCCCCCCCTTGACGAACCCCCCCCAAATTTTCAGGGGCTGCTCAGAAACAAAATGTTCCATTTTCCTGAAAATTTCAGCCGATTCCGTCCACAAACGCCAAAGTTATTAGACATAGAATTTTCAAAAATCCCATAGAGAAAAAATCCTAACTATATATACCTACTGGCGACCGCCAGTAGGTAATATATATATATATATATATATATATATATATATATATATATATATATATATATATATATATATATATATATATATATATATATATATATATATATATATTACCTACTGGCGGTCGCCAGTAGGTATATATAGTTATGACCTAGTTTCCATAGGAAATCCGCAACATTCTATTGGGAATAACTTTGGTGCCGGCTGATGAATCTTTGTGAATTTCTCAAAGAAGATGGCCCGCTCCGCTCAGCTCCTTCCCTGAAAGTTTTGGGGGGATTCGTGAAGTGGGGGCTGAGAAAAAAAGGGGGTCCCAAAACGTCTTTTCCCCATGCAATTTTCCATAGGACGATCAGACACGGCTACAGTCCGAACGGCTGAACGGAATTACAAGAAATTTGGCAAAGTGGTAGAGTCTGATTCGCAGATCGCCATTTTGTTTAAATGGTGTAAATCCCTCCAGTAGTTCCTGAGAAAATCAAAAGAGAAAAAATGTATATATCAAGAGGAGCTTAATGGAAGATTACTGTAAGCTTACTGTACTCTTTATTTATTTATTTATTTATTTATGCATTTTTATACAGCGCGGACTTTTCCCGAAGGCGTCAGAGCGCTTCACAATAGGAACAGAAATAAAACATAATGAGAGCCATTACACAAGAACAGATTACAAAAGCATACGTTACGTTACATAAGGTAATAGTGACAATTGTGAGCAAACAAAATACATGAGGTAGTAAAAATTGTGAGTAACAAAAAATACATGAGGTAGTAAAAAGTGCACAAGAGGTAAAAGTGACAAGTGTGCAGTTACAAGAGAAAACAAAGTATAATTTGAGGTATAATACTGCAATAAGAGCTAGACACTCAGGCACAAGAACAAGCGTTACGTGGGTAAATGTGGCACTTGTGCAAGTATCAAAGGTAAAAACATGTGAGAGGTAGCAAAGCGTGTGTTACAAGGGCAAAGTGGTGTGTGCATATTACAAAAGGGCACCAAACACAATTACATGGAAAATACTGCAAAAAGGCAGACACTCCAACCACAAGAACACACTGGGAAGGCACTTCCATGGTCATGGAAAGTAGAAATTTTCAGTAGTGGGAAGTCTTCCACCAAATAACAAGAGGACGTGAATTACTTTTGAAGGTGTCTCTGGAGGAGGAGAACTTTGAGGTCCCTTTTGAAGGCCTGGGAGGAGGCGGTGGTCCGGAGCTGAGGCGGAAGGGAGTTCTAGATTCTCACTGCTTTGCCTGAAAAGGATTGGGCCATTGTTCTTTCCTTCTTGAAAGTGGGAGGTTCAAGCAGTAGATTCTCAGCATTGCGTGAAGGTCTAGAGCCTCCAGAGAGTTTCAGTTTATTCTCCAGGTGGAGAGGAGGAGTGCAAGGCTTTGTGGGTGATACAAGCGGTCTTGTAGATAGCTCTAGCCTCGAAGGGAAGCCAGCGGAGGGTGGATAACATCGGTGTGATGTGATCGCTTCTTTTGGCCCCATAAATGAATCGATATGCTGAATGGAAAACAGACTTAAGTGGGGACAGGTGAGATTTGGGGAGGCCAGTAAGAAGAGAAATGCAGTAGTCTAGTCTGCAGAGGACCAGCGATTGCACCAGGGTTATAAGGTCCTGCTCCGGGAAGAAGCGACGGATTCCCCAAAGAAGGCGCAGTTGGTAACGAGCAGATTTTGCAATAGAATTGATGTGGGGAGTTAGATTGAGTTTTTTGTCTAGAATGACACCAAGGGATTTTGCGCTGTCGACAATGATGGGTTTATTGTTTAGTAAATTCATCTGATCCATCCATGATTGTACTTGGGGAGGAGAGAGTGAGGAGGAGAAGAGGAGGAATTCAGTTTTGGAGGGATTCAGAATCAATTGATGAGTTGACATCCAGTTTTGAATGGAGTCAAGAGTAGAGCTTAGGATGGAGACATAATGAGTGTAGGCAACCTTGAGGTAGAGTTGAGTGTCGTCTGCATAGAGATGATAGTGAATCCCGGATTTTCTTAGGAGGTTTCCCAGTGGTTCTAAGTAGAGATTGAACAATGTGGGTGCAAGTATAGAGCCTTGGGGAACAACTTGACCCACCGCCACAGGAGAAGAAAGACTGTTCGCTATTTTGATCATTTGAGATCTGTCAGAGAGGAAGGATGCAAACCATTTAAGCACAGTGCCCTCCATGCCCATTCTCTGTTGAAGAATATTGAGGAGGGTGTTGTGATTGACAGTGTCAAAGGCTGTAGAAAGGTCAAGGAGAACTAGCAGACAGGACCCCCCTGAGTCGAGTATCCTCAGCGCATCATCAACCACTTGCATTAGGGCTGTTTCGGTGCTGCAGTTTTGGATGAAGCCGGACTGACAATTGTCAAGAAGATCATTGTCCTTGATATGACGAGAGAGTTGTTTTGCTACACATCTTTCTGTGATCTTCGCAAGAAAGGGAAGGTTAGTGATGGGGCGGAAGTTGTTGAGGTCATTCGCATCAGCAGTGGGCTTTTTAAGCAGAGGGGTGACCTGCCCAGTTTAGAAGGAGACAGGAAGGGAGCCTTGCCAGAGGGAGAGATTGATCAGAGTGGTCCAATAGGAAAGGGAATGGGTATAGAAGTCAAAGGCAATGGCACTGGGGATAGGGTCAAGAGAATGGTTGGAGGGCTTTGTTTTGCGTAAGCACTTGAGAAGGGCATCTTCAGATATGGGGTCAAAGCTCTGCTAAATGGCTAAGGATTTGCGCTCCTCTGGAGGTGTAGGATGAGCGACCTGATCCACAAGTGATTTCACTTTTTCATTGAAGAAAATAGCGAAATCCGCTGCTCTCTTTGTAGAATCCTCCACCTTGGAGGTTGGGGGAGAGCAGCTCGGAATCTTGATGAGATCGAATAGTTTTTTGGGTCTATTTTTGGTGGAGTCAAGGAGGGTTTTGAAGTGCGCCGCTTTCTCAAGGAAGATGTGCTTGTGGTACTTGGATCTTGCTGTGCGAAGCATGGCTAAATTGTCAGTGGAGGGCACTTGCCTCCATTGCTTCTCCAGGAATCTTAGCTGCTTCCTTTCCTCATAAAGGGATTTGTTGAACCAAGGTGTTGAGGGAGTGGGTCTTATCCTTTTGCTTTTGAGTGGAGCGACGTTATTAATTTCAGCTGCAAGAACTGTGAGGCATTGGGAGGTGAGATCGTCAACAACTACGTTCGGGTCTAGCCTTGGTAGTGATAGCAAAGCTGATTCACAGAGGGGACCGACATCAATATTTTTGGCATCATGGAACCAGGATCTGGCCCTCTTGGGTTGGCCAAGAGTTATAGAGTGTGAAAGTTGAAGAGAGAATGGGATGAGGTGGTGGTCAGACCAATCTACATGAATTGGGGTAGAGGTAGAAAACATGCCTGCTTTAGAAATAACATGGTCCAGGATTGCGCCCTTAGAGTGGGTTGATTCAGTGCAGTGTTGGATAAGATCGTTTTCAGAGAGGAAGGTGGCCAGTGAGTTCGCAGAGGAGTCCTGCGGTACGCCCCAGTGGAGATTGAAGTCACCTACGAAGGTCTGATTGTCAATTTGTGAGTATTGGTCGCTGATGAAGTCAGTGAGATCTTCTATAAACGAAGGGCCACTACGAGGCGGGCGGTAAATGATATGTAATCTGAGCGGTGAACGGTGTTGCAATTGAAGCTCAGGAGAAAGGTATTCAAAGGTGAGGGAGGAGCTGATTGGAGAAGCCTTAAGTTGGAGGGCGTTTCTAAAGATGACTGCAACACCTCCCCCCGTGTTGTCAGTTCTGTCATTCCTAAATATGGAATAACCTGTGGGTAATAGGAGATCAAACATAGAGTGAGAGGTATCTTTGAACCAGGTCTCTGTGAGGAAGAGCATGTCAAGTTTGTGAAGGGTGATGGTATCGGAGATTTCAAGTTTGTGTTTTACTGCAGATCTGCAGTTGTGAAGCATACAGCGCAGCTCTGAAATGACTGTTTTGGTGACGGGGGCACTTGGGCTCTGAAGGATGATCGGGATATTGTACTTATGCGGGGGTGCTCTGGAGGGTTTAGATGGATGCTTTGTTCTGACAGAGGTGATGGTCGGAATAGTGTAGACAGTGGGGTTGCTAGGGTATGCCTGTTGAAGAAGGGTTGCGTTCAAGGGCTTGTGTTAGTTAACGACGTTTGCAGACGAAAGGTTGAGCTTGGCTGTATTGGGGTGAGGGGGCGAGGTGCATCTCATGGGAAGTTGGGAGGGAGTAGAGGTGCATAGAGGGGTGGAGATCTTAGAGCATAAAAGTGAGATGGCAGCTGTAAGCTGGGAGATGGAGGTGATCAGAGAGCCTAGCGTATTTTCCAGTGAGAATGAGGCAGAGCACGGAAGGTTGGGTGGCTCGATTGAAACAAGAGGGGGTGGAATTGGTGGTGGAAGGCAGGGAGAGGTGGGGGGACAGGAGGTGAGTTGGGGTGTGGGGTTCAGAGGTGGGGAAAGGTGGAGGTCGAGAGCGGGAGTAAGTGAACTGGGGGTTAAGGGAGAGTTGTCATTGTTGGTGTAGCAAGAGGGAGAGGAATTAAGGACAAATTTAAAGGGAGAAAGGTGCAGAACATGGCGGTAGGGAAGTAGGAGGGTGGAGGCCTGTGTGGCGTCATGGGAATGTAGGATGTTTGGGAGGAAAAGAGGTGCAGTGGTTGTGGAGGTCCTGTCAGTTAGAAGAGGTGGCAGTGAGGGAACGGTCATCTGGCAGAGTGAGGGGTGTTGAGAGAAAGGGAAGTTGAGGAAAGGAAGTGGTTCTGCTGGGCACGAGGGAGGGAGATGGAAGGGGTTACTAGGAGGGGAAAGGGGGTAGTGCAGCAGTACTGGAGGAGTAGGAGGGAGGAGAGAGATGCAGTGGGAATGTGGCAAAAATGGGGTGAATGACGAGGGGATGAAGGGGTGGAGAGGACGGATGGAAGGAGGGATAAGGGGAGCATAGGGAAAGTTAATTGGGGGAGAGGGTTGGAGGAGAGGTGGACTAAAGAGGGGGTGATGGGAAGAAGTATGGGGGAGGAGAAAAGATTGGAGTATCGTGATAGTGCAGATGGGACGAGGAGCGTATTAGCTAGTGGTAAGGCTGAAGTAATGTTGGAGGGGACATACTGTGAGGGGGGAGGAATGGGAGATGAGGTAAGTTGGGGGGGAGGGAAGAGGGCCGACCTGTGCTTCTCGAGTATGCAGCTAATTGGAGTGAGGTGGGGTCGGCGGAGGAGAAAGGGAGTAATGGGTGGAGCTGGAAGGAGAGTCAGGTGGAAACCCGTTTGCAGAGGAGGGGAGTAAGGAGGGGAAGAGGTGGTTAAAGAGCGAGAGGCAGGTGTCTTTGCCTTGGATCATGACAGTACCGTTGTTATAGAGTGAGATAGTGAGGTAGCCATTGAAGCACTCAGAGGGGGAAATTTTTTGTTGTTTCCCGTAAGGGATAGAGGAGGAAGAGGTGACGTTAAGGGAATTGTAAAAACTGTTGGACCAAGAGGGGGTGTCGCGAGTGAAGAAAATGAAATCGTTTTTGAGCCTCCCAAGGCAACCATTGTAAAATTGATCAACAAAAAGGGAGTCCGGGAAACGTTCAATAGTGTTATGCTTCAGTCGTTTTATTGTAGCTTTAGTCTGGTCGGGAGGATAAATGATTTTGTAGCAATTGGCTCCAGACTTAACTCGAGAGGTGGCCATGTTGGGAAGATGAGGCGAAGAAGGGTGGGGGAGAGATGAGAGGGGTGTTACTGGGAAAGCGGTGGTGAGGAGAAATAGAAGGGCAAACAGGGGGCGCATAATCCAAACGATTATGGTGAGATAACTGAGTTAATGTGCCGTCAGGGAAGTGAGGTAGGTATTTGTTGGGCCCTTCATCTAGGAGTATGAGGAGTACTAAATGACCACCCAGTGACCATTGGAGAACACTGAACTTAATACCAGCCTGCTAATAGAACCATATTCGGAACCAGCCGCCATGAATGCCCAAGTTCTCAATAGACTACTATATGACACTAAGCTCCTGTGAGACACTAACGTTAGGGCAAAGAGCATATGGTGGAACACAAATTGATTAGCAATGTCTAGAAAATGCACAACAACCTCGTCATCTTCAGACCACCTCTGATGCAGCAGGAGTCATGACTCAATTTGAACTGTCTCCACAGAGAAAGTTGCTTAATAGGTGCAGCAGTCGCTACTAGATGTGCACCTGTGAAAAGGTCTAAACAATGCAGCTGGCATTACTTGCTGTACATCTGATTGATGGCCTAAACGGTGCAGCTGGCACTACTTGCTGCGTAACTGTAAAAGGCCTAAACGATGCAGCTGGCACTACTTGCTGCGCAGCTGTAAAAAAGGCCTAAACGGAGCAGCTGGCACTACTTGCTGCGCAGCTGTAAAAAAGGCCTAAACGGAGCAGCTGGCACTACTTGCTGCGCAGCTGTAAAAAAGTCCAAAACGATGCAGCTGGCACTACTTGCTGCACAGCTGTAAGATGCCGAAACGGTGCAGCTGGCACTACTTTTTCTGTACCTTTCCGAGCTCGAGCTGAATGCTAATTGGCTGTCAACTGTCTGTCAACACTCCAAACCAAAAAGTGTTGGCAGCCATCTTGTGCCTCGGTAGACTGAGGTACAAGAAAGCAGAAAAACAAACGTATAGAACACAAAAAGGGGGCAGGGTAGAAACACCCAGACCCTCCAGGCCTTCTCAGGGTGTCGCACAAGGACCCCCAAGGCCCCCACCCCAAATTTTTTGGGGGACAAAAACCGCGGGGTACGAGTACCGTACGAGTACGGTAAGCTTACTGTAAGCTTACTGTACTCTGTACCTGCCGAGCACTAGCTGAATGTTAATTGGCTGTCAACTGTCTGTCAACACTCCAAACCAGAAAGTGTTGGCAGCTATCTTGTGCCTCGGTAGATTGAGGCACAAGAAAGCAGAAAAACAAACAAGTAGAACGCAAAAAGGGGGCAGGGTAGAAACACCCTGACCCCCTAGGCCTGCTCAGGGATCCCACAAGGACCCCCAAGGCCCCCCCCAATTTTCTTTTGACAAAAACTGCAGAGTATGAGTACTGTACGAGCATGTTAAGCTTACTGTAAGCTTACTGTAATCTGTACCTTCCCGAGCACGAGCTGAATGCGAATTTTCTGTCAACTGTCTGTAAACACTTCAAACCAGAAAGTGTTGGCAGCCATCTTGTGCCTCTGTAGACTGAGGCACAAGAAAGCAGAAAAACAAATGTGTACAACGTAAAAAGGGGGCATATATATATATATATATTACCTACCGGCGGTCGCCAGTAGGTATATACAATTAGGACCTACTTTCCATAGGAAATCCACAACATTCTTTTGGGAATAACTTTGGCGCCGGTTGATGAATCTTTGTGAATTTCTTGAAGAAGATGGCCTGTTCCGCTCTGTGCCTTCCTTGAAAGATTTGGGGGGATTCGTGAAGTGGGGGCTGAGAAAAAAGGGGGGTCCCTAAACATGTTTTCCCCATGCAATTTTCCTTAGGATGATTAGACACGGCTGCAGCCCGAGCGGCTGAATGGAATTACAAGACATTTGGCAAAATTGTAAAGACTGATTCGCAGATCGCCCTTTTGTTTACGTGGTGTAAATCCCTCCAGTATTTCCTGAGAAAATCAAAAGAGAAAAAATGTATAGATCTAGAGGAGCGTACTGTAAGATTACTGTAAGCTTACTGTACTTTGTACCTTTTCGAGCATGAGCTGAATGCTAATTGGCTGTCAACTGTCTGTCAACACTCCAAACCAGAAAGTGTTGGCAGCCATCTTTTGCCTTGGTAGACTGAGGCACAAGAAAGCAGAAAAACAAACGTGTGGAACGCAAAAAGGGGGCAGGGTAGAAACACCCTGACCCCCTAGGCCTGCTCAGGGTGTCTCACAAGGACCCCCAAGGCCCTCACCCCAAATTTTTTGGGGGACAAAATCCACGGGGTACGAGTACGGTAAGCTTACTGTAAGCTTACTTTAGTCTGTACCTTCCCGAGCAAGAGCTGAATATTGGCTGTCAACTGTCTGTCAACACTCCAAACCAGAAAGTGTTGGCAGCCATCTTGTGCCTCGGTAGATTGAGGTACACGAAAGCAGAAAAACAAACAAGTAGAACGCAAAAAGGGGGCAGGGTAGAAACACCCTGACCCCCTAGGCCTGCTCAGGGATCACACAAGGACGCCCAAGGCCCCCCCCCCCAATTTTTTTTTTACAAAAACTGTGGAGTACAAGTACTGTACGAGCACGGTAAGCTTACTGTAAGCTTATGTACTCTGTACCTTCCCGAGCATGAGCTGAATGCTAATTGACTGTCAACTGTCTGCAAACACTCCAAACCAGAAAGTGTTGGCAGCCATCTTGTGACTCGGTAGACTGAGGCACAAGAAAGCAGAAAAACAGACATGTAGAATGCAAATAGGGGGCAGGGTAGAAACACCCTGACCCCCTAGGCCTGCTCAGGGGGTCCCACAAGTACCCCCAAGGCCCCCTTCAATTTTTTTTGTGACACAAATCACGGGTACGAGTACTGTACGCGTACCTTTCTGAGTACGAGCTGCATGCTCATTGGCTGTGAACACTCCAAACCAGGAAGTGTTGGCAGCCATCTTGTGCTCGGTAGACCGAGGCACAAGAAAGCAGAAAAACAGACATGTAGAACGCAAAAAGGGGGCAGGGTAGAAACACCCAGACCCCCTAGGCCTGCTCAGGGATCCCACAAGGACCCACAAGGCCCCCCCCAATTTTTTTTGCGGACAAAAACCGTGGAGTACGAGTAATGTACGAGCACGGTAAGCTCACTGTAAGCTTTCTGTACTCTGTACCTTACCAAGCACAAGCTGAATGCTAATTGGCTGTCAACTGTCTGTAAACACTCCAAACCAGAAAGTGTTGACAGCCATCTTGTGCCTCGGTAGACTGAGGCACACGAAAGCAGAAAAACAAACGTGTAGAACGTAAAAAGGGGGCATATATATATATATTACCTACTGGCGATAGCCAGTAGGTATATATAGTTAGGATTGTTTTCCACAGGGAAATCGCAACATTCTATTGGGAATAACTTTGGCGCCAGTTGAGGAATCTTCCTGAAATTTTCCTTAACTTTGCCTCGCGGCGCTCCGGTCCTTCCCTGAAAGTTTGGGGGGGATTCGTCAAGCAGGGGCCGAGATAAAAGGAACTCCCAAAACGTGTTTTCCCCATGTTAATTTCCATAGGGCGGTTGGACTCACTTTTAGCCCGAACGGCTGAATGGTTTTCCACCAAACTTGGCAAAATTGTAGGGACTGGTAGCCCGATGTGCCTTTGTTATGTCTTAAGATATGTGCTCCAGTGGATTTTGAGTAATTTAGGTTAAAAAAATATATATATATCTATGGCAGCTTACCCGTGAGCTTACCCGTGCGCGCACGTACGCGTACGGTACGCGTACCCCTACGTGCACGAGCTGCATGCTGATTGGCTGCCACTGTCTGTCAACACTCTAAAACAGAAATTGTGGGCAGTCATCTTGTGCCTCGGTAGAGTGAAGTACAGGAAAGCAGAAAAACAAATGTGTAGAACTCAAAAAGTGGGCAGGGTAGAAGCACCCTTACCCCCTAGACCTGCTCAGGGGGTCCCACAAGGACCCCCAAGGCAGAATAAATTATAATTTTTTTTTTAAAAAGTCGCGGAGTACGCGTACCCCGCGACCTTTTTTAAAAAATCTTTTTTTTTTTGACTTTCGGTCCTTGTGGGACCCCCTGAGCAGGCCTAGGGGGGCAGGGTGCTTCTACTCTGGCCCCTTTGCGAGTTTAACACCTTTGTTTCACAGCTTTCTTGTGCCTTGGTTCTAACAATGCACAAGATGGTTGCCAACACTTCCTGGTTTTGAGTGTTGACAGACAGTGGCAGCCAATCAGCATGCCTTCCCGAGAAAGCTGCATGGTTATTGGCTGTCAACACTTCTAACCAGGAGGTGTTGGCATCCATCTTGTGCTAGTGTTGACAGACAGTGACAGCCATTCAGCATGCCTTCCCGAGAAAGCTGCATGCTCATTGGCTGTCAACACTTCTCACCAGGAAGTGTTGGCATCCATCTTGGGTCTTAGTAGACTGAGGCACAAGAAAGCAGAAAAACAAACGTGTAGAACACAAAAGGGTGCAGGGTAGAAACACCCTGACCCCTTAGGGCTGCTCAGGGTTGTACCACAAGGATATTAATATATTTAAACGTTATCCGCTAATAGAATTAGCATCTAAAAAACCTTTGAAATTCACTGAAAAAAACATAGCTTTCAGGCCTTATATAGTTAGGAATTAGCATTTAAAAAACCTTTGAAATACACTAAAAAAAACATAGGTTTCAGGCCTTATATAGTTAGGAATTAGCATTAAAAAAACATTTGAATATATAAAAACGTTATCCGCTAATAGAATTAGCATTTAAAAAACCTTGCGAATTCAATGAAAAAAACCATAGGTTTCAGGCCTTATATAGGTAGGAATTAGCATTTAAAAAACCTTGCGAATTCACTGAATAAACTATAGGTTTCAGGCCTTATATAGTTAGGAATTAGCATTTAAAAAACCCTGCGAATTCACTGAAAAAACCATAGGTTTCAGGCCTTATATAGTTAGGAATTAGCATTTAAAAAACCTTTGAAATTCACTGAAAAAAACATAGGTTTCAGGAGTTATATAGTTAGGAATTAGCTTTTACAAAACCTTTTAAATTCACTCAAAAATTTTAGTAGTGTTATAGTTAGCTGGACATTTTACTCATACAAAACCATTGAAATTGCTCCTATATAGTTAGTTGTACTAACTATATTTCGCGCACCAGCAATCCACTGCTGATGATGTCACATATTACATCATTCATGACATGGTCAGTGACATCACTGATGACATCTCAAATGACATCACTGATGACATCATCCACGTGACAATCACATACACCTTTTCATACACTATTACAATTTTTCATCACTCTTTGTAAAATACAGAATATCATATTTAAATCCATTGTCACAGCAATACAAGTATCTAAAAATCCACTCAGTGATTCATAGATGTATACACACATCTAATCACTTACCTATGGATTCACTCATACATGATGTCAATGAACAATAGAACAATATCAAAAATACTTATACATCTCTATCGACATTAAACAACAGCACGCATCCTATTCACATACAAAGTCATCCTACTCACTTATGCAAACAATGGATCATACTTACATATTTACTTAGCAAAACACTTATACAAACACCACTTCTTCTATTCATTTACATAGTAAGTCATACTTAGTGAATTATAAAATCATTATTACAAGTATACAGTTATCCATACAGTCACTCACACAATCATTGTGTCTTATGTATACTTATTTATATACAACAACTGACACATACACTGCCTTTTCTTTTTCTAGTTTGTTGGACCTGTACCTTTGAGAAATATATTTGCTCATCACCACACCCATAAAGAGATTCCCTCACCCAAACTGTTAGAACATGTAGTTTTAACTTCATATATCGACTGAATCAACTATTCACACATCTTTGGACAGTCACACATCCCCCACCGAACCACACACACTTGCACACTCCCATACAAATACTCAGTTAACTAATCAATAACTAATATAGACTTTCACATAGCTAGTAACCAACTGTAGAATTAGTTTACACAACAACTGACAAAGTGATACAGATATTCACACAGTTTAGTCACTATCCACTATATTTAGTGAGACATTATAAATTGGTCAAGTAAACAGTCAATTACACTGCTACTAAATCCTCCATCCATATATTTATTTATATATATCCAATCATTCTACAATGCTAATTGCTATATATATAATGCATATTTAAATAACGAAGCAAACAACATTCACTGGATGATGTCATCAGTGATGTAATTTGAGATGTCATCAGTGATGTCACTGACCATGTCATGAATGATGTAAGATGTGACATCATCAGCAGTGGATTGCGGGTGCGCAAAATATAGTTAGTACAACTAACTATATTGGAGCAATTTCAGTGGTTTTGTATGAGTAAAATGTCCAGCTAACTATAACACCACTAAAACCTATATTTTTTTGAGTGAATTTCAAAGGTTTTGTAAAAGCTAATTCCTAACTATATAACTCCTGAAACCTATGGTTTTTTCAGTGAATTTCAAAGGTTTTTTAAATGCTAATTCCTAACTATCTAAGGCCTGAAACCTATGTTTTTTTCAGTGAATATATATATATATATATATATATATATATTCACTGAAAAAACCATAGGTTATAGACCATATATAGTTAGGAATTAGCATTTAGAAAACCTTATTTTACTCACACAAAACCATTGAAATTCCATATATAGTTAGTTGCACTAACTATATATCGCGCACCCGCAATCCACTGCTGATGATGTCACATATTACATCATTCATGACATGGTCAGTGACATCACTGATGACATCACTGATGACATCATCTAGTGTCTGTGTGTTTTTGTAAAGTTTAAATACGTTTTACATATTGAAGAATGACTGGATGGATGGAAGACTGAGTGTGTGTGTGGCTGGCTGGGAGGTGTGTGACGCTGTGCATATCAATGTGTACTTTGAGCCAAAAGGGTGCTGTTTAAAAGCCTGACGCTTACCTATAAGGCCCTCCATGATTTGGGCCCTAGGTATATTAGAAAGCGCCTTGCTTTGTACCAACCGAGCAGAGCTCTTCGCTCCGCCTCCTTGTCTACAATGCGCGTTCCATCCATCAAACGAGCCAGACAAGGGGGGCGTTCGTTTCATTACCTGGCCCCACGTGCTTGGAATGAACTTCCAATTGCTCTTAGACAGGCCCCTAGTCTGTTGTCTTTTAGAAAGGCATTAAAAACATGGCTTTTTATTTAGGAATCGTGTTGTCTTTTATTTTCAGTTATGTTTCCTTTCCATTAAAGGTCCTCTTCGCCAAAGCGCCGGGACACTCCATTGTGAGTAGCCGTTGCGCTATAGAAGAGCCAATTAACATAACATAACATAACATAACATCAGTGATTGTATAAGAGAGTAAGTATGTGTTAGTATATGTGTGAAAAGTATGGTGTTCTGTGTTTAACTATAGATGAGGAAATCGAAGTGTGATTGATTCTTCACAGGACTGACTAGGTGTATGAGTGCATATGATAGTGTTCTAATAATAACTGACTGTATGTATGAGTAATTGTATGGGTGAATGAGTGAATGTGTGTGTAGACGTACGAATCAGTGAGTGCGTATGTAGTAACTGGTATTGGTGTGTCATGATGTCATCAGTGATGTCATTTGAGATGTCATCAGTGATGTCATTTCAGATGTCATTAGTGATGTCATCAGTGATGTCACTGAAGTATGGTGTTCTGTGTTTAACTGTATAGATGAAGAAATGGAAGTGTGATTGATTCTTTACAGGACTGACTTGGTGTGTGAGTAACTCCATGGATGAGTGGCAGTGTGTGACTGTCTGCATAGGTGTATGAGTGCATATGATAGTGTTGTAATAATGAGTGACTGTATGTATGAGTGATTGTATGGGTGAATGAGTGAATGTGTGTGTAGACGTAGGAATCAGTGAGTGCGTATGTAGTAACTGGTATTGGTGTGTCATGATGTCATCAGTGATGTCATTTGAGATGTCATCAGTGATGTCATCAGTGATGTCATTTGAGATGTCATCAGTGATGTCATCAGTGATGTCACTGACCATGTCATGAATGATGTAATATGTGACATCATCAGCAGTGGATTGCGGGTGCGCGATATATAGTTAGTGCAACTAACTATATATGGAATTTCAATGGTTTTGTGTGAGTAAAATAAGGTTTTCTAAATGCTAATTCCTAACTATATATGGTCTATAACCTATGGTTTTTTCAGTGAATTTTCAAGGTTTTGTAAATGCTAATTCCTAACTATATATGGTCTATAACCTATGTTTTTTTCAGTGAATTTCATTGGTTTTTTAACAGCTAATATCTGTAGCTGTAAAATGTATTCTTCTTTAAATCCAAAAATATATTTTATATGTTTATTAATAATTTTTTTTTTAAATATTTTTTTTTCTTCGTTCCCGCTTCGCGAATCGGGAAGCTTCCCGTTAGCTGACCTTGATGCCGTGAAATAGACCGCGAGCCGGTAAACGTTTCTTTACCGCAACTGCCGCGTTAGAAAACAACATCGTGACGCCTCCTGTCCGCATGACGTTTCGCGTTGTCGCGTGATACGTCATATGACGTGCTACGTTAGTGAACTGGTACGCTTACCGAGTCGCAAAGCACAGGTTTCTGGAAGCAAACCGAGAGGCCCTGCAAAGCGCTTAACGTAAACACAGCAGGTCATGTGACTTGGTAATAACACTTTTCATTGGTTCATTTCACTTTTGGTTTCCTAATGATGTAAGACTAGGTCATATAATCTAAAATGAACACTTTTCATTGGTTGAGAACTATTGTTTTTCCCAAATGATGAAAATCCCTCCTTCTTTCCTCACTCTGACTTTCATCATTGTGAGAGAAAGACCCTTTGTTACCAGTGAGCAATGGCTTCTTTAGTAGCTTCAGCTGGTGCTTCCCCACCACCTCCACCACATCCAAGGAAGAGTGGACCACCTGCTCAAGTTATAATTCAGCAAGAAGAGGAAGAAGAGGAACAGGACGACGAGCACGAAGAGAGGCACTTTTTGCCTGAGGAGCCCAGGACGTCTCACCGGAAAGAAAACTTCATTTGGCAATTCCCAAAGGTCAGAAAAAAGTAAATGCAAGATACGTAACTTGCCTTATATGTCAAGATAGACTGTCCAGAGGGACCGACAAAAAATACAGTTTCGGAAACTACACAATGCATCGCCATATGACTAGGTGGCATCCTAACAACTACAGTGCTGCACAGTTTCGTAACGACCTAGATAATCTCCCTATTATGGCCAGAAGATCTGTTGTACCGGAAGTAACGGGACCAGAGGGCAGGGAGATGGTGCCCAATATTCAAACGAGATTTCATGAAGTAAAACACGTCTGCGTACATTGCAATGGATTCATTTGCTACGGAGAAAGAAGCATCACTCTGATCAACAGAGCTATTGACTATCATATGCAAGTTTGTACGAAACGCCCCAAATAATAAATACTTTTTTTTTGTTTTGTTGCTCCTGTTGAGCCCTTTACAATGAATCGTTTTCATTGCCCCCTGCAAGAAAAACCCAAAAAAATATAAAACTTCAGAAAAATTCAAAAAAAGTAAAAAAATGTTCAGAAAAATAATAAAAAAATATAAAACAACAAAAACAATAAAAAAAAGTTCTTTTCAGAACTACCTCCCCGTTATTAAAAAATTGGTACAATATTTGGAACTGTGCCAACCTCTATTTCTCGTAGTTCGCTTCCCAGTTCGCTCGCCGGTACGCGAACCGGAAGTGAACCAAAAATGTTTTTTAAAAAAAAGAACAGTAAGTATAAGGGAAGGAAACAGACACTTACGTTAAAAGAAAGACAGCTATAGGGGAGTAAACTAGAGATACTATTACCCGTAATCCACTGCTGATGATGTCACATATTACATCATTCATGACATGCTCAGTGACATCATCAGCAGAGGATTGCGGGTTTTTTGGCAACGTGCCTTATCCACGGTTTAATAACGCTGCCTTTTGCTTTATATAAGTTTTCAAATTGTATGAAATATATACCAATAGGTCGTTATGAACCTTTAGGTAGTGCTTTTCTTCATGAGGTCTGGTCGCTTCCATACACATACAGATGTTTCAAAGATGATCAAGAAGTTTATCTGAATGGAGAGGAATGCACTGAGACGCCAGATCATTCACCAATGTGTAGGCACATACAGTTACACGGTTCATGCAACAAACACTGACCAAATATGGCTTGCGTGTTGCAAGGCACGCCAGTTCCTGCTATCATCCCCACGTTCAAGTTGTTGGAAAATGGTAGTTATTTGATGCTCAATAATGAAGATTGTTCTGGGTTAATTAAAAGTATTCCTTTTATCGTAACAGTAAGTGAACGGGTTATTTGCTGCAGAAATGTTCTATTTCCTCCCACACATGAACATAGGGAGTTTTCAATCTGGCCACAAATACCAACCTTGGGAGCAGATTTCAACGGCATGGCAAGAATAAGAGCTCTTTTGTCTCAGAGAGAGGTGGCCTTGAGTTCGGCCCGTGAAACTTTCGTGCTTCACATAGCGAACACCCGTACAGAGGTGCAGACCCTTTTCAATACAGATTCGCCTTTCCATTTCAGCAAGATGGTTCGGACTATCTTTAACGCGTCCTCCACAAAGGGCCTGGCGCACTTTTTTAAAGTTGTTACCAGTGGTCTCGTGACTTCATTTGAGAAAATCTTTGGAGTCATCCCTGCTTTCTTTCATTCTATTTTTTTCCACTGTGCTTCGTGGATTCCCATTTTTACTTGCATTACCAGCGGACGCTCTTGTGCTTTTTTACATTTTTAAATATGGATGTCCCTCCTGTGCAAGCTCCCGCCCTGCAGCTGCTGACACTGTTCCGCAATCGCATGCTAGAATATTATGGCACAATGCCGTTGGCGATATTAAGCACGGCATATAGATTATCTTTTCGATTCTCCTACTTCACCTGTGTCCAGCCTGTATTTCACTGCCTGACCTGTGATTTCGATTGGGCCATTGATTTGTGTCTCTGCGGACCGGTTTCTCCTGACGTCGACTTTAATCAGCTGATGACTCCTATCATTACTCATGAGTTGGTTTGTCCTGGCGAAAGGATTATGGCTGTGGCATTGATGCATGGACTAATTGGTCCCTGGAATTCACTGGCGGCAACACAGTCTTTCTTGGAACAGAGCTTTCTTGAAAACCCACCGAGCTGTCCTCTGATGGTGATAGAGGATCCGGTGCTGGGAGAGCACGTATGTTCTTTTCCGCTTTTAAATTGGATGGCTGAACTCTTTTCGGATGAAGACGGTGACTTCCTATTGGAGGCTGTTGCAGCTTATTTTGCATACACAGTTATGTCATAGACCTTTTTCATGTTTGATATGCTGAGTACTAGCATTTCATTGACAATTCATTGACTTATTTGTCAAGTTTTTATTATTTAGCTTGCCTATTGGCTTAAGACTCGATAAAGTACTTGGCTGTTTTATTTTTCTTTAGCATTAAATTTTCCTAGTTTTTAATGTTTTACCTTGCGGACCGTCCACATATAAAGTTGCAATCTGCTCTCATGAGATGGCACTTCTATTATCTTATTCAGTTCGTTTCCGGATCATGGGGAGGTGTCATCTAGGTCCTGGATATCTTTACACCGTGTTAAGTTAGCATGGGCTCATTACCGGTTTAAACGCCATTTTTCCTTTTTTGCAACTTCTGCACACGACACTTAGTTGTTGCTTTAGCTTTCAACCTAGTAGTTCATCGTGGTTTACATGAGAATAATATGTTATTGCTCTACTATCTGCTTTGCTTGTTAAACTATATCTGTACAGCGAGTGCTGAAGTTTCAAGAACAACACGATACAGAATTGTTATGAGGTCTGATCTCCACGACTTCATACTCATAACATAAGTGCAGCTTCTGCCAATTCTGGGCATGAGGCGGGTTTTATATTGCTTTGCCGAACACACATACACAACAGTTGATGCGGTTCACATGAAGAGAGAGCTGGTGTATGCTGATGTGATTCCTTCAAATCTAAGACACTAAAGTATGGGCACGCCCTAAACCAACACAAACAGACCTTCTTAGCAAATAATATAATATGTGTATAAGGGAGGGTGAGATATAAGCAGCCGCGGGCCGTGGAGGGAGTTACGGTGGGGCAGGGAGGCGGGGAGGGGGAGGGGCAGGGTGGAGCCCTCTCCACCCTGCCCCTCCCCCTCCCCGCCTCCCTGCCCCACCGTAACTCCCTCCACGGCCCGTGGCTGCTTATAAGTGTTGCTAACTCTTATTCATTTACAGCATGTTAACATACTGTCACCATTCGCTTTTTATGTACTAGTAACTATGCTGGTAATTTTGCTACTGATAATATGTGTACTTGTATTATCTAAGATACTACGCCTGAGAAGACGGCATTAGTAAATAAACATTTCAAATACACATGTGTTCTTCTTAACTCCATGTTCTGGTTTCTAAGAAATATATAACGACCGACTGTTCATGAGTTCCACGTATCCTGAGGTACTATAAGTTCATATTCTGGATTGTCTAAACATTGAGAGTTTGTTATATCCAATGTGACACTGTACCTAGCTTACTAAGGGGTTTTTGATTACTAAGGTGAGTTTTGGGGCACCCTAATTCGCCGAGGTTACAATCCTCTGTCCACAGTTCTGTGTGAGAACAGAAACCCTGCGACAGGGGCACCCCCGACCCTTGCTGGAGCTTCATCACACTTGCGATACAACTCCAGCAATGCGCCACCTTTACGGCACAGATACATCACGCATCTGTGCTGTTTTTGCCCCATGATGCGCCGCATTGTAAATGCAGCACACCATAGGTGACGGAACAGCGGCACAGAATGACTAACACATCCCTGGTGATGCGCCAGTCATCATAAATCTATCCCTATGCTTCTTATCTTGTTAGAGATGAACCGCCATATGTATCATCAAAGTTTTTTGCATTTACTAAATAGCGAACTTTAAGGAATAAATAGCGATTCTTTACCATTCCTAGTTTGCGATGAGCTATTTGCTAATTACAAATTACCCATTCATTTCCTTCATTTCCATAGGGCGGTTGGACTCACTTTTAGCTCGAACGGCTGAATGGATTTCCACGAAACTTGGCAAAATTGTAGGGACTGGTAGCCCGATGTGCCTTTGCTATGTCTCAAGATATATGCTCCAGTGGTTTTTACGAAAATTAACTTTGAAAAATATATATTGGGCTACATTGGCCTATATATATGTTGGAGCCCAAATGTAGCCCAATGTAGCCCAATGAAGCCCAATGAAGCCCAATGTAGCCCAATGTAGCCCAAAGATGGCCGCCAGAGACAAAAAAAACAAATGTAGCCCAAATATCAGCCAGATGTAGCCCAACTATAGCCCAGTGACAGAATGACCAATCAGCTTCGCAAACCTCCGTTACGCGAAGCGGAGCGCTGTTACAGATATATATCTTTTTTTGAACGTTAATTTCTCAAAATCCACTGGAGCACATATATTGAGACCTAGCAAAGGCACATCGGGCTACCAGTCCCTAATATTTTACCAAGTTTCGTGCAAATCCATTCAGCCGTTCGATTATTATTATTTTTTTTTTTTTTTGCCCCGCGGGGCCCTTTTAAAACCTCCACATCAAACCTAGGGCGTCAGCGAGGATCTACTATGCCCCCTTATGGTCATTTGCCCCTTCGCTTTGGCCTCCTCTTGTCTCTCAATCCTACCGAGAGACAAGATGGCGGCCGCTACGGACTGTTTGGAATGTTTACAGACGCCGGAGAACCAATCAGCTTCGCTTCACAAAGCTCCGTTGCGCGAAAAGTACGCGTACTGGAGCGCTGCCCGGTCCGCTGTTACAGATATATATCTTTTTTTAAACGTTAATTTCTCAAAATCCACTGTAGCACATATATTGAGACCTACAAAAGGCACATCGGGCTACCAGTCCCTACAATTTTGCCAAGTTTCGTGCAAATCCATTCAGCCGTTCGGGCTAAAAGTGAGGCCAACCGCCCTATGGAAAACTCAATGTTAAAAACACGTTTTGGGACCCCCCTTTTTTCTTGACCCCCCCTGGACGAACCCCCCCCCAATTTTCAGGGGCTGCTCAGAAACAAAATGTGCCATTTTCCTGAAAATTTCAGCCAATTCCGTCCACAAACGCCAAAGTTATTTGACATAGAATTTTCAAAAATCCCATAGAGAAAAAATCCTAACTATATATACCTACTGGCGACCGCCAGTAGGTAATATATATATATATATATATATATATATATATATATATATATATATATATATATATATATATATATATATATATATAAATATATTACCTACTGGCGGTCGCCAGTAGGTATATATAGTTAGGACCTAGTTTCCGTAGGAAATCCGCAACATTCTATTGGGAATAACTTTGGTGCCGGCTGATGAATTTTTGAGAATTTCTCAAAGAAAATGACCCGCTCCTTCCCTGAAAGTTTTTGGGGGATTCGTGAAGTGGGGGCTGAAAAAACAGGGGGGTCCCAAAACTTGTTTTCCCCATGCAATTTTCCATAGGACGATTAGACATGGCTACAGCCCGAACTGCTGAACGGAATTACAAGAAATTTGGCAAAATTGTAGAGTCTGATTCGCAGATTGCCCTTTTGTTTAAGTGGTGTAAATCCCTCCAGTAGTTCCTGAGGAAACTAAAAGAGAAAAAATGTATATATCTAGAGGAGCTTACTGTAAGATTACTGTAAGCTTACTGTACTCTGTACCATTCCGAGCACGAGCTGAATGCTAATTGGCTGTCAACTGTCTGTAAACACTCCAAACCAGAAAGTGTTGGCAGCCATCTTGTGCCTCGGTAGACTGAGGCACAAGAAAGCAGAAAAACAAACGTGTAGAATGCAAAAAGGGGGCAGGGCAGAAACACCCTGACCCCTAGGCCTGCTCAGGAGGTCCCACAAGGACCCCCAAGGCCCCCCAATTTTTTTGTTTACAAAAATCACGGGGTACGAGTACCGTACGCGTACCTTTCCGAGTACGAGCTGCATGCTTATTGGCTGTAAACACTCCAAACCAGGAAGTGTTGGTAGCCATCTTGAGCTCGGTAGACCGAGGCACAAGAAAGCAGAAAAACAGACATGTAGAACGCAAAAAGGGGGCAGGGTAGAAACACCCTGACCCACTAGGCCTGCTCATGGATCCCACAAGAACCCCCAAGGCCCCCCCAATTTGTTTTTGACAAAAAACGCGGAGTACGAGTATTGTACGAGCACTGTAAGCTTACTGTACTCTGTACCTTCCCGAACCCGAGCTGAATGCTACATGGCTGTCAACTGTCTGTAAACACACCAAACCAGAAAGTGTTGGCAGTCATCTTGTGCCTCGGTAGACTGAGGCACAATAAAGCAGAAAAACAAACAAGTAGAACGCAAAAAGGGGGCAGGGTAGAAACACCCTGAACCCCTAGTCCTGCTCAGGGATCCCAAAAGGAGCCCCAAGGCCCCCTCCCCAATTTTTATTTTTTTTTTACAAAAACTGCGGAGTACGAGTACTGTACAAGCACGGTAAGCTTACTGTAAGCTTACTGTAATCTGTACCTTCCGGAGCACGAGCTGAATGCTAATTGGCTGTCAACTGTCTGTAAACACTCCAAACCAGAAAGTGTTGGCAGCCATCTTGTGCCTCTGTAGACTGAGGCACAAGAAAGCATAAAAACAAATGTGTAGAACGCAAAAAGGGGGCATATATATATATATATATATTCACTGAAAAAACCATAGGTTATAGACCATATATAGTTAGGAATTAGCATTTACAAAACCTTGAAAATTCACTGAAAAAACCATAGGTTATAGACCATATATAGTTAGGAATTAGCATTTAAAAAACCTTATTTTACTCACACAAAACCATTGAAATTCCATATATAGTTAGTTGCACTAACTATATATCGCGCACCCGCAATCCACTGCTGATCATGTCACATATTACATCATTCATGACATGGTCAGTGACATCACTGATGACATCACTGATGACATCTCAAATGACATCACTGATGACATCACTGATGACGTCATCCAGTGACTGTATAATTCTGTAAAGTTAAAATATGTCTTACATATTGAAGAATGAATGGATGTATAAGTGTCTTGATGAAGGATTTAGTAGGGGCATGGCTGACTGTATGAGTGACTGATTAAATGTGTCTCACTGAGTGCATGGGTTAGTGACTAAACTGTCTTAATTTGTGCATCATTATGTCTGTTGTTCTGTAAACTGCTGCATGTGTTGATCAGTAGCTATATGATTAACTGTATGGGTTATTGATTGGTTGCCCAAGCATTTGTATGGGAGACTGAGTGTGTGTGTGGGTGGCTGGGAGGTGTATGACTCTCTGCATAGATGTGTGAGCAGTTGATTGACTAGATGTATGGGTTCAAAAGTGCATGTGGAAACAGCTGTATGGGCGGTTGACTGTGTGCATGAGTGTATTGGTGAGTGAATGGATATCTCAGTGCTACATGTCAAAGTAAGTACATATGTAAAACACAGTACATGTGAGAGTTGACATATATAAATAACTGTGCATAAGAGCCAGTGAATGTGTGAGTGGCTGTATGGATCATTGTGAACTTGTATCCAGGATTGTATAAGTGAGTAAATATGTTTTAGTATATGTTTGAATAAGTAAGGTATGTATAACTGTATAGTTGAGGAAATGGAGGTGTGATTGATTCTTTGCATGACTGACTAAGTGTCTGAGTAACTCCATGGATGAGTGACAGTCTATGAGTGTCTGTTTACACTGAGTGTATCTAAGGTTATATTAGAGTCTGAAGAGGTTCATCGTATTATCACATGAATGATGTCATCAGTGATGTGATCAGTAATGTCAAATGAGATGTCATCAGTGATGTCATCAGTGATGTCATTTGAGATGTCATCAGTGATGTCATCAGTGATGTCATTTGAGATGTCATCAGTGATGTCATCAGTGATGTCATTTGAGATGTCATCAGTGATGTCATCAGTGATGTCACTGACCATGTCATGAATGATGTAATATGTGACATGATCAGCAGTGGATTGCGGGTGCGCGATATATAGTTAGTGCAACTAACTATATATGGAATTTCAATGGTTTTGTGTGAGTAAAATAAGGTTTTTTAAATGCTAATTCCTAACTATATATGGTCTATAACCTATGGTTTTTTCAGTGAATTTTCAAGGTTTTGTAAATGCTAATTCCTAACTATATATGGTCTATAACCTATGGTTTTTTCAGTGAATTTCAATGGTTTTTTAATAGCAAATATCATAAGCTGTCGAATGTCAAGTACGTGGTAAGTGAAAACATTTTCGTGTTTATGCACACTGATCTGCTTTGAATGGTGCCCCCCCCCCTCATTTCTATTAGGAGTACTCTCTCTTTGCAGATAGTGAAAGGTAGTTAACGCAGGCCTTTGCCCCCGTTGTAATCCGTCGTGCCTGCTTCTCTCTCCATTTGATTGATTGTTATCCAAGTATTTACTGTTTTAGAATTGGTTCTAATTGCAAGTTACCCATTCATTTCCATGGGCTAGGAGGCTCATAGGAATGAAGGTTTAATTTGCGATTAGCAATTTGCTCATCACAAATTAGGAATTTTTCCAAGGGTGCAGGGGTGTCTCAAGAACACCCTGCTGCACCCCTGAAAAACAAATTTGGGGGCATATGGCACACATACATGCCCTAAGGGCATGTGTTGGCGTCATATGGCACCTTTTGTTTTTTTGAAAGAAAGCTTTTTGAAAAGAATTCACAAATTACCACCAATTTACCACAATAGTTTCCAAATCCTTAATGTCATTTTTTACATAGTTTTTGTTTGATACATTGCATTTAAGTAGTCACAAAATTTGCAAATCCTTCAGTGCAATTGCAAAATAAGGAATAGCAAATTTTGCTACTCCTTATTTTGCATCAAACTTGTTTGATACATACCATTTGTCTAATTAACATTCGCAAAGGCCGAAATTCGTAGAATTTTGATATTTGCAAATGCTAATTAGCTTGATACATATGGCCCCAAGTGAGGCCTGTCTTGTGACATGGTGCATCTTTTGCATCACTGCTGCTTGGGTTTTATGTGGTACGTTTTTTTTACACCATGACATATCTGCCTAAATGCATCAATTTGTAATGTTGTCGCCTCATAGCAAATCTTTTGCACCACCGCTGCATCATAAAAGTGACGCACAGTGGCACAAAAGAGGCATACACCTATCATAAATCTGTCCCTAGCATTTTAAATGATTAATCCAGGATGACAATAAAGTGTGTCCTATCCAGAGGTTTGTTTAAGGTGAGGCCTACTCAGGATTGCAGATTAAAGTTACGCTTGATGAAGAATACAGAGGAGATAATACATGTAAAGCTCTACCAATGAAGTAAGTGATGTCTACTTCATTGCGCCAGTCACCATAAATGAATCCATAAGCTTCTTATCTTGTTAGACATCAACCGCCATATGTATCATATAACTATTTTGCATTTCCAAAAAAGCGAATTTTAAGGAATAAATAGCGATTCTTTACCATTCCAAATTTGCGATGAGAAAATTGCTAATTGCAAATTACCCATTCATTTCCATGGGCTAGGAGGCTCATATAAATGAAGGTGCAATTTGCGATTAACAATTTGCTCATCACAAATTAGGAATTTATTCCAAAGGTGCAGGGGTGTCTCAAGAACACCCTGCTGCACCCCTAAAAAAGAAATTTGGGGGCATATGGCGCACATAAATTTTAACAACATTCCTTTACCTCAACAACGATTTTCAAATCATAACTTCAAAACACTACACATGGGAAAATTACTTAAATTGTCCTTAAGACACATAAAAGCGTTTTTTGATTGGCTTTCCTGCATGGTAGGGTCACTCTTAACATGGCTATGTAACACAAACATTCAAAATCTAAATTTTCCATGCACATGTGGGAGCATATTTACAAGCAATTTGCGCCACAGAGAAATGTCTTACACTAAAATGAGAAAAATAACATCAGGGACAGTCAATTGCCTTATAAAGAACCGTACACCATTATGTCCTTGTCATGAATTTAAAAACAATTCCTTTTCCCCAAAAACGATTTTCAAATCATAATTTCAAAACACTGCACATGAGAAAATGACTTAAAATGTCATTAAAACACATGAAAGTGTTTTTTGATTGCCTTTCGAGCATGGTTGGGTCACTTTTAACATGGCTATGTAACACAAACATTCAAAATCAAAATTTTCCATGCACATGTGGAAGCATATTTACAAGCAATTTGCGCCACAGAGAAAGGTCTTACACTAAAATGAGAAAAATAACATCAGGGACAGTCAATTGCCTTATAAAGAAGCATACACCATTATGTCCTTGTCATGAATTTAAAAACAATTCCTTTTCCCCAAAAACGATTTTCAAATCATAATTTCTAAACACTGCACATGGGAAAATGACTTAAAATGTCATTAAAACACATGAAAGCGTTTTTTGATTGGCTTTCCTGCATGGTAGGGTCACTCTTAACATGGCTATGTAACACAAACATTCAAAATCAAAATTTTCCATACACATGTGAGAGCATATTTACAAGCAATTTGCGCCACATAAATCATAATTTTCTCCTTAAAGCACACTATTCTCTATCTAAATTAAAGAAATATTTTCTCACCTTAGCAAATACTTTGAGTTTGAAAACAGTCTCAGAAACACACCAATTTGTCTTCAGCAGAGCAAAAGGTATGCACTCCAGAGTCTGCAGCTATCAAAAGCACAGAAATGCTGTAATTCTTCACACATATTTCTCATGTCACCCAATCAAAACTCTTCCCTCACTTTTTTTCAAATGAAAACCCTTCCCCCTCTGCCCTTTCTGCCTATTTTCCATAGCAACCACCTCCTGGAATACCTCTGGTGTTTGCAAGTTCACACAACAATGTTGCAATTGAACTCTGAACTCTCAGTGCACCTGCATATCCAGTGCATTCTTTCATTTAATGATTTTTTATTGACCACTCAAAATACATCTTTCAAAGAACACATCTGTGCACCCTAACTTTCTGTTTTCATCAATCAAAATCCACCAATCACTGTTACTGCTTCATGAACACAGAAACTCCACAGTTTTTTTTTCATTTTACACTCTCATTTTTTCAACTGCCATTTCATTGCCACACTTCATCTGACTGCAGGAGAACCTTCTCTCACCATGTTTTCTGTCTGGATTGTTGGTCATAGTTATATTCACTGGGCTCAAAGGTACGTTGAAAGCAGGAATTTACCTAACCTCAATTTACAAGATGTGGAAATTAAGTGGTTTGGCCACAGAGGATTAAAATGTCACCAATTGATACCATTGGTGAAAACCTTTATGCATTTGCCAAAACCTGACCTGTTAATTGTGCACTGTGGAGGTAATGATTTGGGCACTTTGACTGGGGTAGGTCTGGAAATGCTTTTAAAGGACACCTTTGAGCAATTAATGGCACTTTTTCCTCAGACTGCCTTGGTATATTCAAATATATGCCAAAGACAGAAATGGAGGTGGTCAAACCAATTTTGTCCACAAATTGAGAAGTCGAGGAAGCATGTAAACAAATCTGTTTCAGCTTACATGAGAGACCATGGAATGGGCTCCCTGTACAACAATAACTTGCGTTACTACATGCAAGATATCTACAGAGGAGATGGAGTTCACTTCTCAGATGAGGGCAACAGAGTTTTCACTCTGAATTTAAGAATGTGCATTGGTACCTACTTATAAGTACCTAAATGTACCATAAACCCAAAAGCTCTTCTCAGAGCTACCCTACATCTAATCACTCACAATTATTATTTAACTCTAACATTTTCACTAATTTTCAACAAAATACGCTCCCTGGGGCGCTACCCGGTACGCGTACCGGGAGCTAACCTCGCGAAATTTTTTTTAAAAAATGTTTTTTTTTCGCACATATAAGCCTCCTCAGCCACCCTCAGAAAACCTAGGGGGTCAAGATAACTCTACCGTGCCCCCTTCTACCCATTCTGAACATTATTTGCCCTCCATCTTGTATCTTAATTCGACTGAAACACAAAATGGTGGACTCCCGGAACGCTTAAGGTCCGCGAACCGAGGCGCTCAACGGTTCGCGTACCGGGTCGCTCCCTGGGAAGATAAAGAAAATAAAAAATATTCAACAAATCCAACAATCAATTAACATACAGCATTTGAAAAGTCTATCATTCATTTTTCATTGTAGTACGCTCCCCAGTCGCCAGTAGGTATATATAGTTAGGACCTAGTTTCCATAGGGAATCCGCAACATTCTATTGGGAATAACTTTGGCGCCGGTTGATGAATCTTTGTGAATTTCTCAAAGCAGATGGCCCGCTCCGCTCCGCTCCTTCCCCAAAAGTTTTGATGGGGATTCGTGAAGTGGGGGCTGAGAAAAAATGGGGGTCCCAAAACGTGTTTTCCCCATGCAATTTTCCATAGGATGATTAGACACGGCTACAGCCCGAACGGCTAGACGGAATTACAAGAAATTTGGCAAAATGGTAGAGTCTGATTCGCAGATTGCCATTTTGTTTAAATGGTGTTAATCCCTCCAGTAGTTCCTGAGAAAATCCAAAGAGAAAAAATGTATATATCTAGAGGAGCTTACTGTAAGATTACGGTAAGCGTCCTGTACTCTGTACCTTTCCCAGCACGAGCTGAATGCTAATTGGCTGTCATCTGTCTGTCAACACTCCAAAACAGAAAGTGTTGGCAGCCATCTTGTGCCTCGGTAGACTGAGGCACAAGAAAGCAGAAAAACAGACATGTAGAAGGCAAAAAGGGGGCAGGGTAGAAACACCCTGCGCCCCCAATTTGTTTTGACAAAAACAGCGGAGTACGAGCACTGTACGAGCACGGTAAGCTCACTGTAAGTTTACTGTACTCTGTACCTTCCCGAGCACGAGCTGAATGCTAATTGGCTGTCAACTGTCTGTAAACACTCCAAAGCAGAAAGTGTTGGCAGCCATCTTGTGCCTCGGTAGACTGAGGCACAAGAAAGCAGAAAAACAAACGTGTAGAACGCAAAAAGGGGGCATATATATATATATATATATATATATATATTACTGTTAGACCTGTCTGCTTCTGAGAGTCCCCTCACCAATATGATTTCTTTTGTTCCCCTGTACCTCCCAAAATTTGTCGCTTTTCTTTGTCTGCCAGGACTTTTTATGTGTTGTTTCATGGGGTTAGATGTTCCTTGACGCCCAGTTGCTCACCAGGTTTGTGGCACCTATTTACAAGACATGGTGAAACCGGTGGCATTACAAACTGGGGTTGACAACCCAAAGATATGGCCCTAAAATGGTAGATACCCTTTTCCCTCATGTGAGTGACTCCCATTGGAGCCTTCGTGAACTTTGACCTTTGGAGGTTTTGGCGCCCCTTTGTTTGGCGCGCTTTTCTGACAGGAATTTCTTTATTTTCTATTAGGTACACTAAATGGCTGCTCTAGAACCACAGTACGGTGGCTGTGAGTGGCCTGAATACACCTCCAAAGGGCTATGTCATTGTCACAGCCAGAGAAGGGTCTAGAACCTTCTGGCTCGTGCCAGCACCCCAGGGCACTGGCTATATAAGGCTCAGTCCCTGGCGGCCATTTTAGATGAGATCGAGATTTGACTGATTCCAGATTCCAGACTTGACACCAGATTGACACCTACCCTGTTGACCCCTGAGGTGGCTGGTAGCGCTGGCAGTAGAGTGGCAAAGGTCATTGGCATGGACCCTGACTGGCGTTCCAGTTATCCGCATTAGCGGTGACCTTGCGCCTACAGCACCTGCCCAGCGAGTGCCTCATCACCCCCAAAGACTGTGGCCAATATTGTGTGCCTCCCCGACCCCCCGGTGGTGAATTGCGACAGATTTCACGAGTCACGTGGCGAGAGCAAGTTCGCCGCGACCGCGATTGTCGACTGTGCCCCCTTCGCGACAGGCGTCTCTAGAGGGGAGGTTGGATGTCTCCGAGCCCCACCAGCGTAGAGCGCTTCCTGCGTGGACTGAAGGTGAGGTGGTGCACCGGGGCGGGGAGCACCAGCCTTTGTTGGGCGGGACTAGCGACCCTGCCACTCCCCAGTGACCCAGAAGTTGTGGCTGTGGGCGGGAACCACCCTGTAGGCGGAAGTCAGAGGGAGGTCCGGTGAGCCCCTGAGGACCCCGTTGCTGGTGTGAGGAGTGCTGTGCCCTGACTGGATCGCTTTCCGATTACAGCCAATGTGAGGTGGGCCCGTTCTTCCCGTAATGTGCAGCGTTGTGAAGGTACTGTGAACCGACATTGTTTTCACTGAGCGCGAAAGTTGCGTGACCTCGGCGGCTGCCCGTTCGTCAGTCTAAAGACTTTGAACTGGTGCCGCCTAAATGCTAGCAGTGATAAAGCCCGTAGGCGCATAGAGACTCCACCGGCAAGCAGAGATCCTATCCCGGTGACAGCCGCGTGCAAATGAGATGTTCACTGTGTTTCTTTGCCTTTGTAGTTACACGCGCGTACTCCTTGAATGAGCCTTAAAGAATCCCAAAACGCATTCTGTGCCCAGAGAAGCCGTATGCACTGTTATTGAAACCAACACAAACTGTAAGAGTTATCTTTCCAAATTGAAACATTATGCAAATGTAATGTTCCTGAAATATTTATTTGGTGGCAGCGATACCAGAATGAAAATGTGTTTATTTATTTAAATGAACAAGTATTTATTCTGTTAGGCGAAAGTGATATATAATCTATTGAGTTGTGATATTGATTACTGATAATATTTATTCTATTTATTGATGCTATTTATTCCTAATATTTATTTTATTTATTGATGATATTTATTCCTGATATTATTTATGGTATTACTCATTACAGAATTGAAGCCCAGAATTGTGTGACTAGAAGAAATGTATATGTGCTATCCCAATCATCCCTATTTACAGAGAATTTTTACATAAAGGAATCTTATTTTTCTACAGCAGTGGTGTGGTGTCCTTCTTTTTGGTGTGGTTGCGCAGAGGGTTATTATTGGGTCAAAGCCGGCTTAACACTACAGCCTTCACTTGCCTTGTCACTTGAGCCAAGCTACCCCCCTTTGTGCTGGGCTTGCCCATCGCAGGTCCAACAATTATCTACTGGCGGATGCCAATAGGTACATATAGTTAGGACCTAGTTTCCATAAGAAATCCGCAACATTCTATTGGGAATAACTTTGGTGTCGGCTGATGAATCTTTGTGAATTTCTCAAAGAAGATGGCCCGCTCTGCTCCGCTCCTTCCCTAAAAGTTTTGGGGGGATTCATGAAGTGGGGGTTGAGAAAAAAGGTGGGACCCAAAACGTGTTTTCCCCATGCAATTTTCCATAGGACGATTAGACACGGCTACAGCCCGAACGGCTGAACGGAATAACAAGAACTTTGGCAAAATGGTAGAGTCTGATTCGCAGATCGGCCTTTTGTTTAAATGGTGTAAATCCTTCCTGTAGTTCTTGAGAAAATCAAAAGAGAAAACATGTATATATCTAGAGGAGCTTACTGTAAGATTACAGTAAGCTTACTGTACTCTGTACATTTCCGAGCACAAGCTGAATGCTAATTGGCTGTCAACTGTCTATCAACATTCCAAACCAGAAAGTGTTCGCAGCCATCTTGGGCCTCAGTAGCGTGAGGCACAAGAAAACAGAAAAACAAACGTGTAGAACGCAAAAAGGGGGCAGGATAGAAACACCCTGACCCCCTAGGCCTGCTCAGGGTGTCTCACATGGACCCCCAAGCCCCCCCCCCAAATTGTTTTGGGGACAAAAACCGCAGGGTACGAGTACTGTACGAGTACGGGAAGCTTACTGTAAGCTTACTGTACTCTGTACCTTCCTGAGCACGAGCTGAATGCTAATTGGCTGTCAACTGTCTGTCAACACTCCAAACCAGAAAGTATTGGCAGCCATCTTGTGCCTCAGTAGATTGAGGCACAAGAAAGCAGAAAAACAAACAAGTAGAAAGCAAAAAGGGGGCAGAGTAGAAAGACCCTGACCCCCAAGGCCTGCTCAGGGATCCCACAAGGACCCCCAAAGCCCCCCCAATTTTTTTTTTACAAACACTTCGGAGTACAAGTACTGTACGAGCACGGTAAGCTTACTGTAAACTAACTGTAATCTGTACCTTCCTGAGCACGAGCTGAATGCTACTTGGCTGTCAACTGTCTGTAAACACTCCAAACCAGAAAGTGTTGGCAGCCATCTTGTACCTCTGTAGACTGAGGCACAAGAAAGCAGAAAAACAAACATGTGGCACGCAAAAAGGGGGCAGGGTAGAAACACCCTGACCCCCTAGGCCTGCTCAGGGTGTCTCACAAGGACCCCCAAGGCCCCCCCTCCCCAATTTTTTTATTTACAAAAATGACGGATTACGAGTACTGTACGAGCACGGTAAGCTTACTGTAAGCTTACTGTACTCTGTACCTTCCCGAGCACGAGCTGAATGCTGATTGGCTGTCAACTGTCTGTAAACACTCCAAAGCAGAAAGTGTTGGCAGCCATCTTGTGCCTCAGTAGACTGAGGCTCAAAAAAGCAGAAAAACAAACGTGTAGAACGCAAAAAGAGGATAGGGTAGAAACACCCTGACCCTCTATTCCTGCTCAGGGGGTCCCACAAGTACCCCAAGGCTGCCTCACAATTTTTATTTTTTTACAAAAATCACAGGGTATGAGTACCGTATGTGTACCTTTCCGAGTACGAGCTGCATGCTCATTGGCTGTGAACACTCCAAACCAGGAAGTGTTGGCAGCCATCTTGTGCTCGGTAGACCGAGGCACAAGAAAGTATAAAAACAGACATGTAGAACGCAAAAAAGGGGCAATGTAGAAACACCTTGACCCCCTAGGCCTGCTTGGGCATCCCACAAAGACCCCCAAGGCCCCCCTCAATCTTTTTTTTGAGAAAAAACGCGGAGTACGAGTACTGTACGGGCACAGTAAGCTTACTGTACTCTGTACCTTCCCGAGCATGAGCTGAATGCTAATTGGCTGTCAATTGTCTGTAAACACTCCAAACCAGAAAGTGTTGGCAGCCATCTTGTGCCTCAGTAGACTGAGGCACAAGAAAGCAGAAAAACAAACGTGTAGAACGCAAAAAGGGGATAGGGTAGAAACACCCTGACCCTCTAGTCCTGCTCAGGGGGTCCCACAAGGACACCCAAGGCTGCACCACAATTTTTATTTTTTTATAAAAATCACAGGGTATGAGTACCGTATGCGTACCTTTCTGAGTACGAGCTGCATGCTCATTGGCTGTGAACACTCCAAACCAGAAAGTGTTGGCAGCCATCTTGTGCCTCGGTAGACTGAGGCACAAGAAAGCAGAAAAACAAACGTGTAGAAAGCAAAAAGGGGGCAGGGTAGAAACACCCTGACCCCCTAGGCCTGCTCAGGGATCCCACAAGGACCCACAAGGCGCCCCCAATTTTTGTTTTACAAAAACAGCGGAGTACAAGTACTGTACGAGCACGGTAAGCTTACTGTAAGCTTACTGTACTTGGCACCTTCCCGAGCACGAGCTGAATGCTAATTGGCTGTCAACTGTCTGTAAACACCACAAACCAGAAAGTGTTGGCAGCCATCTCGTGCCTCGGTAGACTGAGGCACAAGAAAGTAGAAAAACAAACGTGTAGAACGCAAAAATGGGGAATTATTTATATATATATATTACCTACTGGCGGTCGCCAGTAGGTATATATAGTTAGGACCTAGTTTCCATAGGAAATCCGCAACAATCTGTTGGGAATAACGTTGCCTCCGGTAGATGAATCTTTGTGAATTTCGCAAAGAAGATGGCCCGCTCCGCTCCTTCCCTGAAAGTTTTGGGGGGATTCGTGAAGTGGGGGTCTAAGAAAAAAGAGGGGTCCCAAAACGTGTTTTCCCCATGCAATTTTCCATAGGACGATTAGACACGGCTACAGCCCGAATGGCTTAACGGTATTACAAGAAATTTGGCAAAATGGTAGAGTGTGATTCGCAGATCGCCCTTTTGCTTAAATGGTGTAAACCCCTTCAGTAGTTCCTGAGAAAATCAAAAGAGAAAAAATGTATATATCTAGAGGAGCTTACTGTAAGATTACTGTAAGCTTACTGTACTCTGTACCTTCCTGAGCACGAGCTGAATGTTCATTGGCTGTCAACTGTCTGTCAACATTCCAAACCAGAAAGTGTTGGCAGCCATCTTGCGCCTCGGTAGATTGAGGCACAAGAAAGCAGAAAAACAAACGTGTAAAACGCAAAAAGGGGGCATTTATATATATAATTGACCTAATGGCGGTCGCCAGTAGGTATATATAGTTAGGACCTAGTTTCCATAGGAAATCCACAACATTCTATTGGGAATAACTTTGGCGCCGGTTGATGAATCTTTGTGAATTTCTCAAAGAAGATGGCCTGCTCCTTCCCTGAAAGATTTGGGGGGATTCGTGAAGTGGGGGCTGAGAAAAAAGGGGGGTCCCAAAACATGTTTTCACAATGCAATTTTCCATAGGATGATTAGACACGGCTGCAGCCCGAACGGCTAAACGGAATTACATGAAATTTGGCAAAATGGTAGAGTCTGATTTGCAGATCACCCTCTTGTTTAAATGGTGTAAATCCCTCCAGTAGTTCCTGAGAAAATCAAAAGAGAATAAATGTATATATCTAGAGGACCTTACTGTAAGATTACTGTAAGCTTACTGTACTCTGTACCTTCCCGAGCACGAGCTAAATGCTCATTGGCTATCAACTGTCTGTAAACACTCCAAACCAGAAAGTGTTGGCAGCCATCTTGTGCCTCAGTAGACTGAGGCTCAAGAAAGCAGAAAAACAGACATGTAGAACGCAAAAAGGGGGCAGGGTAGAAACACCCTGACCACCTAGGCCTGCTCAGGGGGTCCCACAAGGACCCCCAAGTCCCCCCCAACTTTTTTTTCGACAAAAACCGCGTAGTGTGAGTACTGTACGAGCACGGTAAGCTTACTGTAAGCTTACTGTACTCTGTACCTTCCCGAGCACAAGCTGAATGCTAATTGGCTGTCAATTGTCTGTAAACACTCCAAACCAGAAAGTGTTGGCAGCCATCTTGTGCCTCAGTAGACTGAGGCTCAAGAAAGCAGAAAAACAAACGTGTAGAACGCAAAAAGAGGATAGGGTAGAAACACCCTGACCCTCTAGTCCTGCTCAGGGGGTCCCACAAGGACCCCAAGGCTGCCTCACAATTTTTATTTTTTTACAAAAATCACAGGGTATGAGTACCGTATGTGTACCTTTCCGAGTACGAGCTGCATGCTCATTGGCTATGAACACTCCAAACCAGGAAGTGTTGGCAGCCATCTTGTGCTCGGTAGACCGAGGCACAAGAAAGTATAAAAACAGACATGTAGAACGCAAAAAAGGGGCAATGTAGAAACACCTTGACCCCCTAGGCCTGCTTGGGCATCCCACAAAGACCCCCAAGGCCCCCCTCAATCTTTTTTTTGAGAAAAAACGCGGAGTACGAGTACTGTACGGGCACAGTAAGCTTACTGTACTCTGTACCTTCCCGAGCATGAGCTGAATGCTAATTGGCTGTCAATTGTCTGTAAACACTCCAAACCAGGAAGTGTTGGCAGCCATCTTGTGCCACAGTAGACTGAGGCACAAGAAAGCAGAAAAACAAACGTGTAGAACGCAAAAAGGGGATAGGGTAGAAACACCCTGACCCTCTAGTCCTGCTCAGGGGGTCCCACAAGGACACCCAAGGCTGCACCACAATTTTTATTTTTTTATAAAAATCACAGGGTATGAGTACCGTATGCGTACCTTTCTGAGTACGAGCTGCATGCTCATTGGCTGTGAACACTCCAAACCAGAAAGTGTTGTCAGCCATCTTGTGCCTCGGTAGACTGAGGCACAAGAAAGCAGAAAAACAAACGTGTAGAAAGCAAAAAGGGGGTAGGGTAGAAACACCCTGACCCCCTAGGCCTGCTCAGGGATCCCACAAGGACCCCCAAGGCCCCCCCAATTTTTGTTTTACAAAAACAGCGGAGTACAAGTCCTGTACGAGCATGGTAAGCTTACTGTAAGCTTACTGTACTTGGCACCTTCCCGAGCACGAGCTGAATGCTAATTGGCTGTCAACTGTCTGTAAACACCACAAACCAGAAAGTGTTGGCAGCCATCTCGTGCCTCGGTAGACTGAGGCACAAGAAAGTAGAAAAACAAACGTGTAGAACGCAAAAATGGGGAATTATTTATATATATATATTGCCTACTGGCGGTCGCCAGTAGGTATATATAGTTAGGACCTAGTTTCCATAGGAAATCGGCAACAATCTGTTGGGAATAACGTTGCCTCCGGTAGATGAATCTTTGTGAATTTCGCAAAGAAGATGGCCCGCTCCGCTCCTTCCCTGAAAGTTTTGGGGGGAATCGTGAAGTGGGGGTCTAAGAAAAAAGAGGGGTCCCAAAACGTGTTTTCCCCATGCAATTTTCCATAGGACGATTAGACACGGCTACAGCCCGAATGGCTGAACGGTATTACAAGAAATTTGGCAAAATGGTAGAGTGTGATTCGCAGATCGCCCTTTTGCTTAAATGGTGTAAACCCCTCCAGTAGTTCCTGAGAAAATCAAAAGAGAAAAAATTTATATATCTAGAGGAGCTTACTGTAAGATTACTGTAAGCTTACTGTACTCTGTACCTTCCTGAGCACGAGCTGAATGTTCATTGGCTGTCAACTGTCTGTCAACATTCCAAACCAGAAAGTGTTGGCAGCCATATTGCGCCTCGGTAGATTGAGGCACAAGAAAGCAGAAAAACAAACGTGTAAAACGCAAAAAGGGGGCATTTATATATATAATTGACCTAATGGCGGTCGCCAGTAGGTATATATAGTTAGGACCTAGTTTCCATAGGAAATCCACAACATTCTATTGGGAATAACTTTGGCGCCGGTTGATGAATCTTTGTGAATTTCTCAAAGAAGATGGCCTGCTCCTTCCCTGAAAGATTTGGGGGGATTCGTGAAGTGGGGGCTGAGAAAAAAGGGGGGTCCCAAAACATGTTTTCACAATGCAATTTTCCATAGGATGATTAGACACGGCTGCAGCCCGAACGGCTAAACGGAATTACAAGAAATTTGGCAAAATGATAGAGTCTGATTCGCAGATCACCCTCTTGTTTAAATGGTGTAAATCCCTCCAGTAGTTCCTGAGAAAATCAAAAGAGAATAAATATGTATATTTAGAGTAGCTTACTGTAAGATTACTGTAAGCTTAATGTACTCTGTACCTTCCCGAGCACGAGCTGAATGCTAATTGGCTGTCAACTGTCTGTAAACACTCCAAACCAGAAAGTGTTGGCAGCCATCTTGTGCCTCGGTAGACTGAGGCACAAGAAAGCAGAAAAACAAACGTGTAGAACGCAAAAAGGGGATAGGGTAGAAACACCCTGACCCTCTAGTCCAGCTCAGGGGGTCCCACAAGGACCCTCAAGGCCGCACCACAATTTAATTTTTTTACAAAAATCACAGGGTATGAGTACCGTACGCGTACCTTTCCGAGTACGAGCTGCATGCTCATTGGCTGTGAACACTCCAAACCAGGAAGTGTTGGCAGCCATCTTGTGCTCGGTAGACCGAGGCACAAGAAAGCATAAAAACAGACATGTAGAACGCAAAAAAAGGGGCAGTGGAGAAACACCTTGACCCCCTAGGCCTGCTCGGGCATCCCACAAGGACCCCCAAGGCCCCCTCCAATCTTTTTTTTGACAAAAACCACGGAGTACGAGTACTGTACGGGCACAGTAAGCTTACTGTAAGCTTACTGTACTCTGTACATACCCGAGCACGAGCTGAATGCTAATTGGCTGTCAACTGTCTGCAAACACTCCACACCAGAAAGTGTTAGCAGCCATCCTGTGCCTCGGTAGACTGAGGCACAAGAAAGCAGAAAAACAATCATGTAGAACGCAAAAAGGGGGCAGGGTAGAAACACCCTGACCCCCTAGGCCTGCTCGGGGATCCCACAAGGACCCCCAAGGCCCCCCCAATTTTTGTTTTTACAAAAACAGCGGAGTAAAAGTTACTGTACGAGCACGGTAAGCTTACTGTAAGCTTACTGTACTTTGTACCCTCCCGAGCACGAGCTGAATGCTAATTGGCTGCCAACTGTCTGTAAACACTCCAAACCAGAAAGTGTTGGCAGCCATCCTGTGCCTCGGTAGACTGAGGCACAAGAAAGCAGAAAAACAAACGTGTAGAACGCAAAAAAGGGGGCATATATATATATATATATATATATATATATATATATATATATATATATATATATATATATATATATATTACCTACTGGCAGTCGCCAGTTGGTATATATAGTGAGGACCTAGTTTCCATAGGAAATCCGCAACATTCTATTGGGAATATCTGGCACCGGTTGATAAATCTTTGTGAATTTCTCAAAGAAGATCGCCCGCTCCGCTCCACTCCTTCCCTGAAAGTTTTGGGGGGATTCGTGAAGTGGGGGTTGAGAAAAAAGGGGGTCCCAAAACGTATTTTCCCCATGCAATTTTTCATAGGAAGATTAGACACGGCTACAGCCCGAACGGCTAAACGGAATTACTAGAAATTTGACAAAATGGTAGAGTCTGATTCGCAGATCGCCATTTTGTTTAAATGGTGTACATCCATCCGGTAGTTCCTGAGAAAATCAAAAGAGAAAAAATGTATATATCTAGAGGAGCTTACTGTAAGATCACTGTAAGCTTACTGTACTCTGTACCTTTCCGAGCACTAGCTGAATGCTAATTGGCTGTCAACTGTCTGTCAACACTCCAAACCAGAAAGTGTTAGCAGCCATCTTGTGCCTCGGTAGACTGAGGCACAAGAAAGCAGAAAAACAAACGTGCAGAACGCAAAAAAGGGTGCAGGGTAGAAACACCCTGACCTCCTAGGCCTGCTCAGGGTATCTCACAAGGACCCCCAAGGCCCCCTCATATTTTTATGGGGACAAAAAACGAGGGGTACGAGTACTGTACGAGTATGGTAAGCTTACTGTAAGCTTACTGTACTCTGTACCTTCCTGAGCACGAGCTGAATGTTCATTGGCTGTCAACTGTCTGTCAACATTTCAAACCAGAAAGTGTAGGCAGCCATCTTGCGCCTCGGTAGATTGAGGCACAAGAAAGCAGAAAAACAAACGTGTAGAACGCAAAAAGGGGACATTTCTATATATAATTGACCTAATGGCCGTCGCCAGTAGGTATATATAGTTAGGACCTAGTTTCCATAGGAAATCCGCAACATTCTATTGGGAATAACTATGGCACCGGTTGATGAATCTTTGTGAATTTCTCAAAGAAGATGGCCCGCTCTGCTTTGCTCCTTCCCTGAAAGTTTTGGGGGGATTCGTGAAGTGGGGGCTGAGAAAAAAGGGGGGTCCCCAAACGTGTTTTCCCCATGCAATTTTCCATAGGACAATTAGATACAGCTACAGCCCGAACGGCGGAACGGAATTACAAGAAATTTGGCAAAATGGTAGAGTCTGATTCGCAGATCGCCATTTTGTTTAAATGGTGTAAATCCCTCCAGTAGTGCTTGAGAACATCAAAAGAGAAAAAATGTATATATCTAGAGGAGCTTACTGTAAGATTACTGTAAGCTTACTGTACTCTGTACCTTCCTGAGCACGAGCTGAATGTTCATTGGCTGTCAACTGTCTGTCAACATTCCAAACCAGAAAGTGTTGGCAGCCATCTTGCGCCTCGGTAGATTGAGGCACAAGAAAGCAGAAAAACAAACGTGTAAAACGCAAAAAGGGGGCATTTATATATATAATTGACCTAATGGCGGTCGCCAGTAGGTATATATAGTTAGGACCTAGTTTCCATAGGAAATCCACAACATTCTATTGGGAATAACTTTGGCGCCGGTTGATGAATCTTTGTGAATTTCTCAAAGAAGATGGCCTGCTCCTTCCCTGAAAGATTTGGGGGGATTCGTGAAGTGGGGGCTGAGAAAAAAGGGGGGTCCCAAAACATGTTTTCACAATGCAATTTTCCATAGGATGATTAGACACGGCTGCAGCCCGAACGGCTAAACGGAATTACATGAAATTTTGCAAAATGGTAGAGTCTGATTTGCAGATCACCCTCTTGTTTAAATGGTGTAAATCCCTCCAGTAGTTCCTGAGAAAATCAAAAGAGAATAAATGTATATATCTAGAGGACCTTACTGTAAGATTACTGTAAGCTTACTGTACTCTGTACCTTCCCGAGCACGAGCTGAATGCTCATTGGCTATCAACTGTCTGTAAACACTCCAAACCAGAAAGTGTTGGCAGCCATCTTGTGCCTCAGTAGACTGAGGCTCAAGAAAGCAGAAAAACAGACATGTAGAACGCAAAAAGGGGGCAGGGTAGAAACACCCTGACCACCTAGGCCTGCTCAGGGGGTCCCACAAGGACCCCCAAGTCCCCCCCAACTTTTTTTTCGACAAAAACCGCGTAGTGTGAGTACTGTACGAGCACGGTAAGCTTACTGTAAACTTACTGTACTCTGTACCTTCCCGAGCACAAGCTGAATGCTAATTGGCTGTCAATTGTCTGTAAACACTCCAAACCAGAAAGTGTTGGCAGCCATCTTGTGCCTCAGTAGACTGAGGCTCAAGAAAGCAGAAAAACAAACGTGTAGAACGCAAAAAGAGGATAGGGTAGAAACACCCTGACCCTCTAGTCCTGCTCAGGGGGTCCCACAAGGACCCCAAGGCTGCCTCACAATTTTTATTTTTTTACAAAAATCACAGGGTATGAGTACCGTATGTGTACCTTTCCGAGTACGAGCTGCATGCTCATTGGCTATGAACACTCCAAACCAGGAAGTGTTGGCAGCCATCTTGTGCTCGGTAGACCGAGGCACAAGAAAGTATAAAAACAGACATGTAGAACGCAAAAAAGGGGCAATGTAGAAACACCTTGACCCCCTAGGCCTGCTTGGGCATCCCACAAAGACCCCCAAGGCCCCCCTCAATCTTTTTTTTGAGAAAAAACGCGGAGTACGAGTACTGTACGGGCACAGTAAGCTTACTGTACTCTGTACCTTCCCGAGCATGAGCTGAATGCTAATTGGCTGTCAATTGTCTGTAAACACTCCAAACCAGGAAGTGTTGGCAGCCATCTTGTGCCACAGTAGACTGAGGCACAAGAAAGCAGAAAAACAAACGTGTAGAACGCAAAAAGGGGATAGGGTAGAAACACCCTGACCCTCTAGTCCTGCTCAGGGGGTCCCACAAGGACACCCAAGGCTGCACCACAATTTTTATTTTTTTATAAAAATCACAGGGTATGAGTACCGTATGCGTACCTTTCTGAGTACGAGCTGCATGCTCATTGGCTGTGAACACTCCAAACCAGAAAGTGTTGTCAGCCATCTTGTGCCTCGGTAGACTGAGGCACAAGAAAGCAGAAAAACAAACGTGTAGAAAGCAAAAAGGGGGTAGGGTAGAAACACCCTGACCCCCTAGGCCTGCTCAGGGATCCCACAAGGACCCCCAAGGCCCCCCCAATTTTTGTTTTACAAAAACAGCGGAGTACAAGTCCTGTACGAGCATGGTAAGCTTACTGTAAGCTTACTGTACTTGGCACCTTCCCGAGCACGAGCTGAATGCTAATTGGCTGTCAACTGTCTGTAAACACCACAAACCAGAAAGTGTTGGCAGCCATCTCGTGCCTCGGTAGACTGAGGCACAAGAAAGTAGAAAAACAAACGTGTAGAACGCAAAAATGGGGAATTATTTATATATATATATTGCCTACTGGCGGTCGCCAGTAGGTATATATAGTTAGGACCTAGTTTCCATAGGAAATCGGCAACAATCTGTTGGGAATAACGTTGCCTCCGGTAGATGAATCTTTGTGAATTTCGCAAAGAAGATGGCCCGCTCCGCTCCTTCCCTGAAAGTTTTGGGGGGATTCGTGAAGTGGGGGTCTAAGAAAAAAGAGGGGTCCCAAAACGTGTTTTCCCCATGCAATTTTCCATAGGACGATTAGACACGGCTACAGCCCGAATGGCTGAACGGTATTACAAGAAATTTGGCAAAATGGTAGAGTGTGATTCGCAGATCGCCCTTTTGCTTAAATGGTGTAAACCCCTCCAGTAGTTCCTGAGAAAATCAAAAGAGAAAAAATTTATATATCTAGAGGAGCTTACTGTAAGATTACTGTAAGCTTACTGTACTCTGTACCTTCCTGAGCACGAGCTGAATGTTCATTGGCTGTCAACTGTCTGTCAACATTCCAAACCAGAAAGTGTTGGCAGCCATATTGCGCCTCGGTAGATTGAGGCACAAGAAAGCAGAAAAACAAACGTGTAAAACGCAAAAAGGGGGCATTTATATATATAATTGACCTAATGGCGGTCGCCAGTAGGTATATATAGTTAGGACCTAGTTTCCATAGGAAATCCACAACATTCTATTGGGAATAACTTTGGCGCCGGTTGATGAATCTTTGTGAATTTCTCAAAGAAGATGGCCTGCTCCTTCCCTGAAAGATTTGGGGGGATTCGTGAAGTGGGGGCTGAGAAAAAAGGGGGGTCCCAAAACATGTTTTCACAATGCAATTTTCCATAGGATGATTAGACACGGCTGCAGCCCGAACGGCTAAACGGAATTACAAGAAATTTGGCAAAATGATAGAGTCTGATTCGCAGATCACCCTCTTGTTTAAATGGTGTAAATCCCTCCAGTAGTTCCTGAGAAAATCAAAAGAGAATAAATATGTATATTTAGAGTAGCTTACTGTAAGATTACTGTAAGCTTACTGTACTCTGTACCTTCCCGAGCACGAGCTGAATGCTAATTGGCTGTCAACTGTCTGTAAACACTCCAAACCAGAAAGTGTTGGCAGCCATCTTGTGCCTCGGTAGACTGAGGCACAAGAAAGCAGAAAAACAAACGTGTAGAACGCAAAAAGGGGATAGGGTAGAAACACCCTGACCCTCTAGTCCAGCTCAGGGGGTCCCACAAGGACCCCCAAGGCCGCACCACAATTTAATTTTTTTACAAAAATCACAGGGTATGAGTACCGTACGCGTACCTTTCCGAGTACGAGCTGCATGCTCATTGGCTGTGAACACTCCAAACCAGGAAGTGTTGGCAGCCATCTTGTGCTCGGTAGACCGAGGCACAAGAAAGCATAAAAACAGACATGTAGAACGCAAAAAAAGGGGCAGTGGAGAAACACCTTGACCCCCTAGGCCTGCTCGGGCATCCCACAAGGACCCCCAAGGCCCCCTCCAATCTTTTTTTTGACAAAAACCACGGAGTACGAGTACTGTACGGGCACAGTAAGCTTACTGTAAGCTTACTGTACTCTGTACATACCCGAGCACGAGCTGAATGCTAATTGGCTGTCAACTGTCTGCAAACACTCCACACCAGAAAGTGTTAGCAGCCATCCTGTGCCTCGGTAGACTGAGGCACAAGAAAGCAGAAAAACAATCATGTAGAACGCAAAAAGGGGGCAGGGTAGAAACACCCTGACCCCCTAGGCCTGCTCGGGGATCCCACAAGGACCCCCAAGGCCCCCCCAATTTTTGTTTTTACAAAAACAGCGGAGTAAAAGTTACTGTACGAGCACGGTAAGCTTACTGTAAGCTTACTGTACTTTGTACCCTCCCGAGCACGAGCTGAATGCTAATTGGCTGCCAACTGTCTGTAAACACTCCAAACCAGAAAGTGTTGGCAGCCATCCTGTGCCTCGGTAGACTGAGGCACAAGAAAGCAGAAAAACAAACGTGTAGAACGCAAAAAAGGGGGCATATATATATATATATATATATATATATATATATATATATATATATATATATATATATATATATATATTACCTACTGGCAGTCGCCAGTTGGTATATATAGTGAGGACCTAGTTTCCATAGGAAATCCGCAACATTCTATTGGGAATATCTGGCACCGGTTGATAAATCTTTGTGAATTTCTCAAAGAAGATCGCCCGCTCCGCTCCACTCCTTCCCTGAAAGTTTTGGGGGGATTCGTGAAGTGGGGGTTGAGAAAAAAGGGGGTCCCAAAACGTATTTTCCCCATGCAATTTTTCATAGGAAGATTAGACACGGCTACAGCCCGAACGGCTAAACGGAATTACTAGAAATTTGACAAAATGGTAGAGTCTGATTCGCAGATCGCCATTTTGTTTAAATGGTGTACATCCATCCGGTAGTTCCTGAGAAAATCAAAAGAGAAAAAATGTATATATCTAGAGGAGCTTACTGTAAGATCACTGTAAGCTTACTGTACTCTGTACCTTTCCGAGCACTAGCTGAATGCTAATTGGCTGTCAACTGTCTGTCAACACTCCAAACCAGAAAGTGTTAGCAGCCATCTTGTGCCTCGGTAGACTGAGGCACAAGAAAGCAGAAAAACAAACGTGCAGAACGCAAAAAAGGGTGCAGGGTAGAAACACCCTGACCTCCTAGGCCTGCTCAGGGTATCTCACAAGGACCCCCAAGGCCCCCTCATATTTTTATGGGGACAAAAAACGAGGGGTACGAGTACTGTACGAGTATGGTAAGCTTACTGTAAGCTTACTGTACTCTGTACCTTCCTGAGCACGAGCTGAATGTTCATTGGCTGTCAACTGTCTGTCAACATTTCAAACCAGAAAGTGTAGGCAGCCATCTTGCGCCTCGGTAGATTGAGGCACAAGAAAGCAGAAAAACAAACGTGTAGAACGCAAAAAGGGGACATTTCTATATATAATTGACCTAATGGCCGTCGCCAGTAGGTATATATAGTTAGGACCTAGTTTCCATAGGAAATCCGCAACATTCTATTGGGAATAACTATGGCACCGGTTGATGAATCTTTGTGAATTTCTCAAAGAAGATGGCCCGCTCTGCTTTGCTCCTTCCCTGAAAGTTTTGGGGGGATTCGTGAAGTGGGGGCTGAGAAAAAAGGGGGTCCCCAAACGTGTTTTCCCCATGCAATTTTCCATAGGACAATTAGATACAGCTACAGCCCGAACGGCGGAACGGAATTACAAGAAATTTGGCAAAATGGTAGAGTCTGATTCGCAGATCGCCATTTTGTTTAAATGGTGTAAATCCCTCCAGTAGTGCTTGAGAACATCAAAAGAGAAAAAATGTATATATCTAGAGGAGCTTACTGTAAGATTACTGTAAGCTTACTGTACTCTGTACCTTCCTGAGCACGAGCTGAATGTTCATTGGCTGTCAACTGTCTGTCAACATTCCAAACCAGAAAGTGTTGGCAGCCATCTTGCGCCTCGGTAGATTGAGGCACAAGAAAGCAGAAAAACAAACGTGTAAAACGCAAAAAGGGGGCATTTATATATATAATTGACCTAATGGCGGTCGCCAGTAGGTATATATAGTTAGGACCTAGTTTCCATAGGAAATCCACAACATTCTATTGGGAATAACTTTGGCGCCGGTTGATGAATCTTTGTGAATTTCTCAAAGAAGATGGCCTGCTCCTTCCCTGAAAGATTTGGGGGGATTCGTGAAGTGGGGGCTGAGAAAAAAGGGGGGTCCCAAAACATGTTTTCACAATGCAATTTTCCATAGGATGATTAGACACGGCTGCAGCCCGAACGGCTAAACGGAATTACATGAAATTTTGCAAAATGGTAGAGTCTGATTTGCAGATCACCCTCTTGTTTAAATGGTGTAAATCCCTCCAGTAGTTCCTGAGAAAATCAAAAGAGAATAAATGTATATATCTAGAGGACCTTACTGTAAGATTACTGTAAGCTTACTGTACTCTGTACCTTCCCGAGCACGAGCTGAATGCTCATTGGCTATCAACTGTCTGTAAACACTCCAAACCAGAAAGTGTTGGCAGCCATCTTGTGCCTCAGTAGACTGAGGCTCAAGAAAGCAGAAAAACAGACATGTAGAACGCAAAAAGGGGGCAGGGTAGAAACACCCTGACCACCTAGGCCTGCTCAGGGGGTCCCACAAGGACCCCCAAGTCCCCCCCAACTTTTTTTTCGACAAAAACCGCGTAGTGTGAGTACTGTACGAGCACGGTAAGCTTACTGTAAACTTACTGTACTCTGTACCTTCCCGAGCACAAGCTGAATGCTAATTGGCTGTCAATTGTCTGTAAACACTCCAAACCAGAAAGTGTTGGCAGCCATCTTGTGCCTCAGTAGACTGAGGCTCAAGAAAGCAGAAAAACAAACGTGTAGAACGCAAAAAGAGGATAGGGTAGAAACACCCTGACCCTCTAGTCCTGCTCAGGGGGTCCCACAAGGACCCCAAGGCTGCCTCACAATTTTTATTTTTTTACAAAAATCACAGGGTATGAGTACCGTATGTGTACCTTTCCGAGTACGAGCTGCATGCTCATTGGCTATGAACACTCCAAACCAGGAAGTGTTGGCAGCCATCTTGTGCTCGGTAGACCGAGGCACAAGAAAGTATAAAAACAGACATGTACAACGCAAAAAAGGGGCAATGTAGAAACACCTTGACCCCCTAGGCCTGCTTGGGCATCCCACAAAGACCCCCAAGGCCCCCTCAATCTTTTTTTTGAGAAAAAACGCGGAGTACGAGTACTGTACGGGCACAGTAAGCTTACTGTACTCTGTACCTTCCCGAGCATGAGCTGAATGCTAATTGGCTGTCAATTGTCTGTAAACACTCCAAACCAGGAAGTGTTGGCAGCCATCTTGTGCCACAGTAGACTGAGGCACAAGAAAGCAGAAAAACAAACGTGTAGAACGCAAAAAGGGGATAGGGTAGAAACACCCTGACCCTCTAGTCCTGCTCAGGGGGTCCCACAAGGACACCCAAGGCTGCACCACAATTTTTATTTTTTTATAAAAATCACAGGGTATGAGTACCGTATGCGTACCTTTCTGAGTACGAGCTGCATGCTCATTGGCTGTGAACACTCCAAACCAGAAAGTGTTGTCAGCCATCTTGTGCCTCGGTAGACTGAGGCACAAGAAAGCAGAAAAACAAACGTGTAGAAAGCAAAAAGGGGGTAGGGTAGAAACACCCTGACCCCCTAGGCCTGCTCAGGGATCCCACAAGGACCCCCAAGGCCCCCCCAATTTTTGTTTTACAAAAACAGCGGAGTACAAGTCCTGTACGAGCACGGTAAGCTTACTGTAAGCTTACTGTACTTGGCACCTTCCCGAGCACGAGCTGAATGCTAATTGGCTGTCAACTGTCTGTAAACACCACAAACCAGAAAGTGTTGGCAGCCATCTCGTGCCTCGGTAGACTGAGGCACAAGAAAGTAGAAAAACAAACGTGTAGAACGCAAAAATGGGGAATTATTTATATATATATATTGCCTACTGGCGGTCGCCAGTAGGTATATATAGTTAGGACCTAGTTTCCATAGGAAATCGGCAACAATCTGTTGGGAATAATGTTGCCTCCGGTAGATGAATCTTTGTGAATTTCGCAAAGAAGATGGCCCGCTCCGCTCCTTCCCTGAAAGTTTTGGGGGGATTCGTGAAGTGGGGGTCTAAGAAAAAAGAGGGGTCCCAAAACGTGTTTTCCCCATGCAATTTTCCATAGGACGATTAGACACGGCTACAGCCCGAATGGCTGAACGGTATTACAAGAAATTTGGCAAAATGGTAGAGTGTGATTCGCAGATCGCCCTTTTGCTTAAATGGTGTAAACCCCTCCAGTAGTTCCTGAGAAAATCAAAAGAGAAAAAATTTATATATCTAGAGGAGCTTACTGTAAGATTACTGTAAGCTTACTGTACTCTGTACCTTCCTGAGCACGAGCTGAATGTTCATTGGCTGTCAACTGTCTGTCAACATTCCAAACCAGAAAGTGTTGGCAGCCATCTTGCGCCTCGGTAGATTGAGGCACAAGAAAGCAGAAAAACAAACGTGTAAAACGCAAAAAGGGGGCATTTATATATATAATTGACCTAATGGCGGTCGCCAGTAGGTATATATAGTTAGGACCTAGTTTCCATAGGAAATCCACAACATTCTATTGGGAATAACTTTGGCGCCGGTTGATGAATCTTTGTGAATTTCTCAAAGAAGATGGCCTGCTCCTTCCCTGAAAGATTTGGGGGGATTCGTGAAGTGGGGGCTGAGAAAAAAGGGGGGTCCCAAAACATGTTTTCACAATGCAATTTTCCATAGGATGATTAGACACGGCTGCAGCCCGAACGGCTAAACGGAATTACAAGAAATTTGGCAAAATGATAGAGTCTGATTCGCAGATCACCCTCTTGTTTAAATGGTGTAAATCCCTCCAGTAGTTCCTGAGAAAATCAAAAGAGAATAAATATGTATATTTAGAGTAGCTTACTGTAAGATTACTGTAAGCTTACTGTACTCTGTACCTTCCCGAGCACGAGCTGAATGCTAATTGGCTGTCAACTGTCTGTAAACACTCCAAACCAGAAAGTGTTGGCAGCCATCTTGTGCCTCGGTAGACTGAGGCACAAGAAAGCAGAAAAAAAAACGTGTAGAACGCAAAAAGGGGATAGGGTAGAAACACCCTGACCCTCTAGTCCAGCTCAGGGGGTCCCACAAGGACCCCCAAGGCCGCACCACAATTTAATTTTTTTACAAAAATCACAGGGTATGAGTACCGTATGCGTACCTTTCCGAGTACGAGCTGCATGCTCATTGGCTGTGAACACTCCAAACCAGGAAGTGTTGGCAGCCATCTTGTGCTCGGTAGACCGAGGCACAAGAAAGCATAAAAACAGACATGTAGAACGCAAAAAAAGGGGCAGTGGAGAAACACCTTGACCCCCTAGGCCTGCTCGGGCATCCCACAAGGACCCCCAAGGCCCCCTCCAATCTTTTTTTTGACAAAAACCACGGAGTACGAGTACTGTACGGGCACAGTAAGCTTACTGTAAGCTTACTGTACTCTGTACATACCCGAGCACAAGCTGAATGCTAATTGGCTGTCAACTGTCTGCAAACACTCCACACCAGAAAGTGTTAGCAGCCATCCTGTGCCTCGGTAGACTGAGGCACAAGAAAGCAGAAAAACAATCATGTAGAACGCAAAAAGGGGGCAGGGTAGAAACACCCTGACCCCCTAGGCCTGCTCGGGGATCCCACAAGGACCCCCAAGGCCCCCCCAATTTTTGTTTTTACAAAAACAGCGGAGTAAAAGTTACTGTACGAGCACGGTAAGCTTACTGTAAGCTTACTGTACTTTGTACCCTCCCGAGCACGAGCTGAATGCTAATTGGCTGCCAACTGTCTGTAAACACTCCAAACCAGAAAGTGTTGACAGCCATCCTGTGCCTCGGTAGACTGAGGCACAAGAAAGCAGAAAAACAAACGTGTAGAACGCAAAAAAGGGGGCATATATATATATATATATATATATATATATATATATATATATATTACCTACTGGCAGTCGCCAGTTGGTATATATAGTGAGGACCTAGTTTCCATAGGAAATCCGCAACATTCTATTGGGAATATCTGGCACCGGTTGATAAATCTTTGTGAATTTCTCAAAGAAGATCGCCCGCTCCGCTCCGCTCCTTCCCTGAAAGTTTTGGGGGGATTCGTGAAGTGGGGGTTGAGAAAAAAGGGGGTCCCAAAACGTATTTTCCCCATGCAATTTTTCATAGGAAGATTAGACACGGCTACAGCCCGAACGGCTAAACGGAATTACTAGAAATTTGACAAAATGGTAGAGTCTGATTCGCAGATTGCCATTTTGTTTAAATGGTGTACATCCATCCGGTAGTTCCTGAGAAAATCAAAAGAGAAAAAATTTATATATCTAGAGGAGCTTACTGTAAGATCACTGTAAGCTTACTGTACTCTGTACCTTTCCGAGCACTAGCTGAATGCTAATTGGCTGTCAACTGTCTGTCAACACTCCAAACCAGAAAGTGTTAGCAGCCATCTTGTGCCTCGGTAGACTGAGGCACAAGAAAGCAGAAAAACAAACGTGTAGAACGCAAAAAAGGGTGCAGGGTAGAAACACCCTGACCTCCTAGGCCTGCTCAGGGTGTCTCACAAGGACCCCCAAGGCCCCCCCATATTTTTATGGGGACAGAAAACGAGGGGTACGAGTACTGTACGAGTATGGTAAGCTTACTGTAAGCTTACTGTACTCTGTACCTTCCTGAGCACGAGCTGAATGTTCATTGGCTGTCAACTGTCTGTCAACATTTCAAACCAGAAAGTGTAGGCAGCCATCTTGCGCCTCGGTAGATTGAGGCACAAGAAAGCAGAAAAACAAACGTGTAGAACGCAAAAAGGGGGCATTTCTATATATAATTGACCTAATGGCCGTCGCCAGTAGGTATATATAGTTAGGACCTAGTTTCCATAGGAAATCCGCAACATTCTATTGGGAATAACTATGGCACCGGTTGATGAATCTTTGTGAATTTCTCAAAGAAGATGGCCCGCTCTGCTTTGCTCCTTCCCTGAAAGTTTTGGGGGGATTCGTGAAGTGGGTGCTGAGAAAAAAGGGGGGTCCCCAAACGTGTTTTCCCCATGCAATTTTCCATAGGACAATTAGATACAGCTACAGCCCGAACGGCGGAACGGAATTACAAGAAATTTGGCAAAATGGTAGAGTCTGATTCGCAGATCGCCATTTTGTTTAAATGGTGTAAATCCCTCCAGTAGTGCTTGAGAACATCAAAAGAGAAAAAATGTATATATCTAGAGGAGCTTACTGTAAGATTACTGTAAGCTTACTGTACTCTGTAACTTTCCGAGCACGAGCTGAATGCTAATTGGCTGTCAACTGTCTGTCAACACTCCAAACCAGAAAGTGTTGTCAGCCATCTTGTGCTCCGGTAGACTGAGGCACAAGAAAGCAGAAAAACAAACGTGTAGAACGCCAAAAGGGGGCAGGGTAGAAACACCCTGACCCCCTAGGCCTGCTCAGGGTGTCTCACAAGGACACCCAAGGCCCCCCCCCAAATTTTTGGGAGGACGAAAACCGCGGGGTACGAGTACTGTACCAGTACGGTAAGCTTACTGTAAGCTTACTGTAATCTGTACCTTCCCGAGCACGAGCTGAATGCTAATTGGCTGTCAACTGTCTGTAAACACTCCAAACCAGAAAGTGTTGGCAGCCATCTTGTGCCTCGGTAGACTGAGGCACAAGAAAGCAGAAAAACAAACGTGTAGAACGCAAAATGGGGGCATATATATATATATATATATATATATATATATATATATTACCTACTGGCGGTCGCCAGTAGGTATATATAGTTGGGACCTAGTTTCCATAGGAAATTCGCAACATTCTATTGGGAATAACTTTGGCGCCAGCTGATGAATCTTTGTGAATTTCTCAAAGAAGATGGCCCGCTCCGCTCCACTCCGCTTCCCTCCTTCCCTGAAAGTTTTGGGGGGATTCGTGAAGTAGGGGCTGAGAAAAAAGGGGGTCCCAAAACGTGTTTTCCCCATGCAATTTTCCATAGGACGATTAGACACGGCTACAGCCCGAACGGCTGAACGGAATTACAAGAAATTTGGCAAAATTGCCATTTTGTTTAAATGGTGTAAATCCCTCCAGTAGTTCCTGAGAAAATCAAAAGAGAAAAAATGTATATATCTAGAGGAGCTTACTGTAATCTGTACCTTTCCGAGCACGAGCTGAATGCTAATTGGCTGTCAACTGTCTGTCAACACTCCAAAAGCAGAAAGTGTTGGCAGCCATCTTGTGCCTCGGTAGACTGAGGCACAAGAAAGCAGAAAAACAGACAAGTAGAGCGCAAAAAGGGGGCAGGGTAGAAACACCCTGACCCTCTAGGCCTGCTCGGGGATACCACAAGGACCCCCAAGGCCCCCCCAATTTTTGTTTTTACAAAAACAGCGGAGTAAAAGTTACTGTACGAGCACGGTAAGCTTACTGTAAGCTTACTGTACTTTGTACCCTCCCGAGCACGAGCTGAATGCTAATTGGCTGTCAACTGTCTGTAAACACTCCAAACCAGAAAGTGTTGGCAGCCATCCTGTGCCTCGGTAGACTGAGGCACAAGAAAGCAGAAAAACAAACATGTAGAACACAAAATGGGGGCATATATATATATATATATATATATATATATATATTACCTACTGGCGGATGCCAATAGGTACATATAGTTAGGACCTAGTTTCCATAGGAAATCCGCAACATTCTATTGGGAATAACTTTGGTGCCGGCTGATGAATCTTTGTGAATTTCTCAAAGAAGATGGCCCGCTCCGCTCCGCTCCTTCCCTGAAAGTTTTGGGGGATTCGTGAAGTGGGGGCTGAGAAAAAAGGGGGGTCCCAAAACGTGTTTTCCACATGCAATTTTCCATAGGACGATTAGACACGGCTACAGCCCGAACGGCTGAACGGAATTACAAGAAATTTGGCAAAATGGTAGAATCTGATTAGCAGATCGCCCTTTTGTTTAAATGGTGTAAATCCTTCCTGAAGTTCCTGAGAAAATCAAAAGAGAATACATGTATATATCTAGAGGAGCTTACTGTAAGATTACAGTAAGCTTACTGTACTCTGTACCTTTCCGAGCACGAGCTGAATGCTAATTGGCTGTCAACTGTCTATCAACACTCCAAACCAAAAAGTGTTGGCAGCCATCTTGTGCCTCAGTAGACTGAGGCACAAGAAAGCAGAAAAACAAACATGTAGAACACAAAAAGGGGGCAGGGTAGAAATATCCTGACCCCTTAGGCCTGCTCAGGGATCCCACAAGGACCCCCAAGCCCCCCCCCCATTTTTGTTTGACAAAAACTGCAGAGTACGAGTATTGTACGAGCACGGTAAGCTTACTGTAAGCTTACTGTAATCTGTACCTTCCCGAGCACGAGCTGAATGCTAATTGGCTGTCAACTGTCTGTCAACACTCCAAACAAGAAAGTGTTGGCAGCCATCTTGTGCCTCTGTAGATTGAGGCACAAGAAAGCAGAAAAAACAACGTGTAGAACGCAAAAAAGGGGGTATATATATATATATATATATATATATATATATATATATATATATATATATTACCTACTGGCCGTTGCCAATAGGTATATATAGTTAGGACCTAGTTTCCATAGGAAATCCGCAACATTCTATTGGGAATAACTATGGCACCGGTTGATGAATCTTTGTGAATTTCTCAAAGAAGATGGCCCGCTCTGCTCTGCTCCTTCCCTGAAAGTTTTGGGGGGATTCGTGAAGTGGGGGCTGAGAAAAAAGGGGGGTCCCCAAACGTGTTTTCCCCATGCAATTTTCCATAGGACGATTAGACACGGCTACAACCCGAACGGCTGAACGGAATTACAAGAAATTTGGCAAAATTGCCATTTTGTTTAAATGGTGTAAATCCCTCTAGTAGTTCCTGAGAAAATCAAAAGAGAAAAAATGTATATATCTAGAGGAGCTTATTGTAAGATTACAGTAAGCTTACTGTACTCTGTACCTTTCCGAGCACGAGCTGAATGCTAATTGGCTGTCAACTGTCTGTCAACACTCCAAAAGCAGAAAATGTTGGCAGCCATCTTGTGCCTCGGTAGACTGAGGCACAAGAAAGCAGAAAAACAGACATGTAGAGTGCAAAAAGGGGGCAGGGTAGAAACACCCTGACCCCCTAGGCCTGCACAGGGGGTCCCACAAGGATCCCCTAGCCCACCCCCCATGTGTTTTTTTTGACAAAAAACGCAAAGTACGAGTACTGTACGAGCATGGTAAGCTTACTGTAAGCTTACTGTACTCTGTACCTTCCCAAGCACGAGCTTAATGCTAATTGGCTGTCATCTGTCTGTAAACGCTCCAAACCAGAAAGTGTTGGCAGCCATCGTGTGGCCTGGTAGACTGAGGCACAAGAAAGCAGAAAAACAAACATGTAGAACGCAAAAAGGGGGCAGGGTAGAAACACCCTGACTCCCTAGGCCTGCTCCGGCATCCCACAAGGACCCCCAAGCCCCCCCCAATCTTTTTTTTTTACCAAAACCGCGGAGTACGAGTACTGTACAGGCACAGTAAGCTTACTGTAAGCTTACTGTCCTCTGTAGCTTCCCGAGCACGAGCTGAATGCTAATTGGCTGTGAACACTCCAAACCAGGAAGTGTTGGCAGCCATCTTGTGCTCGGTAGATCGAGGCACAAGAAAGCATAAAAACAGACATGTAGAATGCAAAAAAGGGGCAGTGTAGAAATACCTTGACCCCCTAGGCCTGCTCCGGCATCCCACAAGGACCCCCAAGCCCCCCCCAATCTTTTTTTTTTACCAAAACCGCGGAGTACGAGTACTGTACAGGCACAGTAAGCTTACTGTAAGCTTACTGTCCTCTGTAGCTTCCCGAGCACGAGCTGAATGCTAATTGGCTGTCAACTGTCTGTAAACACTCCAAACCAGAAAGTGTTGGCAGCCATCCTGTGCCTCGGTAGACTGAGGCACAAGAAAGCAGAAAAACAAATGTGTAGAACGCAAAAAGGGGGCAGGGTAGAAACACCCTGACCCCCTAGGCCTGCTCTGGGATCCCACAAGGACCCCCAAAGCCCCCCCAATTAATTTTTTTACAAAAACAGCGGAGTACAAGTACTGTACGAGCACGGTAAGCTTACTGTAAGCTTACTGTACTTTGTACCCTCCCGAGCACGAGCTGAATGCTAATTGGCTGTCAACTGTCTGTAAACACTCCAAACCAGAAAGTGTTGGCAGCCATCCTGTGCCTCGGTAGACTGAGGCACAAGAAAGCAGAAAAACAAACATGTAGAACACAAAAAGGGGGCATATATATATATATATATATTACCTACTGGCGGATGCCAATAGGTACATATAGTTTGGACCTAGTTTCCATAGGAAATCCGCAACATTCTATTGGGAATAACTTTGGTGCCGGCTGATGAATCTTTGTGAATTTCTCAAAGAAGATGGCCCGCTCTGCTCCGCTCCGCTCCTTCCCTGAAAAATTTGGGGGATTCGTGAAGTGGGGGCTGAGAAAAAAGGGGGGTCCCAAAACGTGTTTTCCACATGCAATTTTCCATAGGACGATTAGACACGGCTACAGCCCGAACGGCTGAATGGAATTACAAGAAATTTGGCAAAATGGCAGAATCTCATTAGCAGATCGCCCTTTTGTATAAATGGTGTAAATACTTCCTGTAGTTCCTGAGAAAATCAAAAGAGAAAACATGTATATATCTAGAGGAGCTTATTGTAAGATTACAGTAAGCTTACTGTACTCTGTACCTTTCCGAGCACGAGCTGAATGCTAATTGGCTGTCAACACTCCAAACCAGAAAGTGTTATCAGCCATCTTGTGCCTCGGTAGACTGAGGCACAAGAAAGCAGAAAAACAAACGTGTAGAACGCAAAAAGGGGGCAGGGTAGAAACACCCTGACCCCCTAGGCCTGCTCAGGGTGTCTCACAAGGACCCCCAAGGCCCCCCCAAATTTTTATGGGGACAAGAAACACGGGGTACGAGTACTGTACGAGTATGGTAAGCTTACTGTAAGCTTACTGTACTCTGTACCTTTCCAAGCACGAGCTGAATGCTAATTGGCTGTCAACTGTCTGTCAACACTCCAAACCAGAAAGTGTTGGCAGCCATCTTGCGCCTCAGTAGATTGAGGCACAAGAAAGCAGAAACAAAAACGTGTAGAACGCAAAAAGGGGGCATTTATATATATAATTGACCTAATGGCGGTCGCCAGTAGGTATATATAGTTAGGACCTAGTTTTCATAGGAAATCCGCAACATTCTATTGGGAATAACTTTGGCGCCGGTTGATGAATCTTTGTGAATTTCTCAAAGAAGATGGCCTGCTCCTTCCCTGAAAGATTTGGGGGGATTCGTGAAGTGGGGGCTGAGAAAAAAGGGGGTCCCAAAACGTGTTTTCCCAATGCAATTTTCTATAGGATGATTAGACATGGCTGCAGCCCGAACGGCTGAACGGAATTACAAGAAATTTGGCAAAATGGTAGAGTTTGATTCGCAGATCACCCTCTTGTTTAAATGGTGTAAATCCCTCCAGTAGTTCCTGAGAAAATCAAAAGAGAATAAATGTATATATCTAGAGGAGCTTACTGCAAGATTACTGTAAGCTTACTGTACTCTGTACCTTACCGAGCACAAGCTGAATGCTAATTGGCTGTCAACTGTCTGTCAACACTCCAAATCCAGAAAGTGTTGGCAGCCATCTTGTGCCTCAGTAGACTGAGGCACAAGAAAGCAGAAAAACAGACATTTGGAACGCAAAAAGGGGGCAGGGTAACAACACCCTGACCCTCTAGTCCTCCGCAGGGGGTCCCACAAGGACCCCCAAGGCCGCACCACAATTTTATTTTTTTTACAAAAATCACAGGGTATGAGTACCGTACGCGTATCTTTCTGAGTACGAGCTGCATGCTCATTGGCTGTGAACACTCCAAACCAGGAAGTGTTGGCAGCCATCTTGTGCTCGGTAGACCGAGGCACAAGAAAGCATAAAAACAGACATGTAGAACGCGAAAAAGGGGCAGTGTAGAAACACCTTGACCCCCTTAGACCTGCTCGGGCATCCCACAAGGACCCCCAAGGCCCTCCCCATCTTTTTTTTTCCAAAAACCGCGGAGTACAAGTACTGTACGGACACAGTAAGCTTACTGTAAGCTTACTGTACTCTGTACCTTCCCGAGCACGAGCTGAATGCTAATTGGCTGTCAATTGTCTGTAAACACTCCAAACCAGAAAGTGTTGGCAGCCATCTTATGCCTCGGTAGACTGAGGTACAAGAAAGCAGAAAAACAAACGTGTAGAATGCAAAAAGGGGATAGGGTAACAACACCCTGACGCTCTAGTCCTGCGCAGGGGGTCCCACAAGGACCCCCAAGGCCGCACCACAATTTTATTTTTTTTACAAAAATCACAGGGTATGAGTACTGTACGCGTACCTTTCCGAGTACGAGCTGCATGCTCATTGGCTGTGAACACTCCAAACCAGGAAGTGTTGGCAGCCATCTTGTGCTCTGTAGACCGACGCACAAGAAAGCATAAAAACAGACATGTAGAACGCGAAAAAGGGGCAGTGTAGAAACACCTTGACCCCCTTAGACCTGCTCGGGCATCCCACAAGGACCCCCCAAGGCCCTCCCCATCTGTTTTTTTTACAAAAACAGCGGAGTACAAGTACTGTACGAGCACGGTAAGCTTACTGTAAGCTTACTGTACTTTGTACCCTCCTGAGCACGAGCTGAATGCTAATTGGCTGTCAACTGTGTGTAAACCCTCCAAACCAGAAAGTGTTGGCAGCCATCCTGTGCCTCGGTAGACTGAGGCACAATAAAGCAGAAAAACAAACATGTAGAACACAAAAAGGGGGCATATATATATATATATATATATATATATATATATTACCTACTGGCGGATGCCAATAGGTACATATAGTTAGGACCTAGTTTCCATAGGAAATCCGCAACATTCTATTGGGAATAACTTTGGTGCCGGCTGATGAATCTTTGTGAATTTCTCAAAGAAGATGGCCCGCTCCGCTCCTTCCCTGAAAAATTTGGGGGATTCGTGAAGTGGGGGCTGAGAAAAAAGGGGGGTCCCAAAACGTGTTTTCCACATGCAATTTTCCATAGGACGATTAGACACGGCTACAGCCCGAACGGCTGAACGGAATTACAAGAAATTTGGCAAAATGGTAGAATCTCATTAGCAGATCGCCCTTTTGTTTAAATGGTGTAAATCCTTCCTGAAGTTCCTGAGAAAATCAAAAGAGAAAACATGTATATATCTAGAGGAGCTTACTGTAAGATTACAGTAAGCTTACTGTACTCTGTACCTTTCCGAGCAGGAGCTGAATGCTAATTGGCTGTCAACTGTCTATCAACACTCCAAACCAAAAAGTGTTGGCAGCCATCTTGTGCCTCAGTAGACTGAGGCACAAGAAAGCAGAAAAACAAACATGAAGAACACAAAAAGGGGGCAGGGTAGAAACATCCTGACCCCCTAGGCCTGCTCAGGGATCCCACAAGGACCCCCAAGGCCCCCCCCCATTTTTGTTTGAAAAAAACTGCAGAGTACGAGTATTGTACGAGCACGGTAAGGTTACTGTAAGCTTACTGTAATCTGTACCTTCCCGAGCACAAGCTGAATGCTAATTGGCTGTCAACTGTCTGTCAACACTCCAAACAAGAAAGTGTTGGCAGCCATCTTGTGCCTCTGTAGACTGAGGCACAAGAAAGCAGAAAAACAAACGTGTAGAACGCAAAAAAGGAGGTATATATATATATATATATATATATATATATTACCTACTGGCCGTTGCCAGTAGGTATATATAGTTAGGACCTAGTTTCCATAGGAAATCCGCAACATTCTATTGGGAATAACTACGGCACCGGTTGATGAATCTTTGTGAATTTCTCAAAGAAGATGGCCCGCTCTGCTCTGCTCCTTCCCTGAAAGTTTTGGGGGGATTCGTGAAGTGGGGGCTGAGAAAAAAGGGGGGTCCCCAAACGTGTTTTCCCCATGCAATTTTCCATAGGACGATTAGACACGGCTACAACCCGAACGGCTGAACGGAATTACAAGAAATTTGGCAAAATTGCCATTTTGTTTAAATTGTGTAAATCCCTCTAGTAGTTCCTGAGAAAATCAAAAGAGAAAAAATGTATATATCTAGAGGAGCTTATTGTAAGATTACAGTAAGCTTACTGTACTCTGTACCTTTCCGAGCACGAGCTGAATGCTAATTGGCTGTCAACTGTCTGTCAACACTCCAAAAGCAGAAAATGTTGGCAGCCATCTTGTGCCTCGGTAGACTGAGGCACAAGAAAGCAGAAAAACAGACATGTAGAGTGCAAAAAGGGGGCAGGGTAGAAACACCCTGACCCCCTAGGCCTGCACAGGGGGTCCCACAAGGATCCCCTAGCCCGCCCCCCATGTGGTTTTTTGACAAAAAACGCAAAGTACGAGTACTGTACGAGCATGGTAAGCTTACTGTAAGCTTACTGTACTCTGTACCTTCCCAAGCACGAGCTTAATGCTAATTGGCTGTCATCTGTCTGTAAACGCTCCAAACCAGAAAGTGTTGGCAGCCATCGTGTGGCCTGGTAGACTGAGGCACAAGAAAGCAGAAAAACAAACATGTAGAACGCAAAAAGGGGGCAGGGTAGAAACACCCTGACCCCCTAGGCCTGCTCCGGCATCCCACAAGGACCCCCAAGCCCCCCCCAATCTTTTTTTTTTACCAAAACCGCGGAGTACGAGTACTGTACAGGCACAGTAAGCTTACTGTAAGCTTACTGTCCTCTGTAGCTTCCCGAGCACGAGCTGAATGCTAATTGGCTGTGAACACTCCAAACCAGGAAGTGTTGGCAGCCATCTTGTGCTCGGTAGATCGAGGCACAAGAAAGCATAAAAACAGACATGTAGAATGCAAAAAAGGGGCAGTGTAGAAATACCTTGACCCCCTAGGCCTGCTCCGGCATCCCACAAGGACCCCCAAGCTCCCCCCAATCTTTTTTTTTTACCAAAACCGCGGAGTACGAGTACTGTACAGGCACAGTAAGCTTACTGTAAGCTTACTGTCCTCTGTAGCTTCCCGAGCACGAGCTGAATGCTAATTGGCTGTCAACTGTCTGTAAACACTCCAAACCAGAAAGTGTTGGCAGCCATCCTGTGCCTCGGTAGACTGAGGCACAAGAAAGCAGAAAAACAAATGTGTAGAACGCAAAAAGGGGGCAGGGTAGAAACACCCTGACCCCCTAGGCCTGCTCGGGGATCCCACAAGGACCCCCAAGGCCCCCCCAATTAATTTTTTTACAAAAACAGCGGAGTACAAGTACTGTACGAGCACGGTAAGCTTACTGTAAGCTTACTGTACTTTGTACCCTCCCGAGCACGAGCTGAATGCTAATTGGCTGTCAACTGTCTGTAAACACTCCAAACCAGAAAGTGTTGGCAGCCATCCTGTGCCTCGGTAGACTGAGGCACAAGAAAGCAGAAAAACAAACATGTAGAACACAAAAAGGGGGCATATATATATATATATATATATATTACCTACTGGCGGATGCCAATAGGTACATATAGTTTGGACCTAGTTTCCATAGGAAATCCGCAACATTCTATTGGGAATAACTTTGGTGCCGGCTGATGAATCTTTGTGAATTTCTCAAAGAAGATGGCCCGCTCTGCTCCGCTCCGCTCCTTCCCTGAAAAATTTGGGGGATTCGTGAAGTGGGGGCTGAGAAAAAAGGGGGGTCCCAAAACGTGTTTTCCACATGCAATTTTCCATAGGACGATTAGACACGGCTACAGCCCGAACGGCTGAACGGAATTACAAGAAATTTGGCAAAATGGCAGAATCTCATTAGCAGATTGCCCTTTTGTATAAATGGTGTAAATACTTCCTGTAGTTCCTGAGAAAATCAAAAGAGAAAACATGTATATATCTAGAGGAGCTTATTGTAAGATTACAGTAAGCTTACTGTACTCTGTACCTTTCCGAGCACGAGCTGAATGCTAATTGGCTGTCAACTGTCTATCAACACTCCAAACCAAAAAGTGTTGGCAGCCATCTTGTGCCTCAGTAGACTGAGGTACAAGAAAGCAGAAAAACAAACATGTAGAACACAAAAAGGGGGCAGGGTAGAAACACCCTGACCCCCTAGGCCTGCTCAGGGATCCTACAAGGACCCCCAAGGGCCCCCCCAATTTTTGTTTGACAAAAACTGCAGAGTACGAGTACTGTACGAGCACGGTAAGCTTACTGTAAGCTTACTGTTATCTGTACCTTCCCTGAGCACGAGCTGAATGTTAATTGGCTGTCAACTGTCTGTCAACACTCCAAACAAGAAAGTGTTGGCAGCCATCTTGTGCCTCTGTAGACTGAGGCACAAGAAAGCAGAAAAACAAACGTGTAGAACGTAAAAAAGGGGCATATATATATATATATATATATATATATATATATATATATATATATATATATATATATATATTACCTACTGGCCGTTGCCAATAGGTATATATAGTTAGGACCTAGTTTCCATAGGAAATCTGCAACATTCTATTGGGAATAACTATGGCGCCGGTTGATGAATCTTTGTGAATTTCTCAAAGAATATGGCCCGCTCTGCTCTGCTCCTTCCCTGAAAGTTTTGGGGGGATTCGTGAAGTGGGGGCTGAGAAAAAAGGGGGGTCCCCAATCGTGTTTTCCCCATGCAATTTTCTATAGGACAATTAGATACGGCTACAGCCCGAACGGCGGAACGGAATTACAAGAAATTTGGCAAAATGGTAGAGTCTGATTCGCAGATCGCCATTTTGTTTAAATGGTGTAAATCCCTCCAGTAGTTCCTGAGAACATCAAAAGAGAAAAAATTTATATATCTAGAGGAGCTTACTGTAAGATCACTGTAAGCTTACTGTACTCTGTAACTTTCCGAGCACGAGCTGAATGCTAATTGGCTGTCAACTGTCTGTCAACACTCCAAACCAGAAAGTGTTGTCAGCCATCTTGTGCCTCGGTAGACTGAGGCACAAGAAAGCAGAAAAACAAACATGTAGAACGCAAAAAGGGGGCAGGGTAGAAACACCCTGACCCCCTAGGCCTGCTCAGGGTGTCTCACAAGGACCCCCAAGGCCCCCCCAAATTTTTATGGGGACAAGAAACGCGGGGTACGAGTACTGTACGAGTATGGTAAGCTTACTGTAAGCTTACTGTACTCTGTACCTTTCCAAGCACGAGCTGAATGCTAATTGGCTGTCAACTGTCTGTCAACACTCCAAACCAGAAAGTGTTGGCAGCCATCTTGCGCCACAGTAGATTGAGGCACAAGAAAGCAGAAACAAAAACGTGTAGAACGCAAAAAGGGGGCATTTATATATATAATTGACCTAATGGCGGTCGCCAGTAGGTATATATAGTTAGGACCTAGTTTCCATAGGAAATCCGCAACATTCTATTGGGAATAACTTTGGCGCCGGTTGATGAATCTTTGTGAATTTCTCAAAGAAGATGGCCTGCTCCTTCTCTGAAAGATTTGGGGGGATTCGTGAAGTGGGGGCTGAGAAAAAAGAGGGTCCCAAAACGTGTTTTCCCAATGCAATTTTCCATAGGATGATTAGACATGGCTGCAGCCCGAACGGCTGAACGGAATTACAAGAAATTTGGCAAAATGGTAGAGTTCGATTCGCAGATCACCCTCTTGTTTAAATGGTGTAAATCCCTCCAGTAGTTCCTGAGAAAATCAAAAGAGAATAAATGTATATATCTAGAGGAGCTTACTGTAAGATTACTGTAAGCTTACTGTACTCTGTACCTTACCGAGCACGAGCTGAATGCTAATTGGCTGTCAACTGTCTGTCAACACTCCAAATCCAGAAAGTGTTGGCAGCCATCTTGTGCCTCAGTAGACTGAGGCACAAGAAAGCAGAAAAACAGAGATGTAGAAAGCAAAAAGGGGGCAGGGTAGAAACACCCTGACCCCTTAGGCCTGCTCAGGGGGTCCCACAAAGACCCCCAAGGTCCCCCCAATTTTTTTTCGACAAAACCCGCTGAGTATGAGTACTGTACCAGCACGGTAAGCTTACTGTAAGCTTACTGTACTCTGTACCTTCCCGAGCACGAGCTGAATGCTAATTGGCTGTCAATTGTCTGTAAACATTCCAAAGCAGAAAGTGTTGGCAGCCATCTCATGCCTCGGTAGACTGAGGCAAAAGAAAGCAGAAAAACAAACGTGTAGAACGCAAAAAGGGGATAGAGTAACAACACCCTGACCCTCTAGTCCTGCGCAGGGGGTCCCACAAGGACCCCCAAGGCCGCACCACAATTTTATTTTTTTACAAAAATCACAAGGTACGAGTACCGTACGCGTACCTTTCCGAGTACGAGCTGCATGCTCATTGGCTGTGAACACTCCAAACCAGGAAGTGTTGGCAGCCATCTTGTGCTCGGTAGACCGAGGCACAAGAAAGCATAAAAACAGACATGTAGAACGCGAAAAAGGGGCAGTGTAGAAACACCTTGACCCCCTTAGACCTGCTCGGGCATCCCACAAGGACCCCCAAGGCCCTCCCCATCTTTTTTTTACAAAAACCGCAGAGTACAAGTACTGTACGGACACAGTAAGCTTACTGTAAGCTTACTGTACTCTGCACCTTCCCGAGCAGGAGCTGAATGCTAATTGGCTGTCAACTGTTTGTAAACACCACAAACCAGAAAGTGTTGGCAGTTGGGCGGATTTAGCGAATCTGGCGTACGCGAACTTGCGTATTTACGGATTCGCAATCCGCAAAATCCGCGATCTCTCGCAAATTTTTGTGTTTTTTTGTGTTCGCAAGGGTTTCTGCCAGTTCGCGAGGTTTGTGTACCAGTTCGCAATTGCGAACTTACTTGTCGGCTCGCAACGGCCGCGACTATGTTGTTTCTACGTCTGGTTCATCATCACAGGTTCACAGCACCCTCTGTTTCACCACTGCCACCCTCTGGTACACCCATGCCACCCTCTGGTACATCCTCACTGCCACCCTCTGGTTGGTTTATCACTGTAGATTATGGTGGTGAAAAAAAGCAAGCACACCTGCCCTGTTTCAACTGCCATGAATTAATTTGGGGTTGATTAATGTGTCACTGATTTTTAAACTTCCAGTCTGGCTGGCATCTGCTTCCTTCCTTATCTGTAATTTGCTTTCTGTTGCAGTGCAATTTTTTTTCACAGGACCTTTATGGCCTACTTGTAGCTATTCTATGAGCCTGCTGTGAGGGTCAGAGCAGGGTCATAGAATAGTTGCAAATAGGCAACTGAACTCTGGAGGGGCCCCTCAGGAAGCACTAGAGTGAATGGTTACTAATGTTAAGATTGAACTTTTGCACCTGCTGATTGCTTTCAGTTTTGCAAAAATCGTTTTTCTGCAATTTCGCGCGATTTGCGGGGCGCAAATCCGTGCGAGATCGATTTCGGAAGCCGCAAATTCGTGCGAATACACCATTTGGTTTTTTTTGCTGCGTGTTTGTTCGCGTGATTTTTTGCGTGTTCGCAAGCCACTTGTAGCGCAATGTTTATATTGCAAATTTTTGTTTTTTACCAAGAGCAATAATGCTGCCGATTACATTGTAGGTAAATTATATTTCAAAATCTTCTATGCATTTCAGGTGCACTGCTCTCCTTCTCAGTAGCCTTGCTACTATGCTTATTTGTTTTCTATTTTGTGTTCATTTCATTGGCCTGAGAAATTATGTATGAGTGTAGTGTAAAGAACTGCGTAATGCTAGACACTAAGGGTCAGATTTTCAATTACCGGCACATCTCTGCAAAGTAGCAGGGATGCGCCAGTAATTGTGCGCCATGCCACCACCACCCATGGTGCGCCGTATTTACAATGTTGCGCACCATGGGCCCAAAATGTCACAGAAGCCTTACGCATCTGTGCCGTAAAGGCGGCGCATTGCTGGAGTTGCGTGCCAAAGATGGCGCAGCTCCAGCAATGCTCTGGGGTGTCCTATCTCCCCAATGCTGCATCAAGCCGTACGTCGGCTTCAAGCAGGCGCAGGGTTTGAGTCACGCATCATTGTCCTAAAAGTGACTGGTTGACATCTTGTAGATTTCCCTCAGCCACTTTTAGGATTTGTTCCTGCGCAGGAACGCCCTCCCTTGCGCCGGAACGCCCCCTGATGGCGCAGGGCTTTACAACGTGATGCATCTCCCATTTGCGTCACTTTGTTAATATACGCCGCACCATGGCGCCTCTTTTGTTCTGCCGCTGCGTCACAAAAGTCACGCAACAATGGAGCAAAAGAGACGCAAGGGGCTTCTAAATCAGCCCCTACAGACTCAAGTCCAGTCCTTCCTTTAGACACATGGCTATAAGAAGAAATAGTGGTGGTGGTCGGTGGATTGACAGTTTGAGTATTCACTGATCTGCAAGCACGATGGACTTTGTCTGTCACTTCGCGTGCTGCGGACTGCTGCCTGCCAGGCCTAGGCAAACCTTTTTAGTAGTTTGTTTAGTGAGTTACATAGGAACTTTCCAAGTCAACGGTCCGCAAATCAAGCAATACTAATAACGTAGTATACCACATGAGATTGGTCAATATATCCCATGGAATAGTTGTCTATTTGCTATTTCATCAAAATATTTTGTTATTGTTCTTTTGAAATGTTTGATTTGGTTGACAAATATCATCCATGTTTTCTGGTCTTTCTTTCTTTCATGTTGTACATCAGCTCCCCCCAGGGGCAAGAGGACACAGGAGGAGGAGGAGGGTGCTGTTCAGGATGCAGGCCAGGATCGGGCAGGCAAGGGCTCCTTTGCTGGCCCCAGTAAGTTTTAATTTTAATATAGAGTACCTATTTTTTCCTAGCGTTCCTCATTCGATTTTTTCTAAATCGTCTTTGATCTTCTTGTAAACTGGATCTAAATTCTTATCCTGCCTCGACTATGACTCCCTGTGGTATTACTAGATTATTCTTATTAGTCTTTCTGTGTAGCTAACTAAGATAGCACATTTGGCAATTCCATTGGACTCCCATTCTAGTCAGCAATAACTCAATGCACTGAGTTCAGTCCTCTGGAATTGTCCATAATGTCTTTTCAAGTCTTCTAAATGTTTATGCTTTGACAATTGCCAACAATAAAAAGGTGAATGACCACCAAGAAAGAATAAGATACTACTTTACTTTTGGTTTGGATAGTAGGACAATCCATTCTACTACTGTTGCAGGGACAAATCTGCACAAACAGAACTATGGACACTAAATATTGCATTGCTTAGCTTATCAATTATAATAGGTGCTGTTTGACTTTCCACATACCTCAGTGATAACATACTTTGTAGTTGAACCCCCAATCTCCTTACTGACTAGATAGTGTGGCAGAGTCATTTAGCTCCCAAAGTCACCGATGATTGATCCCCAATGATGATTAGATTATCCAACGCAGGACAAGAGTACGGAGTCAGAGTCAAGAAGTGTCAGAGGCACGGACTCATGCTTGCAAAAATTCCAAAACCTTTAGCTCATCCACTCCAGTCTGGAGGACCAAAAACCACAGAGTCTATTTAAGTTTAAAAGCTTTATTAAAAGTAAACACATTTATTAAAATCAACTTTGTCATAAAACTAAACGTTTAACTGAAAATGGAAAAGTGCTTGGTGCTGACAATTAATTGGACACATTTCTTGTGGTCGAGCCGAGCTCTCACCTGGTTTGAACTTGATCCTGCTCGTGTTCTTAGAAGTCAAGCTTCTGTCTGTTAGGAGAAAAAGTGGTGCGTGTTAAAAATAAAAACTAAGCATTCATCAGTTGTGACAAAAAGTGCAGCAAGACAACAGCCTTCCCTGGAAAAAGGGACATTTTTACTTTAGAGTAGACAGTCACAAATTATTACATTGTATTCTGTTTTTTTCACATTTCTTTATTCCTCCTAGACCAAATATTATATAGTAGTGAGTGGTGTATTCTAACATTCTTAAATGTACTTTGTAGGTGGAACATCTGGTGGCGGGGCCAGCGCGGAGGTGGTGGTATTGGACGAGGGGAACAACTCTGGGGAGGAGGCGGTGCAAGTGCCGGACGTGCCTGTGAGGGTTCACACGGTGGTGGCGGGCAGAGGTAAGCTATATATTCCTTACTTATTGAGATTGAAGACTGCATAGTGTGCTTTCTGCACGGGTGTATTATAAATCAACCAGGTAGTAGCCTCCTCTAAATGTACTTCGACTTAGCTGTGAAGTTTTTGGCGAGAAGAATCCCAATAAGATCTGAGATGAACTTGATGGATGGGATGAACGAAAAGCGAAAGAAGGGTGTAAGTAAGTGTGGAAGGACGAGAAGTTTAATGATGACTGGCAAAGAAGAATGATATATGTTTGCTTGGTCCCCGAGGTGGCTGGGAAGGAAAGAATATGGTATGGTGCATGGCTGGGTGAATGATGAAGCAAGGATGGGTGGAAGGAGAAACTGTATGTGTGCATATACTTTGAATGGATGGATGCCTGGATCATGGTATTATCTGACTCTTAGATAGCATATGTGTATCTAGAGAGAGTAGACGGTCACTGGATGAACTAAGTGTTACTTTGAAGAGCATGTGATGTAACACCGCACCCGCACGTCCGTTCCAGTGTAGGAAAGGCAAGGAAAAGAATTTGTAATTTTGTCCAAATACTACCATGAATAGTAGCAGTAGTTTGTATTGCAACTGCAAGCACAGCATATATCCGGTTATTACGGTGGACACTCCCTACCTCTCTTAATAACTTTAGTTTAGTAGTAGTACGTCATTCATGTGTGGGTGTATCACACTGTTCACTCAATAATAAGCAAAGCACCTAAAGTCATCCCATATGTCATCAAATACATCCCATGTGAAGTGATAGATAATCAGATTATTTAGCTTCTTCATTTTCCTTTTCTAGTACTCATTTGCACTGTAGGGTGAAAGCTAAATTAATTAAGCAGTAGCCCTTTTAACAGAGTATTCTCAGTGGCACCCGTAATAGAAAAGTAAGAGCTTCACCACCTGCATGTACTGGACCGGTAAAGTAACGCAAGTCTGTCTCACTCATCATGGTGTGCGTCTGTTTTTCTTGGGTGCAAGTTCACTGCGCTGGCATTATGCCGGCTTGCATAAGATAACGTACCAATTTTCCTAAACAAGAGAGAAGAAGAAGAATAAGACTGGTGTACTGTCATAGTCGACTGTAATGGAAGTCCATAGTGCTCGTAGAATTTGTTCCTTAAACTCCCACTAATGTTAGAGCAAGGATGAAGAAGTGGGAGGTTAGATAGATACTGTCCTCAATAGTTATATACTGTGCTTTCAATTTGCTACTTGTACTGTGACACAACTTTCTGCTCAATCATTTTGTGTTAATCTTAAGGAGCATTGGTTACAGACTATGTCTTTCTTTCTTCATATAGTTGCTCCTTCCAAATCAAACAGACCATCAAGGAGGGAGCTGGCTCAAATGGCCCAGCAACGGAGGCTGGATGCCACTGTCACCGAATATCGGCGGCTGGTGGCCCTGGAGGAGGAGGAGACGCAGTCTACCGGTACAACAACATCCACTGGGACAGCTGCATCCTCCTCCGTGCCCCCACGGGCTGCCAGCCAGCGCAGTGCTCCAGCGGTACGGAGCTGGGCTACCAAAGCCAACCGCCACCGCCGAGCAGCAAAGACATCAGCTGCCCCCCACAGGAGTTGCAAGGCACGCCAGCGCCGCTTATCCCTCAGAGTGTCCTACCTGGAGCAGGAGGTGCATACCTATAAGAACTTGGTGGAGGGCCTCCGCTTCGACCATGCCACCCTCCACAAGGAATATGATGCCCTGGCCGCTAAAGTCAACAGCACCCTCCCATAGTGTAGTGTCCCTTGCCCCTTTTTTAGAGACTTTTAGGGGATGGGAATTGGGAGTTGGGTTGTTTTTGGGACTTTTGAAGGACAATCGTTGGGGTTAGGGAGGGTCTTGTAGGAGATTATTTTGTTAGGGCTATAACAATATACTTTTTGGAACTTTATCTGACCATACCTGTTTTTTACTGCTTTTGAGTCTGGTGGGTGGGGGTTTAACAGTAAGTTTGTTTTCCTGAAGAGTCCTAGGACTTTAGTAGTACTACCGTCAATCTCTCATCTATTCCTAATACTCCATTATACTACCTCCCACCAAACGCTTATCTTACCTGTAATTTGTGTTTGAAAGTATGGCTAGGCCCAGGGCTGGCTCCACGGGAATGGCGATTAAGGTTGGCAATCCTGGGCGGATTAAATGTCCTCATTGCGGTGGTACTAGTGGTGTGACACAGTGGCAGTTGCATGCCTATGGAAAAAAAGAAAATGAAACCTGATTTATCCTTACTGTAGCATTACAACGGTACGATAGAGAATATAGCAGGTGACAGAACAGTGCCACACAGAGCCTAACAAATGGTAAAGTATTGAACGTATAACTAGTACTTGCGTTGAATTTCTTTGACATTGGCTACTACTACAAGAAATAGTACTGAAGCTGAGTAAGTCTAGAATATATCCTCGGATTCCTTCACCAGCCTGTTGCTATGTCCTTATCCTCCCCAGCAAGTGTGTGGAATTATTGATGTAATTTAGTCACACATCAAGCAAAACCACACAGCCCGGGGGAAGAGGGTTAGGGTTTGGAAAATGGATGGAAATGGGGGTTTCTTTTTGGGTAGGTTTTGTTGAGAGAAAAAAAAAGAACAGCATGGACAAACAATAATTCAAGATAAAGAAATCTTTGGGTACAAAGCTAACCATAAATCTTTTAAGTGACATAAAGGAAGTGCATGCCCTATAAGCATGGGCGGATTTTGCGGATCCACGATTCACGAATTTGCGGATTCACGGATCGTGGATCCGCAAAATCCGCGGATTTTGCGGATCGGCGGATTTGGGGGCGGGGCTTCCTCGAGTGTGTGGGCGGGGCCAAACGGACGGGGCTTCCATGCGAGCGCACATGCCTCTTGTGTATACAAAAGGTCAGAGACCGATCAGAGCAGCAGATTAAGAGACAGAAGCCCCTGGTCACAGGAACAGCACGGGGATTGCGCTCGTGAAAGTCAAAGATGCAAATGCCTCTGGCCAGCATCACAGCGGATTTTCGATGGTATATTTGGGAAGAAGGCACATCTGCCCAGCCTCCCAACGCTCACGATTTTTTTTGGGCTGATGAATGAGTCACTGCATTTGCGCTTCAACTAGTTCCAGCGACCAAGTGTGTGTTACTCTGCAATCGCGCCGAAGTGCGCAGGGGTCCCTTGAGTGAAATGTCCATCATAGTGGGTAAATGGCGGGAAGACGGTGCACACCTCGAGTGTGTGGGCGGGGCCAAACGGACGGGGCTTCCATGCGAGCGCACATGCCTCTTGTGTGTATAAAAGGTCAGAGACCAGCATCACAGCGGATTTTCGATGGTATATTTGGGAACAAGGCACACCTGCCCAGCCTCCACAACGCTCACGATTATTTTTTGGCTGATGAATGAGTCACTGAATTTAAGCTGCAACTAGGGCACATGCGTTATTGATATCTGCAAGTGTTTCCTGTTGAGGTTTATTTTTTGTGCCAGGACCGTCGTGCCAGAATGAACCCTGCCCTTCAGACACCATGTAAATAATTTACGATGGTGCCGGCAAGCTGCCAGCGCCATCCTGCAAAAGTTACTTAATTAGCTTCAACAGGAAGCTCCAACTGATAAAATAAAGCAGGCGCTCGAGCCCCTGCTTTATCTTATCTGTTAGAGCTTCCTGTCGAAGCTAATTAAGTAACCATTTGAGGATGGCGCTGGCAGCTTGCCGGCGCCATCGTAAATTATGCAGGCTTGAACTTTTGACCGCAAAATCCGCTCCGATCGCGGATTGCGGATTCTCGGTAAATTCGCGAGAGTTCGCGGATCGCGGATTTACCGAAAATCCGCAAAATCCGCGATCGGAGCGGATTTTGCGCTCATGCTTAATGCCCTACTGCATGCATTGTTACTGAAAAGTAAGAATGCGACAGTACAGGGCTGCAGCGTTTTCACTTGCCTATCTCTGCACTCAGAGAAACACTTCTTACATTAAATTAGGTTTAAAAATTAGCCGAAGTAAAACCTATAGAATGGCTGTAGGGATCAAATTAGAAGCAGAGAGAGATCCAAGAAATGCAGTCACACTCATAGAAGAAAACAATGGATACTGTATCTGTATGTTGTTGTAGTTGTCCTGTTGAATTTGGTAAGTAAGTTGCATGCAGCAAACAATTCCTCTTATTAGCGCCACTCCTCCATTCCAGCTGACGCTTCGTCCATCAATGTTGGTGACCAGAAGACACCCTGTCCACTGCCTGCCTGGCGGATGCTGAATTGCGGCTCGCTAATGTGAAGCCTGACTCCATCCTTTTTTCCCCATTGCACAGACTGAAACCCGGCCTGTAATTATTGAACGAAAAATAGAAAGTGCTATTACAACGCCACTGATAAATAAATATAAGGTATGTACGCTGTGTAGTGCAAAAAGTCACACTTTGATTTTCCTAATAGACAGTACAATATTTTGGAAAGTGCGTACTCTGTCTGAGTCACCTTTTGAAGGATAAATAAGTATGGGCAAATTAATTTAGCGGATCTTTCCCCTCAAGCTAGGTGTACTGTAAACTGTGTTTTAGAACAAAATTAGACCTTCCCAGCAGTGCTCCCACCCAGACCCTTACTAAAGCCAACTCGCAAAAATGTAGAAGACCCCCAATCAGATCTCAAAAAACGAGGCCTAGCAGAAAACTGGTGACAAAACGTACTTTGAAAGTAAAAGTAGGCCCAAATACCCCCTTACCCACCGTGGATTGTATTTCCAAACCACTTGCAAGCAAGCAAAAGTATCCATAGCCAGCATCGCTCCAAGACTCGAAACCCCCCCCACCCAAACACATGCAATAGAAATACTGCTAACCCTAACGAGCCCTAAGTTAAGAATAGTGGCAAAGGCTTTCTTTAACTATGCCAAATCCCCCCTTTCCCACCATACTACTGCTTTTGAGTCTGGTGGGTGGTGGTTTAACAGTAAGTTTGTTTTCCTGAAACTTAAGTCTGTGTCATTTTCTTCCTTTAAGTGTAAATGGCTAAATGTTTTCAACACTAAGTGCCTCTCACAGAGTAAGTGATCCCCCCTTTCCCACCATGGATTTTCTTCAAATCGCTTGCAAAAAAAATTACACATTCCCACGAGTGCTCTAAAACCCCAGAACTCAGTTGCAAAAATCAAGAACACCCCGAAACACATGCAATCCTGCTGCTAGGGCTAACCCTAACGAACCCTAAGTTACAAAAAGTGCCAAAACCTTTTTCCTCATGGATGTTGTTTAAACCAGTTTTATCCGGTATGAGACCTTCCCAGCAATGGCCTCAGAGCCGTCAACCCAGGCGAAAACAAGTAGAAGACCCCCAAACAGCCAAAAAGCAAAAGTACAAAAATGTGGACTTAGTCACTTTTCTGAAAATTTGCAAAATCACTCAGCGCGAGCTCTGCAGCTAGGCCCTAACTCCCCTCTGCCTCCATGGATTTCCTTCAAACCTCTTGCTATCTAAACTATCCATACCCAGTAGTGCTCCCAGACCCTGAAACCCACCCACAAACACCAGGAAGCCCCCCAAACAGGCCTCCGAAAACGCTACATTGAGCGAAAAGTCAGAAAATGCAAAACCTTTTTCCTCATGGATGTTGTTTAAACCAGTTTTATCCGGTATGAGACCTTCCCAGCAATGGCCCCAGAGCCGTCAACCCAGGCGAAAACAAGTAGAAGACCCCCAAACAGCCAAAAAGCAAAAGTACAAAAATGTGGTTAAAGTTTTAATTATATTAACTTGTGCAAAACAAAGAAAGACAGAAACACAGGAATAAAAGTGAATAAGTACGAAAAAGAAAATTTCTGAATTCATTGGCTCATTTTCAGGCCTCGGTGTCAGGGAAGAAGAGTTTGTCCTCATACTCTGCGAATTCAGGCAGGAGTAGGTCAGTGTCACCTAACACAGAAGAAATTCCCTCATCTAAGTTGCTGTCCTCCTCGTCTTCTTCAGTCGTGCGATCTGGTACTTTGAAATCTGGTGGTATGAGGTGCTCATTCATCTTGATCATTGTCAATATCTCCACATTTTTGGGTGAGAGGCGGGTCCGTTTGCAAGTTACAATGCCACCAGCAGCACTGAAAACACATTCAGAAGACACACTTGCGAGTGGGCAACACAAGTAATGTATAGCCAGGCAGGTGATCTCTGGCCACAATACTTTTTTCCCATGCCAATGGGTCAGCATTAACATAGACCTCTGTTGAGTCATTCAGATAGTCCTGCACCATCGACTCAAAGTTCTCCACAGTTCCTCCACTTTGCTGAATTTTTGCTTGGACCTTTTGAGAACCATAACCAATCTCAGCTAGCCAATCCTCTTCATCACCCGATATTTCTGTTGTGTCTGGTGCAGATGATGCGGTTGCCGGTGTGTTTAACGGCTGAGAGGTCACTTCTGCCACAGCCACAGGTGCAGAAGTGGAGTTTTTTGACTGGGGATGGCCTGCTGATGCTGATGTACTGCCTTTTCCTTCAATTTGCTTCCGTTCTCTTTCAAACCTGATGGCTGACCAGGCTATCCAACGTTTGTACTTTTTAACATCTTCATCACCAAAAGGAAATAAATGCACAGCCTGCAGCGCCTTTTTGTAGCGTGGATGCAGAATAGTAGCACAAATGTAATGCTGTTCTGAGTGGATCTTTTGAAGACGTTCATCGCCAAGTAGACGCTCTAATAATTTCTCCACCAAAACAAAAGCTTCTTGCTTTTCTTCATCTTTTTGAAACTTTGAAGACACCGCCTTCAGTTTGTGCTCCAGCATGCGCAACAATGGGATAGCTTTTCCCAAATTACAGTCCTCCCTGCTGACTGCACGCGTGAAGACCTCAAAAGGACGAAGCATGTCTGTCAGGCTTTTAACTAGCTCCCATTGTGCCGCATTTAACCTCAGGTCCTCCTTCACAGCTGTACCCATTGTTAAGAAATACTGATCGAGTACCGTAAACTGCTCATACAGACGCTCAAGCATGTAGAAGGTTGAGTTCCAACGTGTTGGCACCTCCTGGAGGAGTGCTTTCACTGGCATTCGATGTTCATGTAGCAGGCTCCTCAGATGCTTCCGGGCCTTAAAAGAATGGCTGAAATGGTTGCACATTTTTCGGCAGGTGACCACTAACTGGCATGCTGGACTGTCTTTATCCAAGTATTTTTTCACAACCAGGTTTATACAGTGCGCCAAACACGGCACTCTGAAATAGTCACCCAGTTCCATGGCCTTAACTACATTGGCGCCATTCTCCATGGAAACATAACCAATGACGCGTTTTTTTGGAGACAGCCAGTGAAAGACCTTTGTGTTGAACTCATTCAAAATGTTTTCTGCTGCATGACGTAGCTCCAAGCCAAACATGGCTAGTGTTGCATGTTTCCGAGCAGCTTTAAAAACTTGGTCCAGGTCAGCACCTGCGTTTAGCTTTGCTTTAACCCCTGAAAAAGAGACCCAGTGTGCAGTGATGCACAATGTAATCAGTGCCTGCGTTACTGGTCCACATGTCTGTTGTCAGATGTATAGTGTGAACAGCACTCTTCTGCAAAGCTGCCCCAATCACCTCCAGCACATCTTCATGTAGTGCTGGAACCGCAACTCAGGCAAAACAGTACCGGCTAGGAACCTTCCATTTAGGGCAGAGCGCTGCCACTAATTCGAGAAAACCAACCCCTTCTACAAAAGAAAAAGGGAGAAGATCCAGCGGTAGTATTTTAGCCAGCTTAGTGTTATACAGACGCACCATTGGGTGGTTGCGGTCATATGGCGCGTCTGAAAAAAACAGTGTTTTAATGTTGCCCTGGAACATTTTACGGGATGATGATGATGACTTCTTCGACCCAGTTACGCTCGCTGATGAACTTTTTCGCATTGGTGTCTCACTCTGTCCCACACTCTTAGTGTGGCTCCCAGGGGTACTGGGTGTAAGTGAAGTGTGTGACACTTCTTCCTCCTAGTCATCATCAGATGGAACATCAACGTTTTCTCGACTTGCAATTCGGGCTTCCTTGATCTCCTTTAGCTGCGCCAACCATTGGACAGTGTGCTGTCTCTTAAGATGACCTCTCTGGCCTCCAGTCCCATAGTTGGTACCAAGCTTACCACGACTAACTGCAAGCTTACAAATGCTACAAATGGCTATGTTTTCACTTTTTGTGCAAACACTAAAGAAGTCCCAAACTGCGGACTTGAAATGTCTGTGGAGGCCGGAGGAGGCGATACTGGTGGTGGTCGTGCTGCTATTGCCAGATGAAGTGGAGGATGTGTATTGCTGAACTTTACTACGTTGTGCACTTTCACCACCACTAATTGAGGTCGAGGTGGATGGAGGTCCCTTCTGGCGAGTAAGAAATATGGAAGCGGTAGGTTGTGGTGTACTAGTTAACATCAATGATTGTGGTGTTCCCATTGCCTCCTCGTCTACTTCATCATCATGCTCAGCAGCTTGTCGGGCTAGGGTCAAAATGTCTGTTTGCTGCATGCCCGCTGGGGTTTCAGTGACGTTAGTGATGATGACTGCGTCGTCGTCGTGAGAGTCTTCAGCAGCAGGAGTATACGCCACTTCTTGTTGAGCGTCTTCACACTCCATAAGTATGAGACTTTCGACGACCTTCCTTTTATGCTTAGCTACCTTTGTCAGATCATGGTGTGCCTCCTCAACCTCACTCTCAGACGGCAGTGGTGCTGGTTCCCAAGTAAGATCCATATCATCAGAAGGAGGTGGGCTTGAAGAAGATGTAGACACCAACACCCTTGATATTTTCCTTGCTCGGGATGTGGAAGACAATGAATGATCATCAGGAGGAGTGGCTTCCTCGAATGATACCTCGGCTTGATTGTCGATTTCCAGATGTGCCCCTACTTCTGGAGGAACAACTATTATGGCCACTTGTTGTGCCCCTCCATGCACCTCTGCTTGCTCCTCTCCTTGCGCCGCCTCTCCTTCCACATGTACTTGGGCTTGTACTTGCACATGTAATTGTTGTTGCGGCTGTGGTTGTTCAACACTCGTCAGATGAGTTACAACAACCTGTGTTGATTGAGGGACATTGCTGCTACTTTCTTGCGATGAGCCAACATTACTGGTCGATGGTGATTGAACAACTATACTGGCTGCCTCTGCAGAACTCAAGGGCTTGGACCTAAGTTGGCGTGGTGGTGGTGGCACTGAGCCCAATGGAGCGGAGGTGCTGCTCCCAGCTTGGTCCCCAGCAGACCCCGCTGCTGCTGCAGGCGTACATTTTTTTATCCCAAAAAATGTGGCGGTCGTCATCACACCAGTCTCCTTGGTAAGTGGCGCCACTTGCTTCTTCTGCTCCTTACTGGCAACTTTCTTGCTAGAGGAGCTACGGGCAACTTTTTTTGGGGCCATCTTCTTCAGATGTCACTCTGAACAGCAGTCCGCAGTTGCACAAGTTGCAGAGTTGTCTGTGGCCACACGTGACGTTGTGCTGCACACACCGCAGCAGGACTTCTTCCTGGCACTGGTGGTTCTCTTGTGCACCTACAAGCAATGGAAGACAGAGGAACATCAGTTATACACCCCAAAAAGTCGAAAAAACACACAAAAATCAGCACAATCCCAGCCCATCCATGGCCTCAATGGTGTTTAAATCCAAGAAGACACACCACAGAAAGACTAGGCCCATGCACCACTGACTACCCCTGGGCAAAAGACCCCACCAGCAGCCCAAAAAAACGGACAAAAACACAAAATTCAGCACAATCCCAGCCCATCCATGGCCTCAATGGTGTTTAAATTCAAGAAGACACCCCACAGAAAGACTAGGCCCATGTACCACTCACTACCCCTGGGCAAAAGGCCCCTCCAGCAGCCCCAAAAAACGTCAAAAAACACAAAATTCAGCACAATTCCAGCCCATCCATGGCCTCAATGGTGTTTAAATTCAAGAAGACACCCCACAGAAAGACTAGGCCCATGCACCACTCACTACCCCTGGGCATAATGGATGAAAGCTAGGCAAAATGGGTGCAGCCCTCAGACACTGCCTCTCTTCAAAATGGCCCCTTGAACCCCAAGCACATGTTGCCTGTACCAGCACACAAGATGGCCACCACCACCACCCACATGGCCAGTCCACATCAACAGTACACCCCAAAAAGAAACAAAAAACACACAAAAATCACCACAATCCAATGCCATCCAGGATGTTTACATTAAAAAGACCCCACAGGCAGACTCAGTCCATGCACCACTACCCCTGGGCAAAAGGCCCCACCAGCATCCCCAAAAAAATCGACAAAAACCACAAAATTCAGCACAATCCCAGCCCATCCATGGCCTCAATGGTGTTTAAATCCAAGAAGACACCCCACAGAAAGACTAGGCCCATGCACCACTCACTACCCCTGGGCATAAGGCCCCACCAGCAGCCCCGAAAAAACGACAAAAAACACAAAATTCAGCACAATCCCAGCCCATCCATGGCCTCAATGATGTTTAAATTCAAGAATACACCCCACAGAAAGACAAGGCCCATGCACCACTCACTACCCCTGGGCAAAAGGCCCCACCAGCAGCCCCCAAAAAACGACAAAAAACACAAATTTCAGCACAAGCCCAGCCCATCCATGGCCTCAATGGTGTTTAAATTCAAGAAGACACCCCACAGAAAGACTAGGCCCATGCACCACTCACTACCCCTGGGCATAATGGATGAAAGCTAGGCAAAATAAGTGCAGGCCTCAGACACTGCCTCTCTTCAAAATGGCCCCTTGCACCCCAAGCACATGTTGCCTGTACCAGCACTCAAGATGGCCACCACCACCACCCACATGGCTAGTCCACATCAACAGTACACCCCAAAAAGAAACGAAAAATACACAAAAATCACCACAATCCAATGCCATCCAGGATGTTTACATTAAAGAGAGTGAGACCCCACAGGCAGACTCAGTCCATGCACCACTACCCCTGGGCAAAAGGCCCCACCAGCAGCCCCCAAAAAATCGACAAAAAACACAAAATTTAGCACAATCCCAGCCCATCCATGGCCTCAATGGTGTTTAAATCCAAGAAGAAACCCCACAGAAAGACTAGGCCCATGCACCACTCACTACCCCTGGGCAAAAGGCCCCACCAGCAGCCCCAAAAAAACGACAAAAAACACAAAATTCGGCACAATCCCAGCCCATCCATGGCCTCAATGGTGTTTAAATTCAAGAAGACACCCCACAGAAAGACTAGGCCCATGCACCACTCACTACCCCTGGGCATAATGGATGAAAGCTAGGCAAAATAAGTGCAGGCCTCAGACACTGCCTCTCTTCAAAATGCCCCCTTGCACCCCAAGCACATGTTGCCTGTACCAGCACTCAAGATGGCCACCACCACCACCCACATGGCCAGTCCAAATCAACATTACACCCCAAAAAAAACGAAAAACACAAAAAAATCACCACAATCCAATGCCATCCAGGATGTTTACATTAAAAAGACCCCACAGGCAGACTCAGCCCATGCACCACTCACTACCCCTGGGCAAAAGGCCCCACCAGCAGCCCCAAAAAATCGACAAAAAACACAAAATTAAGCACAATCCCAGCCCATCCATGGCCTCAATGATGTTTAAATTCAACAAAACAGTTGTATCATGCACCCATAACCAACCCTGGTCCTACTGGATACTGTGGCTACCCACAATATATTTTATTTAATGTTCTTGAAAAGTTCCAAAATTGTAGTTGCAGCAACTGTAATGCCCCAAACAAACTTACTTGTGAAAGTTGATTTCTAATCCAAAAGTGATCCAAAGAAAGTCAAAAGGCCTCAAATCCAAATATCCAGCAGCACAAACAAAAAGTAATCCTTCCAGGTCAAGGTCCAAATGAAAGTGAGCAGCACATGAAGAAAGCACTGGGAGGAGCCTGTTGGACAGGAACAGGAAGATGGAGACTGTGGGGCACTTCCTTCCCCCCCCCAAAATTGACTCCTTGCAAAAAAAAGTGCATGCAAATGTCAACCTGAGGAGTGATTCTGATAAAAATCATCATTTTCTGAAGGTTTATGCTGTTTGCTGGTGGATTTCTTGTGCAGAATTGCAAAATCTCTATTTCGCAAGTGCGAGATTGTTCCTGCCCGCCGAACCTACGTGTTCGCAATTGCGAACTCTCGCGATGCGTGCTGTGCAAGGAGGCAAGCCACGATTACGTATTCGCGGGCGCCAAACGCTGAATGACGGAAAGTGAACGCCGTACGCCGCGCCGCAATATTGTATCACCAAGCAAAAAAATCCGCCGCGTGCGAATTTACGGATTTTCGGCAAATTCGCGACAGTTCGCGGATTGCGAATTCACCGAAAATCCGCAAAATCCGCGAGCGGAACGGATTTTACGCCCATGCTTAGTTGGCAGCCATCTTGTGCCTCGGTAGACTGAGGCACAAGAAAGTAGGAAAACAAACGTGTAGAACGCAAAAAGGGGGTATTTATATATATATATTATTATTTATTATTATTTGGCGATTTGTAGAGCGCCTGGTGACCCGGAGGCATCCCCGCGCTATAAATCAGTGGAGACCAAAAAGGGGGAGGGGGGTGGAACTATTTGGGGAAAAGGAACGTTTTCAATTTTTTACGAAAAAGGGCGTGACAGGATTCCAGACGCAAGCTGCGGGGAAGTGAGTTCCATCCTGAGGAGGCTTTGACCGCAAAGCGTCGCCCACCGGTGTGGGCCTTCCTGAATTTGGGGACAATGGCCAAGTGTTCGTTGTCAGAGCGAAGGAGTCTGGGAGCTTTGTAGGGGTTGACCATGTCTTTCAGGGCGGCTGGACCAACACCGTTGATGAGTTTGTGGGAAGTGCACAAGGCCTTAAATTCTATTCTCTGGCGAACAGGAAGCCAGTGCAGGGCCCTAAGGGCAGGCTTGGCCGAGGCTCTGGGGGAGAGACTCATAATGAGCCTTGCCGCCGCATTTTGAGTACGTTGGAGTTTTGCCAAAGTGAACTCAGGTGCGCCGAGGTAGACGGCGTTGCTGTAATCAGGCCGCCGACAACCTCACGAAGTGGATCAGCAACTGCGCCGACGAACTCGCCCCACTGAGGACCCCGCCTAGCAGACCCGGCAGCAAGAAGGCCCCATGGTTCACCGACGAACTCAAGAGCTCCAAGAAGAACTGCCGAGCCCTCGAGAAAGTCTGGAGAAGGGAACCGACACCAGACAACAGGACCTCCTTCAAACTTGCCACCCGGAAACACCACCAGCTGATCCGCGCCGCCAAGAAAACAGCATTCAAGGACCGGTTGGACAACAACGCACACAACTGCAAGGAACTCTTCAACATCGTGAAAGAGCTTTCCAACCCCAGCGCTGGTAACAACGACATCACCCCATCGCAAGACCTCTGCAACTCCCTCGCTTCATACTTCCACAACAAGATCGCGGACATACACAACAGCTTCAACAACCAACCCACGCACACCAGGACCGAACAACCACCCCCCACCACCACCCTCCATGCCTGGACCCCGATCAGCACCGAAGACACCATCCGCACGATGAACTCCATCCACTCCGGATCACCGACAGACCCCTGCCCTCACCACGTCTTCAACAAGGCCGACGCTGTCATTGCACCCCACCTGCGAGACATCATCAACACATCCTTCGACACCACCATCTTCCCGGAGAGCTGGAAACACGCCGAACTCAGCGCTCTACTCAAGAAACCAACAGCGGACCCCACCGACCTCAAGAATTACCGACCCATCTCGCTCCTCCCGTTTCCAGCCAAGGTCATCGAGAAGACCGTCAACAAGCAGATGGCCGCCTTCCTCGAGACGAACGGATCTCTCGACCCCTCACAGTCCGGCTTCCGGGCCAATCACAGCACCGAGACCGCCCTCATCGCCGCCACCGATGACATCCGAGCCCTGATGGACAAGGGAGAAACAGCGGCCCTCATCCTCCTAGACCTCTCCGCGGCTTTCGACACGGTCTGCCACCGCACCCTAGTACAGCGGCTCAACAACGCCGGAATCCAGGGGAAGGCACTGGAATGGATCATCTCCTTCCTCGACGGAAGAACACAGAGAGTTCGCCTACCACCGTACAAGTCAGAGGCCTCCGAAGTCATCTGCGGCGTCCCCCAAGGTTCATCTCTGAGCCCCACCCTCTTCAACGTCTACATGAGCCCCCTCGCGGCCATCGTACGCAAACACAACCTCAGCATAATCTCCTACGCCGACGATACCCAGCTGATCCTCTCCCTGACCAACGACCCCGCCGCCGCCAGAACCAACCTGCACGAAGGGATGAAAGAGGTAGCCGAGTGGATGACGACCAGCCGCCTGAAACTGAACTCGGACAAGACGGAGGTCCTCATCCTGGGCTCCTCGCCCTCCGCCTGGGACAACTCCTGGTGGCCCCCCGCCCTGGGCACCGCACCCAAACCGACAGACCATGCGCGCAACCTGGGCTTCATCCTGGACACCTCCCTCTCCATGACCAGGCAAGTCAACAGCGTCTCCTCGGCGTGCTTCAACATCCTACGCATGCTACGGAAGATCTTCTGGTGGATCCCCACCGAGACCAGGAAGACCGTCACCCAGGCCCTCGTCACCAGCCGACTGGACTACGGCAACGCCCTCTACGCCGGTACCACCGCCAAGCTCCAGAAGAGACTCCAGCGGATCCAGAACGCCTCAGCCAGACTCATCCTCGACATCCCACGAACCAGCCACATCTCCGGACACCTGAGAGACCTTCACTGGCTTCCCGTCAACAAAAGAATCACCTTCCGCCTCCTCACCCACGCACACAAAGCCCTACACGACCAAGGCCCGAGCTACCTCAACAGCCGAGTCAACTTCTACGCTCCCAAACGCCACCTCCGATCAGCCAACCACGCCCTCGCCGCCGTCCCCCGCATCCGAAGAGCGACTACAGGAGGAAGGTCCTTCTCCTACCTGGCCGCCAAGACCTGGAACTCCCTCCCGACCGACCTGCGCCTGACCCAAGACCACCTCTCCTTCAGGAAGAAGCTGAAGACCTGGCTGTTCGAGCAGTAGCGGCACCCCCCCCCCCCCCCAGCGCCTTGAGACCCTACGGGTAGGTAGCGCGCTTTACAAGTGGCAATGATTGATTGATTGATTGATCAAGCCGGGCTAGGATGAGACCCTGAACCAGTAGTTTTCTGGACAGGGGAGGGAGGAGTGGAAGGATCTTGCGAATAGATCGCATGAGTCCAAAACATGTTCCAGCAGTTTTGGCTGCCTGAGTCTTCATGGTTAGGTCAGGTTCTAGCCATACTCCCAGTGTCTTAATTTCTTTTTTTGGTGTTGGGATCTCACCAAAAACGTCCGGCCAGACCGACGGAGGAATGGAAGTCCATTTATTACCCAGGAGCATGATTTCGGTTTTTGCTCCATTGAGCTTCAGGGAGGACTCGCACATCCAGGTGTGAATATCCTGGAGGCAATTCAGCAGGTTGTCTGGGTGGTTGTCCAGGTGAGATAGTGACACGACGAGTTGAGTGTCGTCTGCATAGTTTACTATTTTTTTCCCGTAAGGGGTGAAGACATCTTCAAGGGGGGCCATGTACACATTATATATATATATATATATATATTACCTACTGGCGGTCGCCAGTAGGTATATATAGTTAGGACCTAGTTTCCATAGGAAATCCGCAACATTCTGTTGGGAATACCGTTGCCTCCGGTTGATGAATCTTTGTGAATTTCGCAAAGAAGATGTCCCGCTCCGCTCCGCTCCTTCCCTGAAAGTTTTGGGGGGATTCGTGAAGTGGGGGCTGAGAAAAAAGGGGGGCCCCAAAACGTGTTTTCCCCATGCAATTTTCCATAGGACGATTAGACACGGCTACAGCCCGAATGGCTGAACAGTATTACAAGAAATTTGGCAAAATGGTAGAGTCTGATTCGCAGATCGCCCTTTTGTTTAAATGGTGTAAACCCCTCCAGTAGTTCCTGAGAAGATCAAAAGAGAAAAAATTTATATATCTAGAGGAGCTTACTGTAAGATTACTGTAAGCTTACTGTACTCTGTACCTTTCCGAGCACGAGCTGAATGCTAATTGGCTGTCAACTGTCTGTCAACACTCCAAACCAGAAAGTGTTGGCAGCCATCTTGTGCCTCGGTAGACTGAGGCACAAGAAAGCAGAAAAACAAACAAGTAGAACGCAAAAAGGGGTCAGGGTAGAAACACCCTGACCCCCTAGGCCTGCTCAGGGATCCCACAAGGACCCACAAGGCCCCCCATTTTTTTTTTACAAAAACTGCAGAGTACGAGTACTGTACAAGCACGGTAAGCTTACTGTAAGCTTACTATAATCTGTACCTTCCCGAGCACGAGCTGAATGCTAATTGGCTGTCAACTGTCTGTAAACACTCCAAACAATCATGTGTCATGTGTTGTCATGTGTCATGTGGTGTCATGTGTCATGTGGTATCACGTGCCATGTGATGTCATGTGTCATGTGCTGTCATGTGCTGTCATGTGTCATGTTGTGTCATATGTCATGTGTCATCATGTGTCCTCTTGTGTCCTGTGGTGTCATATGGTGTCATGTGTCATCATGTGTTGTCATGTGTTGTCAGTCATGTGGTGGCATGTGTCATCATGTGTCATGTGTTGTCATGTGGTGTCATGTGTCATCACGTGTCATGTGTCATGTGGTGTCATGTGTCATGTGGTGTCATGTGTCAGGTGTATTGTGGTGTCAGTTGTTATGTGGTGTCGTGTCATGTGTCATGTGGTGTCATGTGTCATGTGGTATCATGTGGTGTCATGTCATGTAGTGTCATGTGGTGTCATGTGTCATGTGATGTCATTTGTCATGTGGTGTCATGTGGTGTCATGTGTCAGGTGTCGTGTGGTGTCAGGTGGTGTCAGGTGTCATGTGCTGTCATGTGTTATGTGTCATGTGGTGTCATATGTCATGTGTCATCATGTGTCATCTTGTGTCATGTGGTGTCATGTGTCATCATGTGTTGTCATGCGTCATCATGTGGTGCCATGTGACATCACGTGTTGTCAGTCATGTGGTGTCATGTGGTGTCATGTGTCATGTCTTATCATGTGTCATGTGGTGTCATGTGATGTCATGTGTCATGTGGTGTCATTTGTCATGTGGTGTCATGTGGTGTCATGTCATGTAGTGTCATGTAGTATCATGTGGTGTCATGTGTCAGGTGTCGTGTGGTGTCAGGTGTTATGTGATGTCATGTGGTGTCATGTGGTGTCATGTGTCATGTGTCATGTGGTGTCATGTGTCATGTGGTATCATGTGGTGTCATGTTATGTAGTGTCATGTGGTGTCATGTGTCATGTGGTGTCATGTGTCAGGTGTCGTGTGGTGTCAGGTGTTATGTGGTGTCATGTGCTGTCATGTGTCATGTGGTGTCATATGTCATGTGTCATCATGTGTGCATCTTGTGTCCTGTGGTGTAATGTGGTGTCATGTGTCATCATGTGTTGTCATGTGTCATCATATGGTGTCATGTGTCATCACGTGTCATGTGTCATGTGGTGTCATGTATTGTCATGTGATGCCATGTGTCATGTGGTGTTATGTGTCATGTGATGTCATGTGTCATGTGGTGTCATGTGTCATCATGTGTCATGTGCCATCACGTGTCATGTGGTGTCATGTGTCATGTATTGTCATGTGTCATGTGACGTCATGTGTCATGTGTTTTCATGTGATGTCATGTGGTGTCACGTGTCATGTGGTGTCATGTGATGTCATGTGTCATATGGTGTCATGTGTCATCACGTATGTGGTGTCATGTGTCATGAGGTGTCATGTGGTGTCATGTGTCATGTGGTGTCATGTGATGTCATGTGTCATGTGGTGTCATGAGGTGTCATGTGTCATCACGCGTCTTGTGTCATGTGGTGTCATGTGTCATGTGTCATGTGTCATGTGTTGTCATGTGATGGCATGTGTCATGTGATGTCATGTGTCATGTGCCATCACGTGTCATGTGGTGTCATGTGTCATGTATTGTCATGTGTCATGTGACGTCATGTGTCATGTGTTTTCATGTGATGTCATGTGGTGTCACGTGTCATGTGGTGTCATGTGATGTCATGTGTCATATGGTGTCATGTGTCATCACGTATGTGGTGTCATGTGTCATGAGGTGTCATGTGGTGTCATGTGTCATGTGGTGTCATGTGATGTCATGTGTCATGTGGTGTCATGAGGTGTCATGTGTCATCACGCGTCTTGTGTCATGTGGTGTCATGTGTCATGTGTCATGTGTCATGTGTTGTCATGTGATGGCATGTGTCATGTGATGTCATGTGTCATGTGGTGACATGTGGTGTCATGTGTCATATATCGTCATGTTTGTAAGAAAGACAGGAGTAAACCCATAAACCAGGTTGGGATGGGTGTGCAGTATAAACAAAAACAATTCCCAACAGGTATCACTAGTAGTCAGTTTAAACGGTGCATGCAATCAGCATTACAATGAGAGGAAAACAAGGAGTCTCAGCGAAGTTTTGAGAGGTTTGTTATTAACCAGTTAGAAAGGGGTATTTCACATGGTAATACAGTTAAACAGCACTGTACAGAGCAAATCATGTGACAACCCGAGGGCACTTGGTGAAGAAGTGATATTTACAATTGGTGAAGGTGCAAGTGCTAAGGTGAACAGCGTGAACGACTTATGGTGACAAAAAATTCAGTGAAGGCTCCAAAAAGGTCAAGTTGTAGTCACTTAAAACATGGTTAAACAAATTTAAAGGAGCACAAAACATAAAATGCGCCACATAATTATGCTGTGGTGTCGACGGCGTTTCGATCCCCGTGAGTCGGGATCGTCATCAGGACAGTTTTGTCGATGCGGGCAGTGCTGTGGGGAAAAAGGGCACGTAAGAAGGGGCACTGGATGGAACCGCGGCATAAATTTATGTACTGCGTGGTGAGTTAAAAGGGTGGGGGATTAAGAACTAAGGAGAGTTAAGTGAGACAGAAGCGGTGGTGTCAATGCGCATTAATGGAGGCCCAAGAAGTGCGATTAGTGCACTAGGGCTTTTCGGAATCTACTAAGGGTAGTATCAGGGGTGTGTACCGTAGCCTAATAGAAACGGTTGTATGCCCTAGGGCATGGGGGAGTTAAGAAATAACGCGTGAGCACGTTATAAGCAAGCCCCGATCATGCGGTAATGTGCGGAAGGGCACCACCCGCCTGGGATGGGTTACTGTGGCAATACCCCGGGATGATTGTGGGAGAGGCAGGAGCAGTTACGCGGTTGCGTGGGTTGGAAGGCAGGTGTAAGCGGAACCTACTTGATCACGCACAAAATTAAGGTGTGCGGGTAGCTGGAGTCCGGGGTAGAGTCTCGGGAATCAGCGGCTGCCGGGGGAGAAAAAAGGGAGTGATGAGCCAACGTAACGAGTTCAGTGAGACCCACCAACACCCGAGGTGAGCGAGGAATAGTTTGTTACCTGATCGTGGAATGGTGAATCCGATCAGTGAAGCACCTGTGGAAGGGAAGGGAGACAAGGACTTAGTGGGCGAGTTTAGGACCGAGCAGGGGCTGGGTCGGAGACCGTGCGAGTCCATCGGTGAGCGAGTGAAACATACCTGAATTAAGCAGGGTTCTGGAGAGCGATTAGGGCTCTGGTTCTATGGGCGGCTCACGATGAATGCGGGAGCTGTGACGGGGCGGCGTGCCCGAGGCTGTGTGAAGTGAGAGGGCAGGGTTGGGCGGGGGCGTGGCCGGGAATAGGGGCAGGGCCAGGGAAAGTGTCACTGTGTTGTCAGCGCAACAGAGTAAACAGGAAGTTCGCCCGGAGAAAAGACAGCGAGTCAGGAAAGAACGCGCTTTGCAGGGTAGAGTGATCCAAGGGGATCATGAGATGTATATGGCATCGCGGTACATGGTTGTTATATCGAGGCGACGTGCATGACATGATTTAGGCAGCATAAAAACAATTTCAACAATGGAGTCAATATACACAGAAGTTCAAGCACAGAGTAACATAGTACAGTATTGGTACATATAATTGATGCCCGAGGGGCGGGCATGTGGTGTGAAACCGGAGGATTAGTGTACATATTCATAATGCATAGGGGAATGTCCCAGTGGTAGATACATTGAGGGGGACGTGGTGCCAGAGATTGACCATACATTAATGTACACATATAAGGCACTGGGAGAGAAGGTAAGGGAAACAGAATGTGACAGCGCGGCTTAGGGTTATAGTGATTTATACTGTAATGGTGTTATTCCACTCGTCAAGGGTGTTAAGTCCGTGATTGACCGAGTCAACACGTGCAATCCATTTACATTCAGCTCTGTTTAGGAGTTGTGCCATGTTACCGCCTCTCATGGGCAGTTTGGGTTTCTCGATGACCATCCATCTCAAGTCTGTATCTGCATGTTGCTTTTCAATGAAGTGTGTAACCATAGGGGCGGTCAACACTTTGCAGTTAATTCTGCTCTTATGTTGTATTATCCGCTGTTTAACCATTTGGGTGGTTTGGCCAATGTACATTAGGTCACATGGACAACGGATAGCGTAGATCACATTTTGACTCTTGCAGTTTGAATGGTGATTGAGTTGGTGGATGATTCCGTTGTAATTGAATTCTTTTGTATTGATGGTTAAATCACAGACACTGCAGGATTGGCATTTGTAGTGGCCAAGGATCGGATCCATTCCCCATGCTGCTGTGATGGTGTGTTTCTCTATTGGTTGATTGGGCCAAGTAATAGCATGTACAAGGTGGTTGGCAATGTTGTTGCCCCTTTGGTATGAGAATAGGGGCGGTTCTTGGAATTGTTGTTGGGAACGGAGGATCAGCCAGTTTTTTTTGATTATTTTAGCAATCTTGTTGCTGTCAGGGCTGAAGACGGAGACAAAAGGGACTCTGGTCAATGTGTTTTTGTGGTATAGTAGTGAGAAAAAGAATAATAAATAAAGATGTACCGGACATTGACTCCCACTCGCTGATCCACTATGTCGACCGAGACATAGCGCGAAAACCACGCCCCCAGGTAAGATTGCACCAAGTCGGGTACTCCGAGAGGTCCCGGCTTCCTAAAACCTATACTTTACGCTACTGTTGCTAGTACTATTTCCTGATCAGAATTCGTTTCCCTACAGGGAACGTGAATAACCAACGAGTCCCAGGCTACCCAACGCGGAGCTTGGACCCCACGAGTCCTTAAGGTATTTTGCGCCCCGGAGCATGAGCCACGCACAGCCCCGCCCTTAGCAGCACTCCATGCTAAAAATCCCGGTGGAATCCAGGTGGATGACCCGCATTCTCTCTTCACCCACCACCACCAACAGGGTCGCTATCCCCACCGACCCAGGGTAAGCTCATACTGCCCGCCCCTCTGATCACCCCACAACGGACGCCGACTGCATGTCTTAGCCACTGAGAACATGTTCACAATAAATGCTCGCGTCAATGTTCATCTTTATTTATTATTCTTTTTCTCACTACTATACCATTCTCGATAGGGCACTGTATTATAACAATACATGGAGCTGTTCACAAGTCACTACCACGTCCGTCTATTCTAAACAAACCCACCACGAGTGTATCACATATGTAGGCACGAATAAGTCGAATCCGAGTACATGAGTTTGTTACCGCATGTGATCCAACAGTCTTCAGGTCTAATGAACACTCTCTTCATGTCAAAATTGTTTAATTTCTAAAACAGTTTTTTCTTTCGCTTTTTTTCCTCCTTTCATTTCTCTACAGATATCTTACACCATCTGTGTTACTGCTGACAGAGAGTTCAGAGTTCCACTCTGAACTCTCTGTCAGTTCCACTCTGAACTCTCTGTCAGCAGTAACACAGATGGTGTAAGATATCTACACCTTGGATTGAATCGCCCGGTGGATGTAGGACGCTTGCCACACCCGTTGATACACTGTTTAAAATTCTGATACCCCGTCATCTGGGACGCCTATTATTGACTAATGCTCCTTAAAGACTGGAGTACCCAAACAACTCAACAGGCGCGAGTCTTAATTCAGAAGGGACATCACCCAAACGCCTGTACATGTGCTCAATGTCACTGTTTTTAATTGTCCTGAGGAAGACCCCAAACTGAGGATCTACCCGCCCTTACCCTGGGGGTCGAAACGTCGACAACACCATCAACACATACACGCCCTATTGAAAATTTGCCAAACTTGGCCCCCGTGTATAGTGTGTTTCTAGGGAACAACATTGATCTGTAACAGGACTAGAAATGCTCTGTGAATAAGACAGAATTGTTTACAGGACACAATTCCTTTTCTTTGTCCCTTATTCTTTTCCAAACACACCCTACCCTACTTTAAATTTCCTTTCTTCTCTGACAATCACCGAGCACTAATTGAAGAACTGTACGTAATTTACCATGTATTGTATGAATATGAAATATAATATGTGTAAGACTACAGGTAATCATTGCAGAAAGCTGAATTAAATTCAGTCTAAATGATACTTAATTTGAGTGTGTACCTTTATATTTGAGTAATGGAATGTTTAATTGTTTTGTAATCGACCACCCTTTTTATAACTTTGTACTGACCCAGGTCGATGAGGTAAGGGTTTACCCCATTATTACCTACCAATGTGGTGTCATGTGTCATGTATCGTCATGTGTCATGTGATGTCATGTGTCATGTGGTGTCATGTGTCATGTGTTGTCATGTGATGTCATGTGTCATGTGTCATGTGTCATGTGGTGTCATGTGATGTCATGTGTCATGTGGTGTCATGTCATAAGGTGTCATGTGGTGTCATGTGTCATGTATCGTCATGTGTGATGTCATGTTTCATATGGTGTCATGTGGTGACATGTGGTGTCATGTGTCATGTATCATCATGTGTCATGTGATGTCATGTGTCATGTGTTGTCATGTGTCATCACATGTCATGTGTCATGTGTTGTCATGTATCATATAGTGTCATGTGTCATGTGATGTCATGTGTCATGTTTTGTCATATGATGTCATGTGTCATGTGGTGTCATGTGTCATGTATCGTCATGTGATGTCATGTGTCATGTGTTGTCATGTGATGTCATGTGTCATGTGGTGTCATGTGATGTCATGTGTCATGTGGTGTCATGTGTCATCTGTCATGTGATGTCATGTGTCATCACGTGTCATGTTTCATGTGGTGTCATGTGTCATGTGGTGTCATGTGCCATCTATCGTCATGTGTCATGTGATGTCATGTGTCATGTGTTGTCATGTGATGTTATGTGTCATGTGGTGTCATGTATCGTCATGTGTTATGTGGTGTCATGTGTCATGTGTTGTCATGTGTTGTCATGTGTCATGTGTCATGTGTCATGTGGTGTCATGTGATGTCATGTGTCATGTGGTGTCATGTGTCATGAGGTGTCATGTGGTGTCATGTGTCATGTATCATCATGTGTGATGTCATGTTTCATGTGATGTCATGTGGTGACATGTGGTGTCATGTGTCATGTATCATCATGTGTCATGTGATGTCATGTGTCATGTGTTGTCATGTGTCATCACATGTCATGTGTCATGTGTTGTCATGTATCATCACATGTCATGTGTCATGTGGTGTCATATATCGTCATGTGTCATGTGATGTCATGTGTCATGTGTTGTCATGTGTCATCACATGTCATGTGTCATGTGGTGTCATGTGTCATCACGTGTCATATGTCATGTGCTGTCATGGGGCGTCATGTGGTGTCATGTGTCATCCTGTGTTGTCATGTGTCATCATGTGATGCCATGTGACGTCATGTGTCATGTGTCATGTGGTGTCAATTGTCATGTGATGTCATGTGTTGTCATGTGATGTCATGTGTCATGTGGTGTCATGTGTCATGTGGTGTCATGTGTCATCATGTGTCATGTGGTGTCATGTGTCATCACATGTCATATGGTGTCATGTGTCATCATGTGTCATGCGTCATGTGGTGTCATGTGTCATGTATCATCATGTGTCATGTGATGTCATGTGTCATGTGTTGTCATGTGATGTCATGTGTCATGTGGTGTCATGTGTCATGTGGTGTCATGTATCATCATGTGTCATGTGTCATGTGTTGTCATGTCATGTCATGTGTCATGTGGTGTCATGTGTCATGTGATGTCATGTGTCATGTGTTGTCATGTGATGGCATGTGTCATGTGGTGTCATGTGATGTCATGTGTCATGTGGTGTCATGTGTCATGTGTTGTCATGTGTCATATGTGTCATGTGTTGTCATGTGTCATGTGGTGTCATGTGTCATGTATCATCATGTGTCATGTGATGTCATGTGTCATGTGGTGTCATGTGTCATCATGTGTCATGTGTTGTCACATGGTATCATGTGTCATCACATGTCTTGTGTCACGTGGTGTCATGTGTCATGTGTTGTCATGTGATGTCATGTGTCATGTGGTGTCATGTATCGTCATGTGTCATGTGATGTCATGTGGTGTCATGTGTCATGTGGTGTCATGTGTCATCATGTGTCATCATGTGTCATCTTGTGTCATGCGTAATCATGTGTCGTCATGTGTTGTCATGTGTCATCATGTGGTGCCATGTGACGTCATGTGTTGTCAGTCATGTGGTGTCATGTGGTATCATGTTTCATCATGTGTCATGTGGTGTCATGTGTTGTCATGTGGTGTCATGTAGTGTCATGTGTTGTCATGTGATGTCATGTGTCATGTTTCATGTGGTGTCATGTGTCATGTGGTGTCATGTGTTATGTATCGTCATGTGTCATGTGATGTCATGTGTCATGTGGTGTCATGTATCGTCATGTGTCATGTGGTGTCATGTGATGTCATGTGTCATGTGTTGTCATATGGTGTCATGTGGTGTCATGTGTCATGTGTTGTCATGTGAGTCATGTGTCATGTGGTGTCATGTCATGTGTCATGTGTTGTCATGTGATGTCATGTGGTGTCATGTGATGTCATGTGTCATGTAGTTTCATGTGTCATGAGGTGTCATGTGGTGTCATGTATCGTCATGTGTGATGTCATGTGTCATGTGGTGTCATGTGCCATGTGATGTCATGTGTTGTCATGTGTCATCACATGTCATGTGTCATGTGGTGTCATGTGTGTCATGTGTCATCACGTGTCATGTGTCATGTGATGTCATGTATCATGTGGTGTCATGTGTCATGTGCTGTCATGTGGTGTCATGTGTCATCATGTGTCATCATGTGGTGCCATGTGACATCATGTGTCATGTGATGTCATGTGATGTCATGTGGTGTCATGTGTCATGTGATGTCATGTGTCATGTGGTGTCATGTGTCATGTGCTGTCATGTGATGTCATGTGTCATGTAGTGTCATGTGTCATGTGGTGTCATGTGTCATGTGGTGTCATGTGTCATCACATGTCATGTGGTGACATGTGTCATGTGGTGTCATGTGTCATGTATCATCATGTCATGTGATGTCATGTGTCATGTGTTGTCATGTGATGTCATGTGTCATGTGGTGTCATGTCATGTCATGTGGTGTCATGTATCATCATGTGTGATGTCATGTGTCATGTGGTGTCATCATGTGTCATGTGTTGTCACATGGTGTCATGTGTCATCACGTCTTGTGTCACGTGGTGTCATGTGTTGTCATGTGATGTCATGTGTCATGTGGTGTCATGTATCGTCATGTGTCATGTGATGTCATGTGTCATGTGATGTCATGTGGTGTCATGTGTCATCATGTGTCATCATGTGTCATCTTGTGTCATGTGTCATCATGTGTCGTCATGTGTTGTCATGTGTCATCATGTGGTGCCATGTGACGTCATGTGGTGTCATGTGGTATCATGTTTCATCATGTGTCATGTGGTGTCATTTGTTATCACGTGTCATGTGTCATGTGGTATGTGTCATGTGTTGTCATGTGGTGTCATGTGTCATGTAGTGTCATGTGTTGTCATGTGATGTCATGTGTCATCACGTGTCATGTTTCATGTGGTGTCATGTGTCATGTATCGTCATGTGATGTCATGTGTTGTCATGTGATGTCATGTGTCATGTGGTGTCATGTATCGTCATGTGTCATGTGATGTCATGTGTTGTCATGTGATATCATGTGTCATGTGGTGTCATGTGATGTCATGTGTCATGTGTTGTCATGTGGTGTCATGTGGTGTCGTGTCATGTGTTGTCATGTGTCATATGTGTCATGTGTTGTCATGTGTCATGTGGTGTCATGTGTCATGTGGTGTCATGTGTCATGTGGTGCCATGTGTCATCATGTGTCATGTGGTATCATGTGTCATGTGTCCTGTATTGTCATGTGTCATGTGATGTCATGTGTCATGTGTTGTCACGTGATGTCATGTGTCATGTGGTGTCATGTGTCATGTGGTGTCATGTGTCATGTATCGTCATGTGGTGTCATGTGTCATGTGATGTCATGTGTCATGTGTTGTCATGTGATGTCATGTGTCATGTGGTGTCATGTGATGTCATGTGTTATATGGTGTCATGTGTCATCATGTGTCATGTGTTGTCACATGGTGTCATGTGTCATCACATGTCTTGTGTCACGTGGTGTCATGTGTCATGTGTTGTCATGTGATGTCATATGTCATGTGGTGTCATGTATCGTCATGTGTCATGTGATGTCATGTGTCATGTGGTGTCGTGTGTCATGTGGTGTCATGTGTCATCATGTGTCATCATGTGTCATCATGTGTCATCTTGTGTCATGTGTCATCATGTGTCGTCATGTGTTGTCATGTGTCATCATGTGGTGCCATGTGATGTCATGTGTTGTCAGTCATGTGGTGTCATGTGGTATCATGTTTCATCATGTGTCATGTGGTGTCATTTGTTATCACGTGTCATGTGTCATGTGGTGTCATGTGTCATGTGTTGTCATGTGTTGTCATGTGTCATGTAGTGTCATGTGTTGTCATGTGATGTCATGTGTCATGTTTCATGTGGTGTCATGTGGTGTCATGTGTCATGTATCATCATGTAATACACAAATGAAGGTGTAGGGTCCTACAACTGACCAGCCTGGACCTCAATAATCGAGAAACAGAAAAGAATGGCTGATCAGGGTAATTGGAAACAAAATATGTATAACCACACAACCAGTGAGTGTCGTGCAGCCAAGGGTTTAAATATTCCCAACAACTTAGGTATTTTTGAAAAAACTTTATATTATTTCAATAAAAATGGCATCAAAATGGACACCCGTCACCACAGTTGATACAAAAACATACACGAATATATATACAAATATATACAACAAATATATATACATCACATTAAAGGCAACGTATACTTGAAAAAATGATGGAAAACAATATATTACAATTTGTTGTGATGACACCAACTGTAATCTACAATGTGAATTCAGACGCACATATTTGCAAATTAAACACCTCTTTACGATTCATTAAAGAAATAAACCAGTCCTTTGGTAACACAAAACATGTGAACAGGGCGGACACTGAGGTGAAATGGCCTGCCTGTCACACAACACCTGTGAATAGTAGTTTCTAAGAAATTGCAGGTAGGGCCCACAGAAGTGGTATGACTTTCTCCCTAGCTGCACCCTCCGTTCTTAACACAGGCTGGGGGTCAACGCGTTTCGAACCTTGTATATTCTCGGTTCTCCTCAGGACGAGGACTGGATAAATAATTACCTAAAAGGAAATATAGGGAAGGTGTCAGCAGCTGTAAAGAGTATATATATATCTGGCAAGACAGTGCTCTGACTAGCTACCCATACATAAGATTACCTTCTCAGCCAACACGTTGACTGCGTGGAGAGAAGGGGAACCACCGGAATGATTCTGAAAAAACAAAGGCATTTCACTATACCTAGGCATCTTGCCAACCACCCTAACCCATGTGTGACAAACCTTACGTAATGCCCACGGTGAAAGCCTCCCTTTGTTTTTTCAGAATCATTCCGGTGGTAAAGAGGTGTTTAATTTGCAAATATGTGCGTCTGAATTCACATTGTAGATTACAGTTGGTGTCATCACAACAAATTGTAATATATTGTTTTCCATCATTTTTTCAAGTATACGTTGCCTTTAATGTGATGTATATATATTTGTTGTATATATTTGTATATATATTCGTGTATGTTTTTGTATCAACTGTGGTGACGGGTGTCCATTTTGATGCCATTTTTATTGAAATAATATAAAGTTTTTTCAAAAATACCTAAGTTGTTGGGAATATTTAAACCCTTGGCTGCACGACACTCACTGGTTGTGTGGTTATACATATTTTGTTTCCAATTACCCTGATCAGCCATTCTTTTCTGTTTCTCGATGTATCATCATGTGTCATGTGATGTCATGTGTCATGTGTTGTCATGTGATGTCATGTGTCATGTGGTGTCATGTATCGTCATGTGTAATGTGATGTCATGTGTCATGTGTTGTCATGTGATGTCATGTGTCATGTGGTGTCATGTGATGTCATGTGTCATGTGTTGTCATGTGGTGTCATGTGGTGTCATGTGTCATGTGTTGTCATGTGATATCATGGCATGTGTCATGTGTTGTCATGTGATGTCATGTGTCATGTGATGTCATGTGGTGTCATGTGATGTCATGTGTCATGTGGTGTCATGTGTCATGAGGTGTCATGTGGTGTCATGTATCGTCATGTGTGATGTCATGTGTCATGTGGTGTCATGTGCCATGTGATGTCATGTGTCATGTGTTGTCATGTGTCATCACATGTCATGTGTCATGTGGTGTCATGTGTGTCATGTGTCATCACGTGTCATGTGTCATGTGATGTCATGTGTCATGTGGTGTCATGTGTCATGTGCTGTCATGTGGTGTCATGTGTCATCATGTGTCATCATGTGGTGCCATGTGATGTCATGTGTCATGTGATGTCATGTGGTGTCATGTGGTGTCATGTGTCATGTGGTGTCATGTGTCATATGTTGTCATGTGATGTCATGTGTCATGTGGTATCATGTGGTGTCATGTGTCATGTGTCATCATGTGTCATGTGTTGTCATGTCATGTCATGTGGTTTCATGTATCATCATGTGTGATGTCATGTGTCTTGTGGTGTCATGTGTCATCATGTGTCATGTGTTGTTACATGGTGTCATGTGTCATCACGTCTTGTGTCACGAGGTGTCATGTGTTGTCATGTGATGTCATGTGTCATGTGGTGTCATGTATCGTCATGTGTCATGTGATGTCATGTGTCATGTGATGTCATGTGGTGTCATGTGTCATCATGTGTCATCATGTGTCATCTTGTGTCATGTGTCATCATGTGTCGTCATGTGTTGTCATGTGTCATCATGTGGTGCCATGTGACATCATATGGTGTCATGTGGTATCATGTTTCATCATGTGTCATGTGGTGTCATTTGTTATCACGTATCATGTGTCATGTGGTATGTGTCATGTGTTGTCATGTGGTGTCATGTGTCATGTAGTGTCATGTGTTGTCATGTGATGTCATGTGTCATCACGTGTCATGTTTCATGTGGTGTCATGTGTCATGTATCGTCATGTGTCATGTGATGTCATGTGTTGTCATGTGATGTCATGTGTCATGTGGTGTCATGTATCGTCATGTGTCATGTGATGTCATGTGTCATGTGTTGTCATGTGATGTCATGTGTTGTCATGTGATGTCATGTGTCATGTGGTGTCATGTATCATCATGTATCATGTGATGTCTTGTGTCATGTGTTGTCATGTGATGTCATGTGTCATGTGGTGTCATGTGGTGTCATGTGTCATGTGTTATCATGTGTCATGTGGTGTCATGTCATGTGTCATGTGTTGTCATGTGTCATGTGATGTCATGTGTCATGTGTTGTCATGTGATGTCATGTGTCATGTGGTGTCATGTCATGTGTCATGTGGTGTCATTTGATGTCATGTGTCATGTGGTGTCATGTGTCATCATGTGTCATGTGTTGTCACATGGTGTCATGTGTTATCACGTCTTGTGTCACGTGGTGTCATGTGTTGTCATGTGATGTCATGTGTCATGTGGTGTCATGTATCGTCATGTGTCATGTGATGTCATGTGTCATGTGATGTCATGTGGTGTCATGTGTCATCATGTGTCATCATGTGTCATCTTGTGTCATGTGTCATCATGTGTCCTCATGTGTTGTCATGTGTCATCATGTGGTGCCATGTGACGTCATGTGGTGTCATGTGGTATCATGTTTCATCATGTGTCATGTGGTGTCATTTGTTATCACGTGTCATGTGTCATGTGGTATGTGTCATGTATCATCATGTATCATGTGATGTCTTGTGTCATGTGTTGTCATGTGATGTCATGTGTCATGTGGTGTCATGTCATGTGTCATGTGGTGTCATTTGATGTCATGTGTCATGTGGTGTCATGTGTCATGTAGTGTCATGTGTTGTCATGTGATGTCATGTGTCATCACGTGTCATGTTTCATGTGGTGTCATGTGTCATGTATCATCATGTGTCATGTGATGTCATGTGTTGTCATGTGGTGTCATGTATCGTCATGTGTCATGTGATGTCATGTGTTGTCATGTGATGTCATGTGATGTCATGTGTCATGTGGTGTCATGTGATGTCATGTGTTGTCATGTGGTGTCATGTGGTGTCGTGTCATGTGTTGTCATGTGTCATATGTGTCATGTGTTGTCATGTGTCATGTGGTGTCATGTGTCATGTGGTGTCATGTGGTGCCATGTGTCATCATGTGTCATGTGGTGTCATGTGTCCTGTATTGTCATGTGTCATGTGATGTCATGTGTCATGTGTTGTCACGTGATGTCATGTGTCATGTGGTGTCATGTGTCATGTGGTGTCATGTGTCATGTATCGTCATGTGGTGTCATGTGTCATGTGATGTCATGTGTCATGTGTTGTCATGTGATGTCATGTGTCATGTGGTGTCATGTGATGTCATGTGTTATATGGTGTCATGTGTCATCATGTGTCATGTGTTGTCACATGGTGTCATGTGTCATCACATGTCTTGTGTCACGTGGTGTCATGTGTCATGTGTTGTCATGTGATGTCATATGTCATGTGGTGTCATGTATCGTCATGTGTCATGTGATGTCTTGTATCATCACGTATCATGTTTCATGTGGTGTCATGTGTCATGTGGTGTCATGTGTCATGTATCGTCATGTGTCATGTGATGTCATGTGTCATGTGTTGTCATGTGATGTTATGTGTCATGTGGTGTCATGTGTCATGTATTGTCATGTGTCATGTGATATCATGTGTCATGTGGTGTCATGTGTCATGTGTTGTCATGTGTCATGTGTCATGTGTCATGTGGTGTCATGTGATGTCATGTGTCATGTTGTGTCATGAGGTGTCATGTGGTGTCATGTATCATGTATCATCATGTGTGATGTCATGTTTCATGTGATGTCATGTGGTGACATGTGGTGTCATGTGTCATGTATCATCATGTGTCATGTGATGTCATGTGTCATGTGTTGTCATGTGTCATCACATGTCATGTGTCATGTGTTGTCATGTATCATCACATGCCATGTGTCATGTGGTGTCATGTGTCATGTGCTGTCATGTGGTGTCATGTGTCATCATGTGTCATCATGTGGTGCCATGTGACGTCATGTGTCATGTGATGTCATGTGGTGTCATGTGGTGTCATGTGTCATGTGGTATCATGTGTCATGTGTTGTCATGTGATGTCATGTGTCATGTGGTATCATGTGGTGTCATGTGTCATGTGTCATCATGTGTCATGTGTTGTCATGTCATGTCATGTGGTTTCATGTATCATCATGTGTGATGTCATGTGTCATGTGGTGTCATGTGTCATCATGTGTCATGTGTTGTTACATGGTGTCATGTGTCATCACGTCTTGTGTCATGAGGTGTCATGTGTTGTCATGTGATGTCATGTGTCATGTGGTGTCATGTATCGTCATGTGTCATGTGATGTCATGTGTCATGTGATGTCATGTGGTGTCATGTGTCATCATGTGTCATCATGTATCATCTTGTGTCATGTGTCATCATGTATCATCATGTGTTGTCATGTGTCATCATGTGGTGCCATGTGACGTCATGTGGTGTCATGTGGTATCATGTTTCATCATGTGTCATGTGGTGTCATTTGTTATCACGTGTCATGTGTCATGTGGTGTCATGTGTCATGTGGTGTCATGTGTCATGTAGTGTCATGTGTTGTCATCTGATGTCATGTGTCATCACGTGTCATGTTTCATGTGGTGTCATGTGTCATGTATCGTCATGTGTCATGTGATGTCATGTGTCATGTGGTGTCATGTGTCATCATGTGTCATCATGTGTCATCTTGTGTCATGTGTCATCATGTGTCGTCGTGTGTTGTCATGTGTCATCACGTGCTGCCATGTGACGTCATGTGGTGTCATGTGGTATCATGTTTCATCATGTGTCATGTGGTGTCATTTGTTATCACGTGTCATGTGTCATGTGGTATGTGTCATGTGTTGTCATGTGGTGTCATGTGTCATGTAGTGTCATGTGTTGTCATGTGATGTCATGTGTCATCATGTGTCATGTATCGTCATGTGTCATGTGATGTCATGTGTTGTCATGTGATGTCATGTGTCATGTGGTGTCATGTATCGTCATGTGTCATGTGATGTCATGTGTCATGTGTTGTCATGTGTTGTCATGTGATGTCATGTGGTGTCATGTGGTGTCATGTATCATCATGTATCATGTGATGTCATGTGTCATGTGTTGTCATGTGATGTCATGTGTCATGTGGTGTCATGTGATGTCATGTGTCATGTGTTGTCATGTGGTGTCATGTGGTGTCATGTGTCATGTGTTGTCATGTGTCATGTGTCATGTGGTGTAATGTCATGTGTCATGTGTTGTCATGTGTCATGTGATGTCATGTGTCATGTGTTGTCATGTGATGTCATGTGTCATGTGGTGTCATGTCATGTGTAATGTGGTGTCATTTGATGTCATGTGTCATGTGGTGTCATGTGTCATCATGTGTCATGTGTTGTCACATGGTGTCATGTGTCATCACATGTCATGTGGTGTCATGTATCGTCATGTGTGATGTCATGTGTCATGTGGTGTCATCATGTGTCATGTGTTGTCACATGGTGTCATGTGTCATCACGTCTTGTGTCACGTGGTGTCATGTGTTGTCATGTGATGTCATGTGTCATGTATCGTCATGTGTCATGTGATGTCATGTGTCATGTGATGTCATGTGGTGTCATGTGTCATCATGTGTCATCATGTGTCATCTTGTGTCATGTGTCATCATGTGTCGTCATGTGTTGTCATGTGTCATCATGTGGTGCCATGTGACGTCATGTGGTGTCATGTGGTATCATGTTTCATCATGTGTCATATGGTGTCATTTGTTATCACGTGTCATGTGTCATGTGGTATGTGTCATGTGTTGTCATGTGGTGTCTCGTGTCATGTAGTGTCATGTGTTATCATGTGAAGTCATGTGTCATCACGTGTCATGTTTCATGTGGTTTCATGTGTCATGTATTGTCATGTGTCATGTGATGTCATGTGTTGTCATGTGATGTCATGTGTCATGTGGTGTCATGTATCGTCATGTGTCGTGATGTCATGTGATGTCATGTGTCATGTGGTGTCATGTGATGTCATGTGTCATGTGGTGTCATGTGGTGTCGTGTCATGTGTTGTCATGTGTCATATGTGTCATGTGTTGTCATGTGTCATGTGGTGTCATGTGTCATGTGGTGTCATGTGTCATGTGGTGCCATGTGTCATCATGTGTCATGTGGTGTCATGTGTCATGTGGTGTCATGTGTCCTGTATTGTCATGTGTCATGTGATGTCATGTGTCATGTATTGTCACGTGATGTCATGTGTCATGTGGTGTCATGTGTCATGTGGTGTCATGTGTCATGTATCGTCATGTGGTGTCATGTGTCATGTGATGTCATGTGTCATGTGTTGTCATGTGATGTCATGTGTCATGTGGTGTCATGTGATGTCATGTGTTATATGGTGTCATGTGTCATCATGTGTCATGTGTTGTCACATGGTGTCATGTGTCATCACATGTCTTGTGTCACGTGGTGTCATGTGTCATGTGTTGTCATGTGATGTCATGTGTCATGTGGTGTCGTGTGTCATGTGGTGTCATGTGTCATCATGTGTCATCATGTGTCATCTTGTGTCATGTGTCGTCATGTGTCGTCATGTGTTGTCATGTGTCATCATGTGGTGCCATGTGACGTCATGTGTTGTCAGTCATGTGGTGTCATGTGGTATCATGTTTCATCATGTGTCATGTGGTGTCATTTGTTATCACGTGTCATGTGTCATGTGGTGTCATGTGTCATGTGTTGTCATGTGGTGTCATGTGTCATGTAGTGTCATGTGTTGTCATGTGATGTCATGTGTCATGTTTCATGTGGTGTCATGTGTCATGTGGTGTCATGTGTCATGTATCATCATGTGTCATGTGATGTCATGTGTCATGTGTTGTCATGTGATGTCATGTGTCATGTGGTGTCATGTGGTGTCATGTGGTGTCATGTGTCATGTGTTGTCATGTGATGTCATGTCATGTGTCATGTGTTGTCATGTGATGTCATGTGTAATGTGATGTCATGTGTCATGTATTGTCATGTGATGTCATGTGTCATGTGGTGTCATGTGATGTCATGTGTCATGTGTTGTCATGTGGTGTCATGTGGTGTCATGTGTCATGTGTTGTCATGTGATGTCATGTCATGTGTCATGTGTTGTCATGTGATGTCATGTGTCATGTGATGTCATGTGGTGTCATGTGATGTCATGTGATGTCATGTGTCATGAGGTGTCATGTGGTGTCATGTATCGTCATGTGTGATGTCATGTGTCATGTGGTGTCATGTGCCATGTGATGTCATGTGTCATGTGTTGTCATGTGTCATCACATGTCATGTGTCATGTGGTGTCATGTGTGTCATGTGTCATCACGTGTCATGTGTCATGTGATGTCATGTGTCATGTGGTATCATGTGTCATGTGGTGTCATGTGTCATCATGTGTCATCATGTGGTGCCATGTGACGTCATGTGTCATGTGATGTCATGTGGTGTCATGTGGTGTCATGTGGTGTCATGTGTCATGTGTTGTCATGTGATGTCATGTGTCATGTGGTATCATGTGGTGTCATGTGTCATGTGTCATCATGTGTCATGTGTTGTCATGTGGTTTCATGTATCATCATGTGTGATGTCATGTGTCATGTGGTGTCATGTGTCATCATGTGTCATGTGTTGTTACATGGTGTCATGTGTCATCACGTCTTGTGTCAGGAGGTGTCATGTGTTGTCATGTGATGTCATGTGGCATGTGGTGTCATGTATCGTCATGTGTCATGTGATGTCATGTGTCATGTGATGTCATGTGGTGTCATGTGTCATCATGTGTCATCTTGTGTCATGTGTCATCATGTGTCGTCATGTGTTGTCATGTGTCATCATGTGGTGCCATGTGACGTCATGTGGTGTCATGTGGTATCATGTTTCATCATGTGTCATGTGGTATCATTTGTTATCACGTGTCATGTGTCATGTGGTATGTGTCATGTGTTGTCATGTGGTGTCATGTGTCATGTAGTGTCATGTGTTGTCATGTGATGTCATGTGTCATCACGTGTCATGTTTCATGTGGTGTCATGTGTCATGTATCGTCATGTGTCATGTGATGTCATGTGTCATGTGGTGTCATGTATCGTCATGTGTCATGTGATGTCATGTGTCATGTGTTGTCATGTGATGTCATGTGTCATGTGGTGTCATGTGATGTCATGTGTCATGTGTTGTCATGTGGTGTCATGTGTCATGTGGTGTCATGTGTCATGTGGTGTCATGTGTCATGTATCGTCATGTGGTGTCATGTGTCATGTGATGTCATGTGTCATGTGTTGTCAAGTGATGTCATGTGTCATGTGGTGTCATGTGATATCATGTGTTATATGGTGTCATGTGTCATCATGTGTCATGTGTTGTCACATGGTGTCATGTGTCATCACATGTCTTATGTCACGTGGTGTCATGTGTCATGTGTTGTCATGTGATGTCATATGTCAAGATGACACATGATGACACATGATGACACATGACATCACATGTCTTGTGTCACGTGGTGTCATGTGATATCATGTGGTGTCATGTATCATCATGTGTCATGTGTCATGTGATGTCATGTGTCATGTGGTGTCATGTGTCATCATGTGTCATCATGTGTCATCATGTGTCATCATGTGTCATCTTGTGTCATGTGTCATCATGTGTCGTCATTTGTTGTCATGTGTCATCATGTGGTGCCATGTGACGTCATGTGTTGTCAGTCATGTGGTGTCATGTGGTATCATGTTTCAGCATGTGTCATGTGGTATCATTTGTTATCACGTGTCATGTTGTGGTATATAAATAAATAATACCGGATCTATTTTTGAATGAATAAATGAATAACAGATAGCTCAATAAATAAGAGTCAAGATTCGAGGTAGTAGGAGTTTTGCAGGTTTATTACAGCATAAAGGACAGGAGCGGGACAACCTGCATAGGAATAGGATGGCAGGGCCCAGCAGCTGCTGGGGCTGGATCTGGGATGAGCGCGCTAGGAAGGATAACTTTTTAATAACAGTACATGAGCATATATACATAACGCAAACACATAGCATTACATCGCAATAGGCGTAGCAGTGGGAGGAGCAATAGGCGTGACGCGTAGCAGTCGCGAAAGATAAGGGTGAAAAAGAGGTGTAACAGAGGCGTATACATAGACATGTGATGCAGACGTAACAGAATATGTCATGAATGGGGCGGAAACATGGAGGGGGCTACCTAAGGAGCCGGGACCTCTGACCTGATGGTGCGCGCAAACTTGGCAATGACGTGTTACTAGGAGAAGCTGGGGGCTACGAACTCTGTGCTAGGAGCAGAGACTGAAGTCTGGAGAGTCAGGGCGACATGTACCTAAGCAGTATCTAGTATCTGATGTTTAGAGAACATGTTGATATAAACTATAAGTCAGGAGGGGAAAGGCTAACTTGATTCTAAGACTGGAACATGCATTATTCTACATGTAGTGCGTGATGAAGAATATTAAATGATCATTAATACAGTATTTCTCTAACGTGGAGACGTGAAGGCTAGACAATGACGGAAACTATTGATGCGATTCAGTAGCTTTAGGAATGCAGAGAAGGAGGGCTGGACTGATAGCTAGAATCATAACATACTCTTGGCAGACTCAGAGGCAGAGCCAGGCTGAACCGGGCACTGCGAGGCAGGAAGTAAGTGAAGGGTCGAGGATACAGGTGGGGGCTGTATCACTCCTCAGCGAGGGCTTCAGGAGACAGGAGCTGAATCTGGTGTCCAGGCCCTTTTGAGGCCTAGAAACGAGGACTTTACAATGGAATAACGTGCACACTGAGAAACGTGGCAACGTAGCTTTACATAGGCCTGATATTCGTAGTATTCACGAGAACTGGAAACTGACATACTAAAGGTGGACACAACTGTAATTGCGTCTTTAATTGAACATGGGGAATAACATATGCATATTAATCATGCACAGATAACATATGATGGAGGACTCGTAGGGACACAGAACATGGCAAAATTTACTTTTCCACATTCCCTCCTTGTCACTACGTTTCCATCAGGAAACATCAATATTCATGATACCATCTATCATTTCATACAGTATCATTTGTTCGTCTCGAATTTTCTGGGAACGGGATCTAGAACGGGGCTTGGGACTAGGAATACAGGAGGTAGCACAAATGCCGCAAATCGCAGGGCCACATTGTATACAGAGGCAGCAGCTAAATATGATCGCTACTGCAATACCTAGAAAGGACAAGACTTTCCATCCCCAAGCGGAAATTATATTCCAGAACCAACCGGACCATGTCCAGGTGCCTGGATCTTGGTGTAACAGATGGGCAATTTTATGGAGTCTGGTTATAGCTGAATAAACAGACGGCGCGTTATTTGGAATGAAAATGCAGCAACTAGATCCGATGACTCTACAGGCCCCGCCCCTATCGGCCAATATGACGTCAAGGACGAGACGATTCTGTAAAACGACAAATCTCATAGCAGATTGCTCTTCGGTCAAGTTACCTAGAGCAGAGGCAGTCTCATTGACTACTACTTCAAGGGTTCTGGTTAACCTACGGATTAGCTTACTATTCTGGATAGGTCCTATAAAGAAGAAGAAACCTCTATTGAAATCTGTATACTGTTCTAGAGCAGTTTCAGTATAATCGACAATTGGGGACTCGATCTCCCTTCTATGTCTAATGTGTACTAGATGTGTGTTTCTATGATAATCAGGTGGGGCTAGGAAAACTGGTGGCAGTAGGAAGGCAATGTAACAGGTTCCCTCCCAATCGAGGGGCAGACGAACATATTTGGTCTGACCACAAATAAAATAAGAATGACGTGAAGCTTTGAAAATAGATTTCCCACTGTCACTATACTTGACAATAGTAGTACAATCGCTATGTCCTACATGTACGGAACCATTATTTCGGACACATAATTCGCCTTTGACTGGTAGTACTGAAATTGCAGGTAAGTCTGGAGTGGAATCAGACTGAACATTCAGGACCATGAAATTCGAAGAATAATTACCTAAATTATACACTTCATTTTCTAGATCTAACCCGGTTCTGTGGGGGAGACCTTGCTTGTCTGGAAAACATGTACTGTTAAGAAAAGACATATCTGTTGAGGATGACGTTAACGTGGACCATGCTCCACACGAACCATTATGTGAAAAAGGATAAGGAAAAAGTGGCAGAACTCCCTTCGGTGTCTGAAAAGGGGGGAGTCGACCACACACCCAACAATTTGTGGCATTGCTGGTCTGGTGTGAATAATGTAACATGCGGATGAAAGAATTATTTCGCATAGCGAGGCGGTAAGAGAGTTCATGAGGAGGCAGATCACTAAACGTGTGTTCTACTGTAGCATTAGCAGACTTATTTACATGAGAAACTGAAAAATACAGATAAAATGCATAACTGGTGCAGGAAATCATAATACTGAGAAATAATATGAAACATAGAAAAACGATACATCGGATTGAGTTTTGACTAACTCTCTCACTATGGGGGTCTATTTTATACATGTCAGAAACAGTCTAACCGTTTCACCTAGGGGAGGACTTAGACAATCAAACTGGCTGACTTATTTTACTAGACCGGAGTTTGAGTTTATACTCCTGTTGCGGAGTTTTCTCTAACTGGGAAGGGTTCGTAGCAATGTCTTTTGCGGGACAGTCCTTAAAAATAATACTTTGGCAGTCCTTTGAATCCTGGGAAATGTTCTTTGAGACTGGTTTCAGTCCATAAAACTTCTTTATGTGCGAAAGGTGCACCCAGCCTTTGCGTCCCTCCAACTTCACGGCTGTACGGGTGGCGAGGAGGACCTGTCGGGGCTCCTTCCAGCGAGGCTCTAGCGGACTTGAGCGGTCAAAATTCCGGACAAGGACCATGGATCCTGGAACGATTTCATGCGGTGCCACCTCGGTGTTGTCTGGAAATGCGGCGGCAACCTGTGAACGACAAGAGTTGAGGGCAGACATCAAGGAAGCTAGGTAATCTGTCAGCATATTACTTGAAACATCGGTAATACTTCGGGGTCTAGGAGTACCCCACATGTTAGGGGGGCGGCCGAATACGACCTCATACGGGGACAGACCTGATCTGGAATGTGCGACCATGCGCATATAGAACAAAGCGACTGGCAGAGCTACTAGCCAGTCTACACCTTTCTCTTTACATACTTTGGCGATGCGGATTTTCAATGTCTGGTTATGTCTCTCTACGAGACCGGCTGCTTCAGGATGGCGTACACAATGGAACTTCCACTGGTACCCTAACAAAAGGGAAACATGTTTCATTAACTCTGAGGAGAATGGTTGGCCGTTGTCAGAATATACGACTCTAGGGAGTCCATAACGGGGGAAGAACTCACGAACCAACTGCTTGGCAGTGGTCGCGGCTGTGTAATCTGGGACTGGATATGCTTCTGTCCACCTGGACAAAGCGCATACAACTACAAGGACATACTTGAAACCTCGACATCGCTCCATCTGAATATAATCCATCTGGAGGACTTCAAAAGGGTGGTCAGGGGGTTGGAATCCACCTTGTTCCACCGGGACACTTTTACCTGGATTGAACTGACAACATATCATACAGGTACAGACTTTCTGCTTGGCTGCAGCTCGTAAATGCTTGTTGAACCAAATGTTCTGGATACTGTCTAACATAGCTTTTTCTCCTAAATGTGCTGGACTATGTGCGGTATTAATAATGACTTGAACCATAGAGTCGGGGAGAAACCAAGTGGCTTTTCCTTTCGTTAACCATCCTTGATCTGTCTGGACCCCTCCTTGTTCGGACCATTTCTTGATTTCATCGGGAGTAGCATGTAACTGGATATCTATGACATCTTGAGTAGGGTCCTTAACTGTCATACATGTAGTTGGATCTGGAGTGTGTGTCATGTTAGCTGGAATATCTGGAGTCTGTGCTGTAAGCTTGGCGGTGCGATCTGCTAGATCATTACCCTGGGCAAAACTTGAATCAATAATTCAGGTAATTCTTTACATTTCGCTCCAAGACCGGTACCTGGTACTCGTGCCTTATCTTCAGCTTCTAGAACTGCCCAATCGATCTTTTTCTCTCCCACCTCCCATTCTTTTTCCTTGAGCTTTTCATACACCCCTGCGGGCAGCAGGACCTTTAACATTTTAATTATATCTGGATACGTGTATTCTCCCATACGGAGCATGTCTTTTAATTCTCGATGGAACCCTGCTGGATCTTTATCATGACAGGGGATTAATTTTTTCATCTCTAAGAGTTCCATCTTGGTAATCGGAGTGTAAACAAACACTCGTTCTAGTTCGCCACCCGTTCCTCTAACTGGGTGGACTTCTCGTAACGGATTCTGTCTGTCCATGTAAAATGGTTTACTTTCTGGGGGTGAGACATGAACAAAATGCGGGTTCAAAAACGTTCTATATTTGTGACGCTGTTCTAGAATGACACTAATTAAATCGGTACCTAAACCTTTCCATCTATACTGGAGTAACTCGTTCAGGATATCATGTAACGGGCCTGGATCAGAGTATTGACCCTCATACAATGCAATGAGGTGCTGAATCATATACATACCCGCCAGTCGTTGCTCGGCTGGGGGCATTTTCAGAAACATTTGTGCCACTATTTCGTCTGGAAAAGTGGTAGAATCAGTAGTCCATCGGACTGCTGATCGGGCTAGTTCTTGTTCATGCATAGTACTTAACTCGCTATAACCGATTCGTGATTTCAGAATGTGATCGGTAGCTTGAAATACTTGTTCTAGAGAACCTTGTTCTGGTGCTGGATGATGAAAAATAGACTTGTGTTCTAGGCGTAAATGGCGATCTGGAAATCTAGATTTTCCTACATACGCTATTCTGTCGGGATTCTCGTCGTCTACCTCTTCAGTATCAGAGTTACTTTCTTTCTCGCTTACTTGTGCTGCTTTACGTTGATCGTGTAACCTTATTATTTCTTTACGGATTTTCTTGTACATACTTTCCATAGCACTGATGGTCCTGTGCTTACCCTCGGCTATATTATCACTCCACTTTGTCAGGGTTCTCATTTCGGCTTGATCTTTGGACGGGTAATCTTGTTCTCGTATTAGACAATTAATCAAAAACTTTAGTATCATGAGCTGGATCTCGGCTTTTCTTTGAGACATGACTTCGCCAATGCTTTCTGGATCATCCCCTGTACGGATGAAACGATATATTCTGTCTAGATCTTCTTTCATATTCGGTAGGGTGACTAGATACTCGGTCACCTTTCTTACACGTAATGAATATAAAACCATATTATCCTCGCCTGGGACTGGATCATAGCCGCATTCATTAAGGGCTTTTCTTATTTCTGCTACAGACTGATGTCTGGGCGTACGCTGTGACGCTTGTGCATGTAATTCGGCTGTCGTTAAACGCTTGTGTGGCGGCGGGGTTTGAGGAGGACCTCCTCCTGCGGCCCCTAAACTAGAATCGTCGACTGATCCTCTTCGTCCTGGCAGAGTGGGAAATGGAAATGCAGGCTGGACTTGTATGGCGGGCTGGACCGGGGGTACCGTAACAGGTACTCCGGTGTCTGGAGGAGCGGGAAGTGCCTGATTTACAGGGGCTGGCGGAGCGCGAACAGGATTTGCATATTCTGGGACTGTGTCGTCCAAATAGGACGAAATGAAAATATCAGCTGCGGTCTGTTTGTGACGTAGCTTGGTCGGAACTAATGGTGGCGGAAAGTTACTGGATGCCTCCGGGGTCGCTTTTGGCAAGCCCTCGGCAAGAAGAGGATACATACCCTTGATAAGAGCATGCCTCTGTCTGTCTGACTGTTCGGTTTTAACTCGTTCACCAATCTCGATTAATTCCCTTTCTTGGGCTCGTTCTAAGGATTCTCTACTTAATTCTGACTTTCTGATTTCTTTTTCGGTTCTTTTATGAGATTCTTTGCGCCATAACTCGATGGCATCTTTCTGTGACTGTCTGGCTTTCTTTTTCCATAATGCTTCTTCTACTCTCATGATGCACTCGGCATCCCATGTGCCTGATACAGGCCATCTATACTTTTCCTCTAACTGTTTGGTATACTCGACCCATAAATCTAGATACAATATGGCGCTTATGCCATGCTTCTGATACATAAAATGACCTGGACTGTCCCTAGGCGGGACAGGAACTGCTGCTTCCAGCAGACCCTTTCTAGTTCTCAACTGACGCAGTTTTGAAAAGAGCGGCATGACTGAACTATAATCTGGACACAATACGATACACAATAAACACGATAACTACTTCACACTCATTCCACGACATCAAGATACATGAAGAACATTCAGAATAACAGTTCGAACAGAATACTACCTGGAATACGGAAAACAGAATACATGACTTTTCTCGAGAACAGAACTGACTAGAACAGAAACTAGATGCACTGCTGAAACAGTACGAAACTTACCGGTCTCATACAGAGACACGTCAGGACCCGTATCCACCGGAGTGGACACTTCGTTTGTGGGACTGTGTACCACCAACCCACGGACCAGAGTCAATTAAATTGACCCTGTCTAGATACTACCCCAGTAACGGTACTCACCGGGCAGCAAGAACGGAAGGCCTCGGACTGGACTGGACTGGACTGCTACGACGACGGACGACGAACTTCGGACTTCAGTTACGGGTGGACCTCCGGATACCTCGGACCTTGAACTCTCGGCTTGGGCTCTGGTCGGGACTCGCCGCGTTCCTCCACCGCCTCGTCTGGATGCTGGACCGCCTCCTCCGTCTCCTCCGTAGGCCTGAGGGATACTTGAAGCAGAAATATCTGCACGTGCACGGTATGGTTCCGTCACGGCTGCAGAGGGTCAGGGGGCCGGCGTGGCTTCACTGGCGCGTGGGGAAAGGGCAAGTCCCTGTTCGGGCGCCATTATGTGGTATATAAATAAATAATACCGGATCTATTTTTGAATGAATAAATGAATAACAGATAGCTCAATAAATAAGAGTCAAGATTCGAGGTAGTAGGAGTTTTGCAGGTTTATTACAGCATAAAGGACAGGAGCGGGACAACCTGCATAGGAATAGGATGGCAGGGCCCAGCAGCTGCTGGGGCTTGATCTGGGATGAGCGCGCTAGGAAGGATAACTTTTTAATAACAGTACATGAGCATATATACATAACGCAAACACATAGCATTACATCGCAATAGGCGTAGCAGTGGGAGGAGCAATAGGCGTGACGCGTAGCAGTCGCGAAAGATAAGGGTGAAAAAGAGGTGTAACAGAGGCGTATACATAGACATGTGATGCAGACGTAACAGAATATGTCATGAATGGGGCGGAAACATGGAGGGGGCTACCTAAGGAGCCGGGACCTCTGACCTGATGGTGCGCGCAAACTTGGCAATGACGTGTTACTAGGAGAAGCTGAGGGCTACGAACTATGTGCTAGGAGCAGAGACTGAAGTCTGGAGAGTCAGGGCGACATGTACCTAAGCAGTATCTAGTATCTGATGTTTAGAGAACATGTTGATATAAACTATAAGTCAGGAGGGGAAAGGCTAACTTGATTCTAAGACTGGAACATGCATTATTCTACATGTAGTGCGTGATGAAGAATATTAAATGATCATTAATACAGTATTTCTCTAACGTGGAGACGTGAAGGCTAGACAATGACGGAAACTATTGATGCGATTCAGTAGCTTTAGGAATGCAGAGAAGGAGGGCTGGACTGATAGCTAGAATCATAACATACTCTTGGCAGACTCAGAGGCAGAGCCAGGCTGAACCAGGCACTGCGAGGCAGGAAGTAAGTGAAGGGTCGAGGATACAGGTGGGGGCTGTATCACTCCTCAGCGAGGGCTTCAGGAGACAGGAGCTGAATCTGGTGTCCAGGCCCTTTTGAGGCCTAGAAACGAGGACTTTACAATGGAATAACGTGCACACTGAGAAACGTGGCAACGTAGCTTTACATAGGCCTGATATTCGTAGTATTCACGAGAACTGGAAACTGACATACTAAAGGTGGACACAACTGTAATTGCGTCTTTAATTGAACATGGGGAATAACATATGCATATTAATCATGCACAGATAACATATGATGGAGGACTCGTAGGGACACAGAACATGGCAAAATTTACTTTTCCACAATGTGGTGTCATGTGTCATGTGTTGTCATGTGTTGTCATGTGTCATGTGATGTCATGTGTCATCACGTGTCATGTTTCATGTGGTGTCATGTGTCATGTGGTGTCATGTGTCATGTATCGTCATGTGTCATGTGATGTCATGTGTCATGTGTTGTCATGTGATGTCATGTGTCATGTGGTGTCATGTATTGTCATGTGTCATGTGATGTCATGTGTCATGTGTTGTCATGTGATGTCATGTGTCATGTGGTGTCATGTGATGTCATGTGTTGTCATGTGATGTCATGTGTCATGTGTTGTCATGTGATGTCATGTGTCATGGGGTGTCATGTGATGTCATGTGTTGTCATGTGGTGTCATGTGTCATGTGATGTCATGTGTCATGTGGTGTCATGTGTCATGTGGTGTCATGTGTAATGTAACATGTGTCATGTCATGTGTCATGTGGTGTCATGTGTCATTTGATGTCATGTGTCATGTGTTGTCATGTGTCATGTGGTGTCATGTGATGTCATGTGTCATGTGGTATCATGTGTCATCACGTGTCTTGTGTCATGTGGTGTCATGTGGTATCATGTGTCATGTGTCATGTATCGTCATGTGTCATGTGTTGTCATGTGATGCATGTGTCATGTGGTGTCATGTGTCATGTGATGTCATGTGGTGACAGGTGGTGTCATGTGTCATCATATGTCATGTGTCATGTGTCATCATGTGTCATGTGTTGTCATGTGGTGTCATGTGTCATCACATGTCATGTGGTATCATGTATCATCATGTGTCATGTGATGTCATGTGTCCTGTGATGTCATGTGTCATGTGGTGTCATGTGTCATCATGTGTCATCATGTGTCATCTTGTGTCATGTGTCATCATGTGTCGTCATGTGTTGTCATGTGTCATCATGTGGTGCCATGTGACATCACATGTCATGTGGTATCATGTATCATCATGTGTCATGTGATGTCATGTGTCCTGTGATGTCATGTGTCATGTGGTGTCATGTGTCATCATGTGTCATCATGTGTCATCTTGTGTCATGTGTCATCATGTGTCGTCATGTGTTGTCATGTGTCATCATGTGGTGCCATGTGACGTCATGTGTTGTCTGTCATGTGGTATCATGTTTCAGCATGTGTCATGTGGTGTCATTTGTTATCACGTGTCATGTGTTGTCATGTGGTGTCATGTGTCATGTAGTGTCATGTGTTGTCGTGTGATGTCATGTGTCATCACATGTCATGTGTCATGTGGTGTCATGTGTCATGTGGTGTCATGTGTCATGTATTGTCACGTGATGTCATGTGTCATCACATGTCTTATGTCACATTGTATCATGAGGTGTCATGTGGTGTCATGTGTGTCATGTGGTGTCATGTGTCATGTGATGTCATGTGTCATGTGGTGACATGTGGTGTCATGTGTCATGTATCGTCATATGTCATGTGATGTCATGTGGTGTCATGTGTTGTCATGTGATGTCATGTGTCATGTGGTGTCATGTGTCATCATGTGTCATCTTGTGTCATGTGGTGTCATGTGGTGTCATGTGTCATCATGTGTTGTCATGTGACATCATGTGTTGTCAGTCATGTGGTATCATGTTTCATCATGTGTCATGTGTTGTCATATCGTGTCATGTGTCATGTAGTGTCATGTGTCATGTAGTGTCATGTGTCATGTGATGTCATGTGTCATGTGGTGTCATGTGTCATCACGTGTCATGTTTCATGTGGTGTCATGTGTCATGTGGTGTCATGTGTCATGTATCATCATGTGTCATGTGATGTCATGTGTCATGTGTTGTCATGTGTCATGTGGTGTCATGTGTCATGTATCGTCATGTGATGTCATGTGTCATGTGTTGTCATGTGTCATATGATGTCATGTGCCATGTGTTGTCATGTGATGTCATGTGTCATGTATTGTCATGTGGTGTCATGTGTTATCATGTGTCATGTGGTGTCATGTGGCATCACATGTCATGTGTCATGTATTGTCATGTGTCATGTGTCATGTCATGTGTCATGTGTCATCATGTGTCATGTGTTGTCATGTGTCATGTGGTGTCATGTGGTGTCATGTGTCATCACGTCTTGTGTCACGTGGTGTCATGTGTTGTCATGTGTCATGTGGTGTCATATATCGTCATGTGTCATGTGATGTCATGTATCATGTGATGTCATGTGGTGTCATGTGTCATCATGTGTCATCTTGTGTCATGTGTCATCATGTGTCATCATGTGTTGTCATGTGTCATCATGTGGTGCCATGTGACGTCATGTGGTGTCATGTGGTATCATGTTTCATCATGTTTCATGTGGTGTCATTTGTTATCACGTGTCATGTGTCATGTGGTGTCATGTGTCATGTGTTGTCATGTGGTGTCATGTGTCATGTAGTGTCATGTGTTGTCATGTGATGTCATGTGTCATCACGTGTCATGTTTCATGTGGTGTCATGTGTCATGTATCGTCATGTGTCATGTGATGTCATGTGTCATGTGTTGTCATGTGATGTCATGTATCGTCATGTGTCATGTGATGTCATGTGTCATGTGTTGTCATGTGATGTCATGTGTCATGTGGTGTCATGTGATGTCATGTGTTGTCATGTGGTGTCATGTGGTGTCGTGTCATGTGTTGTCATGTGTCATATGTGTCATGTGTTGTCATGTGGTGTCATGTGTCATATGTGTCATGTGTTGTCATGTGTCATGTGACGTCATGTGTCATGTGTCATGTAGTGTCATGTGTCATGTGGTGTCATGTGTCATGTAGTGTCATGTGTCATGTGATGTCATGTGTCATGTGGTGTCATGTGTCATGTGGTGTCATGTGTCATGTGGTGTCATGTGTCATGTGGTGTCATGTGTCATGTATCATCATGTGTCATGTGATGTCATGTGTCATGTGTTGTCATGTGATGTCATGTATCATGTGGTGTCATGTGTCATGTGGTATCATGTATCATCATGTGTCATGTGTCATGTGTTGTCATGTCATGTCATGTGTCATGTGGTGTCATGTGTCATGTGATGTCATGTGTCATGTGTTGTCATGTGATGGCATGTGTAATGTGGTGTCATGTGATGTCATGTGTCATGTGGTGTCATGTGTCATGTGTTGTCATGTGTCATATGTGTCATGTGTTGTCATGTGTCATGTGGTGTCATGTGTCATGTATCGTCATGTGTCATGTGATGTGTCATGTGTTGTCATGTGATGTCATGTGTCATGTGGTGTCATGTGATATCATGTGTCATGTGGTGTCATGTGTCATCATGTGTCATGTGATGTCATGTGTCATCACATGTCATGTGTCATGTGGTGTCATGTGTGTCATGTGTCATATGGTGTCATGTGTCATCATGTGTCATGTGGTGTCATGTGGTGTCATGTGTCATCACGTCTTGTGTCACGTGGTGTCATGTGTTGTCATGTGATATCATGTGTCATGTGGTGTCATGTATCGTCATGTGTCATGTGATGTCATGTATCATGTGGTGTCATGTGTCATCATGTGTCATCATGTGTCATCTTGTGTCATGTGTCATCATGTGTCATCATGTGTTGTCATGTGGTGCCATGTGACGTCATGTGATGTCATGTGGTATCATGTTTCATCATGTTTCATGTGGTGTCATTTGTTATCACGTGTCATGTGTCATGTGGTGTCATGTGTCATGTGTTGTCATGTGGTGTCATGTGTCATGTAGTGTCATGTGTTGTCATGTGATGTCATGTGTCATCACGTGTCATGTTTCATGTGGTATCATGTGTCATGTATCATCATGTGTCATGTGATGTCATATATCATGTGTTGTAATGTGATGTCATGTGTCATGTGGTGTCATGTATCGTCATGTGTCATGTGATGTCATGTGTCATGTGTTGTCATGTGATGTCATGTGTCATGTGGTGTCATGTGATGTCATGTGTCATGTGTTGTCATGTGGTGTCATGTGGTGTTGTGTCATGTGTTGTCATGTGTCATATGTGTCATGTGTTGTCATGTGTCATGTGGTGTCATGTGTCATGTATCTTCATGTGATGTCATGTGTTGTCATGTGTCATGTGGTGTCATGTGATGTCATGTGTCATGTGGTGTCATGTGTCATCATGTGTCATGTGATATCATGTGTCATCACGTGTCATGTTTCATGTGGTGTCATGTGTCATGTGGTGTCATGTGTCATGTATCATCATGTGTCATGTGATGTCATGTGTCATGTGTTGTCATGTGATGTCATGTGTCATGTGGCGTCATGTGTCATGTATCGTCATGTGTCATGTGATGTCATGTGTCATGAGTTGTCATGTGTCATGTGTTGTCATGTGATGTCATGTGTCATGTGTCATGTGTCATGTGTCATGTGGTGTCATGTGATGTCATGTGTCATGTGGTGTCATGTGTCATGAGATGTCATGTGATGTCATGTGTCATGTATCGTCATGTGTGATGTCATGTTTCATGTGGTGTCATGTGGTGACATGTGGTGTCATGTGTCATGTATCGTCATGTGTCATGTGATGTCATGTGTCATGTGTTGTCATGTGTCAACACATGTCATGTGTCATGTGTTGTCATGTATCATATAGTGTCATGTGTCATGTGATGTCATGTGTCATGTTTTGTCATGTGATGTCATGTGTCATGTGGTGTCATGTGTCAAGTATCGTCATGTGTCATGTGATGTCATGTGTCATGTGTTGTCATGTGATGTCATGTGTCATGTGGTGTCATGTGATGTCATGTGATATCATGTGTCATGTGGTGTCATGTATCGTCATGTGTCATGTGATGTCATGTATCATGTGATGTCATGTGGTGTCATGTGTCATCATGTGTCATCATGTGTCATCTTGTGTCATGTGTCATCATGTGTCATCATGTGTTGTCATCTGTCATCATGTGGTGCCATGTGACGTCATGTGGTGTCATGTGGTATCATGTTTCATCATGTTTCATGTGGTGTCATTTGTTATCATGTGTCATGTGGTGTCATGTGTCATGTGTTGTCATGTGGTGTCATGTGTCATGTAGTGTCATGTGTTGTCATGTGATGTCATGTGTTATCACGTGTCATGTTTCATGTGGTGTCATGTGTCGTCATGTGTCATGTGATGTCATGTGTCATGTGTTGTCATGTGATGTCATGTGTCATGTGGTGTCATGTATCGTCATGTGTCATGTGATGTCATGTGTCATGTGTTGTCATGTGATGTCATGTGTCATGTGGTGTCATGTGATGTCATGTGTCATGTGTTGTCATGTGGTGTCATGTGGTGTCGTGTCATGTGTTGTCATGTGTCATATGTGTCATGTGTTGTCATATGTCATGTGGTGTCATGGGTCATGTATCGTCATGTGATGTCATGTGTCATGTGTTGTCATGTGAAGTCATGTGTCATGTGGTGTCATGTGATGTCATGTGTCATGTGGTGTCATGTGTCATCATGTGTCATATGATGTCATGTGTCATAACGTGTCATGTTTCATGTGGTGTCATGTGTCATGTGGTGTCATGTGTCATGTATCATCATGTGTCATGTGATGTCATGTGTCATGTGTTGTAATGTGATGTCATGTGTCATGTGGTGTCATGTGTCATGTATCGTCATGTGTCATGTGATGTCATGTGTCATGTGTTGTCATGTGTCATGTGTTGTCATGTGATGTCATGTGTCATGTGTCATGTGATGTCATGTGTCATGTGGTGTCATGTGTCATGAGGTATCATGTGGTGTCATGTGTCATGTATCGTCATGTGTGATGTCATGTTTCATGTGGTGTCATGTGGTGACATGTGGTGTCATGTGTCATGTATCGTCATGTGTCATGTGATGTCATGTGTCATGTGTTGTCATGTGTCAACACATGTCATGTGTCATGTGTTGTCATGTATCATATAGTGTCATGTGTCATGTGATATCATGTGTCATGTTTTGTCATGTGATGTCATGTGTCATGTGTCATATGGTGTCATGTGTCATGTATCGTTATGTGTCATGTGATGTCATGTGTCATGTGTTGTCATGTGATGTCATGTGTCATGTGGTGTCATGTGATGTCATGTGTCATGTGGTGTCATGTGTCATGTGATGTCATGTGTCATCACGTGTCATGTTTCATGTGGTGTCATGTGTCATGTGGTGTCATGTGTCATGTATCGTCATGTGTCATGTGATGCCATGTGTCATGTGTTGTCATGTGATGTTATGTGTCATGTGATGTCATGTATCGTCATGTGTCATATGATGTCATGTGTCATGTGGTGTCATGTGTCATGTGTTGTCATGTGATGTCATGTGTCATGTGTCATGTGGTATCATGTGATGTCATGTGTCATGTGGTGTCATGTGTCATGAGGTGTCATGTGGTGTCATATGTCATGTATCGTCATGTGTGATGTCATGTTTCATGTGGTGTCATGTGGTGACATGTGTCATGTATCGTCATGTGTCATGTGGTGTCATGTATCGTCATGTGTCATCACATGTCATGTGTCGTGTGTTGTCATGTGTCATCACATGTCATGTGTCATGTGGTGTCATGTGTCATCACGTGTCATGTGTCATGTGCTGTCATGTGGTGTCATGTGGTGTCATGTGTCATCCTGTGTTATCATGTGTCATCATGTGATGCCATGTGACGTCATGTGTCATGTGTCATGTAGTGTCATGTGTCATGTGGTGTCATGTGTCATGTAGTGTCATGTGTCATGTGATGTTATGTGTTGTCATGTGATGTCATGTGTCATGTGATGTCATGTGTCATGTGGTGTCATGTGTCATGTGGTGTCATGTGTCATCACATGTCATGTGGTGTCATGTGTCATCATGTGTCATGTGTCATGTGGTGTCATGTGTCATATATCATCATGTGTCATGTGATGTCATGTGTCATGTGATGTCATGTATCATGTGGTTTCATGTGTCATGTGGTATCATGTATCATCATGTGTCATGTGTCATGTGTTGTCATGTCATGTCATGTGTCATGTGGTGTCATGTGTCATGTGATGTCATGTGTCATGTGTTGTCATGTGATGGCATGTGTAATGTGGTGTCATGTGATGTCATGTGTCATGTGGTGTCATGTGTCATGTGTTGTCATGTGTCATATGTGTCATGTGTTGTCATGTGTCATGTGGTGTCATGTGTCATGTATCGTCATGTGTCATGTGATGTGTCATGTGTTGTCATGTGATGTCATGTGTTATGTGGTGTCATGTGATATCATGTGTCATGTGGTGTCATGTGTCATCATGTGTCATGTGATGTCATGTGTCATCACATGTCATGTGTCATGTGGTGTCATGTGTGTCATGTGTCATGTGGTGTCATGTGTCATCATGTGTCATGTGGTGTCATGTGGTGTCATGTGTCATCACGTCTTGTGTCACGTGGTGTCATGTGTTGTCATGTGATATCATGTGTCATGTGGTGTCATGTATCGTCATGTGTCATGTGATGTCATGTATCATGTGATGTCATGTGGTGTCATGTGTCATGTGGTGTCATGTGTCATCATGTGTCATGTGATGTCATGTGTCATCACATGTCATGTGTCATGTGGTGTCATGTGTCATCATGTGTCATGTGGTGTCATGTGGTGTCATGTGTCATCTTGTGTCATGTGTCATCATGTGTCATCATGTGTTGTCATGTGGTGCCATGTGACGTCATGTGATGTCATGTGGTATCATGTTTCATCATGTTTCATGTGGTGTCATTTGTTATCACGTGTCATGTGTCATGTGGTGTCATGTGTCATGTGTTGTCATGTGGTGTCATGTGTCATGTAGTGTCATGTGTTGTCATGTGATGTCATGTGTCATCACGTGTCATGTTTCATGTGGTATCATGTGTCATGTATCGTCATGTGTCATGTGATGTCATATGTCATGTGTTGTAATGTGATGTCATGTGTCATGTGGTGTCATGTATCGTCATGTGTCATGTGATGTCATGTGTCATGTGTTGTCATGTGATGTCATGTGGTGTCATGTGTCATCATGTGTCATCTTGTGTCATGTGTCATCATGTGTCGTCATGTGTTGTCATGTGTCATCATGTGGTGCCATGTGACGTCATGTGGTGTCATGTGGTATCATGTTTCATCATGTGTCATGTGGTATCATTTGTTATCACGTGTCATGTGTCATGTGGTATGTGTCATGTGTTGTCATGTGGTGTCATGTGTCATGTAGTGTCATGTGTTGTCATGTGATGTCATGTGTCATCACGTGTCATGTTTCATGTGGTGTCATGTGTCATGTATCGTCATGTGTCATGTGATGTCATGTGTCATGTGGTGTCATGTATCGTCATGTGTCATGTGATGTCATGTGTCATGTGTTGTCATGTGATGTCATGTGTCATGTGGTGTCATGTGATGTCATGTGTCATGTGTTGTCATGTGGTGTCATGTGTCATGTGGTGTCATGTGTCATGTGGTGTCATGTGTCATGTATCGTCATGTGGTGTCATGTGTCATGTGATGTCATGTGTCATGTGTTGTCAAGTGATGTCATGTGTCATGTGGTGTCATGTGATATCATGTGTTATATGGTGTCATGTGTCATCATGTGTCATGTGTTGTCACATGGTGTCATGTGTCATCACATGTCTTATGTCACGTGGTGTCATGTGTCATGTGTTGTCATGTGATGTCATATGTCAAGATGACACATGATGACACATGATGACACATGACATCACATGTCTTGTGTCACGTGGTGTCATGTGATATCATGTGGTGTCATGTATCATCATGTGTCATGTGTCATGTGATGTCATGTGTCATGTGGTGTCATGTGTCATCATGTGTCATCATGTGTCATCATGTGTCATCTTGTGTCATGTGTCATCATGTGTCGTCATTTGTTGTCATGTGTCATCATGTGGTGCCATGTGACGTCATGTGTTGTCAGTCATGTGGTGTCATGTGGTATCATGTTTCAGCATGTGTCATGTGGTATCATTTGTTATCACGTGTCATGTTGTGGTATATAAATAAATAATACCGGATCTATTTTTGAATGAATAAATGAATAACAGATAGCTCAATAAATAAGAGTCAAGATTCGAGGTAGTAGGAGTTTTGCAGGTTTATTACAGCATAAAGGACAGGAGCGGGACAACCTGCATAGGAATAGGATGGCAGGGCCCAGCAGCTGCTGGGGCTGGATCTGGGATGAGCGCGCTAGGAAGGATAACTTTTTAATAACAGTACATGAGCATATATACATAACGCAAACACATAGCATTACATCGCAATAGGCGTAGCAGTGGGAGGAGCAATAGGCGTGACGCGTAGCAGTCGCGAAAGATAAGGGTGAAAAAGAGGTGTAACAGAGGCGTATACATAGACATGTGATGCAGACGTAACAGAATATGTCATGAATGGGGCGGAAACATGGAGGGGGCTACCTAAGGAGCCGGGACCTCTGACCTGATGGTGCGCGCAAACTTGGCAATGACGTGTTACTAGGAGAAGCTGGGGGCTACGAACTCTGTGCTAGGAGCAGAGACTGAAGTCTGGAGAGTCAGGGCGACATGTACCTAAGCAGTATCTAGTATCTGATGTTTAGAGAACATGTTGATATAAACTATAAGTCAGGAGGGGAAAGGCTAACTTGATTCTAAGACTGGAACATGCATTATTCTACATGTAGTGCGTGATGAAGAATATTAAATGATCATTAATACAGTATTTCTCTAACGTGGAGACGTGAAGGCTAGACAATGACGGAAACTATTGATGCGATTCAGTAGCTTTAGGAATGCAGAGAAGGAGGGCTGGACTGATAGCTAGAATCATAACATACTCTTGGCAGACTCAGAGGCAGAGCCAGGCTGAACCGGGCACTGCGAGGCAGGAAGTAAGTGAAGGGTCGAGGATACAGGTGGGGGCTGTATCACTCCTCAGCGAGGGCTTCAGGAGACAGGAGCTGAATCTGGTGTCCAGGCCCTTTTGAGGCCTAGAAACGAGGACTTTACAATGGAATAACGTGCACACTGAGAAACGTGGCAACGTAGCTTTACATAGGCCTGATATTCGTAGTATTCACGAGAACTGGAAACTGACATACTAAAGGTGGACACAACTGTAATTGCGTCTTTAATTGAACATGGGGAATAACATATGCATATTAATCATGCACAGATAACATATGATGGAGGACTCGTAGGGACACAGAACATGGCAAAATTTACTTTTCCACATTCCCTCCTTGTCACTACGTTTCCATCAGGAAACATCAATATTCATGATACCATCTATCATTTCATACAGTATCATTTGTTCGTCTCGAATTTTCTGGGAACGGGATCTAGAACGGGGCTTGGGACTAGGAATACAGGAGGTAGCACAAATGCCGCAAATCGCAGGGCCACATTGTATACAGAGGCAGCAGCTAAATATGATCGCTACTGCAATACCTAGAAAGGACAAGACTTTCCATCCCCAAGCGGAAATTATATTCCAGAACCAACCGGACCATGTCCAGGTGCCTGGATCTTGGTGTAACAGATGGGCAATTTTATGGAGTCTGGTTATAGCTGAATAAACAGACGGCGCGTTATTTGGAATGAAAATGCAGCAACTAGATCCGATGACTCTACAGGCCCCGCCCCTATCGGCCAATATGACGTCAAGGACGAGACGATTCTGTAAAACGACAAATCTCATAGCAGATTGCTCTTCGGTCAAGTTACCTAGAGCAGAGGCAGTCTCATTGACTACTACTTCAAGGGTTCTGGTTAACCTACGGATTAGCTTACTATTCTGGATAGGTCCTATAAAGAAGAAGAAACCTCTATTGAAATCTGTATACTGTTCTAGAGCAGTTTCAGTATAATCGACAATTGGGGACTCGATCTCCCTTCTATGTCTAATGTGTACTAGATGTGTGTTTCTATGATAATCAGGTGGGGCTAGGAAAACTGGTGGCAGTAGGAAGGCAATGTAACAGGTTCCCTCCCAATCGAGGGGCAGACGAACATATTTGGTCTGACCACAAATAAAATAAGAATGACGTGAAGCTTTGAAAATAGATTTCCCACTGTCACTATACTTGACAATAGTAGTACAATCGCTATGTCCTACATGTACGGAACCATTATTTCGGACACATAATTCGCCTTTGACTGGTAGTACTGAAATTGCAGGTAAGTCTGGAGTGGAATCAGACTGAACATTCAGGACCATGAAATTCGAAGAATAATTACCTAAATTATACACTTCATTTTCTAGATCTAACCCGGTTCTGTGGGGGAGACCTTGCTTGTCTGGAAAACATGTACTGTTAAGAAAAGACATATCTGTTGAGGATGACGTTAACGTGGACCATGCTCCACACGAACCATTATGTGAAAAAGGATAAGGAAAAAGTGGCAGAACTCCCTTCGGTGTCTGAAAAGGGGGGAGTCGACCACACACCCAACAATTTGTGGCATTGCTGGTCTGGTGTGAATAATGTAACATGCGGATGAAAGAATTATTTCGCATAGCGAGGCGGTAAGAGAGTTCATGAGGAGGCAGATCACTAAACGTGTGTTCTACTGTAGCATTAGCAGACTTATTTACATGAGAAACTGAAAAATACAGATAAAATGCATAACTGGTGCAGGAAATCATAATACTGAGAAATAATATGAAACATAGAAAAACGATACATCGGATTGAGTTTTGACTAACTCTCTCACTATGGGGGTCTATTTTATACATGTCAGAAACAGTCTAACCGTTTCACCTAGGGGAGGACTTAGACAATCAAACTGGCTGACTTATTTTACTAGACCGGAGTTTGAGTTTATACTCCTGTTGCGGAGTTTTCTCTAACTGGGAAGGGTTCGTAGCAATGTCTTTTGCGGGACAGTCCTTAAAAATAATACTTTGGCAGTCCTTTGAATCCTGGGAAATGTTCTTTGAGACTGGTTTCAGTCCATAAAACTTCTTTATGTGCGAAAGGTGCACCCAGCCTTTGCGTCCCTCCAACTTCACGGCTGTACGGGTGGCGAGGAGGACCTGTCGGGGCTCCTTCCAGCGAGGCTCTAGCGGACTTGAGCGGTCAAAATTCCGGACAAGGACCATGGATCCTGGAACGATTTCATGCGGTGCCACCTCGGTGTTGTCTGGAAATGCGGCGGCAACCTGTGAACGACAAGAGTTGAGGGCAGACATCAAGGAAGCTAGGTAATCTGTCAGCATATTACTTGAAACATCGGTAATACTTCGGGGTCTAGGAGTACCCCACATGTTAGGGGGGCGGCCGAATACGACCTCATACGGGGACAGACCTGATCTGGAATGTGCGACCATGCGCATATAGAACAAAGCGACTGGCAGAGCTACTAGCCAGTCTACACCTTTCTCTTTACATACTTTGGCGATGCGGATTTTCAATGTCTGGTTATGTCTCTCTACGAGACCGGCTGCTTCAGGATGGCGTACACAATGGAACTTCCACTGGTACCCTAACAAAAGGGAAACATGTTTCATTAACTCTGAGGAGAATGGTTGGCCGTTGTCAGAATATACGACTCTAGGGAGTCCATAACGGGGGAAGAACTCACGAACCAACTGCTTGGCAGTGGTCGCGGCTGTGTAATCTGGGACTGGATATGCTTCTGTCCACCTGGACAAAGCGCATACAACTACAAGGACATACTTGAAACCTCGACATCGCTCCATCTGAATATAATCCATCTGGAGGACTTCAAAAGGGTGGTCAGGGGGTTGGAATCCACCTTGTTCCACCGGGACACTTTTACCTGGATTGAACTGACAACATATCATACAGGTACAGACTTTCTGCTTGGCTGCAGCTCGTAAATGCTTGTTGAACCAAATGTTCTGGATACTGTCTAACATAGCTTTTTCTCCTAAATGTGCTGGACTATGTGCGGTATTAATAATGACTTGAACCATAGAGTCGGGGAGAAACCAAGTGGCTTTTCCTTTTGTTAACCATCCTTGATCTGTCTGGACCCCTCCTTGTTCGGACCATTTCTTGATTTCATCGGGAGTAGCATGTAACTGGATATCTATGACATCTTGAGTAGGGTCCTTAACTGTCATACATGTAGTTGGATCTGGAGTGTGTGTCATGTTAGCTGGAATATCTGGAGTCTGTGCTGTAAGCTTGGCGGTGCGATCTGCTAGATCATTACCCTGGGCAAAACTTGAATCAATAATTCAGGTAATTCTTTACATTTCGCTCCAAGACCGGTACCTGGTACTCGTGCCTTATCTTCAGCTTCTAGAACTGCCCAATCGATCTTTTTCTCTCCCACCTCCCATTCTTTTTCCTTGAGCTTTTCATACACCCCTGCGGGCAGCAGGACCTTTAACATTTTAATTATATCTGGATACGTGTATTCTCCCATACGGAGCATGTCTTTTAATTCTCGATGGAACCCTGCTGGATCTTTATCATGACAGGGGATTAATTTTTTCATCTCTAAGAGTTCCATCTTGGTAATCGGAGTGTAAACAAACACTCGTTCTAGTTCGCCACCCGTTCCTCTAACTGGGTGGACTTCTCGTAACGGATTCTGTCTGTCCATGTAAAATGGTTTACTTTCTGGGGGTGAGACATGAACAAAATGCGGGTTCAAAAACGTTCTATATTTGTGACGCTGTTCTAGAATGACACTAATTAAATCGGTACCTAAACCTTTCCATCTATACTGGAGTAACTCGTTCAGGATATCATGTAACGGGCCTGGATCAGAGTATTGACCCTCATACAATGCAATGAGGTGCTGAATCATATACATACCCGCCAGTCGTTGCTCGGCTGGGGGCATTTTCAGAAACATTTGTGCCACTATTTCGTCTGGAAAAGTGGTAGAATCAGTAGTCCATCGGACTGCTGATCGGGCTAGTTCTTGTTCATGCATAGTACTTAACTCGCTATAACCGATTCGTGATTTCAGAATGTGATCGGTAGCTTGAAATACTTGTTCTAGAGAACCTTGTTCTGGTGCTGGATGATGAAAAATAGACTTGTGTTCTAGGCGTAAATGGCGATCTGGAAATCTAGATTTTCCTACATACGCTATTCTGTCGGGATTCTCGTCGTCTACCTCTTCAGTATCAGAGTTACTTTCTTTCTCGCTTACTTGTGCTGCTTTACGTTGATCGTGTAACCTTATTATTTCTTTACGGATTTTCTTGTACATACTTTCCATAGCACTGATGGTCCTGTGCTTACCCTCGGCTATATTATCACTCCACTTTGTCAGGGTTCTCATTTCGGCTTGATCTTTGGACGGGTAATCTTGTTCTCGTATTAGACAATTAATCAAAAACTTTAGTATCATGAGCTGGATCTCGGCTTTTCTTTGAGACATGACTTCGCCAATGCTTTCTGGATCATCCCCTGTACGGATGAAACGATATATTCTGTCTAGATCTTCTTTCATATTCGGTAGGGTGACTAGATACTCGGTCACCTTTCTTACACGTAATGAATATAAAACCATATTATCCTCGCCTGGGACTGGATCATAGCCGCATTCATTAAGGGCTTTTCTTATTTCTGCTACAGACTGATGTCTGGGCGTACGCTGTGACGCTTGTGCATGTAATTCGGCTGTCGTTAAACGCTTGTGTGGCGGCGGGGTTTGAGGAGGACCTCCTCCTGCGGCCCCTAAACTAGAATCGTCGACTGATCCTCTTCGTCCTGGCAGAGTGGGAAATGGAAATGCAGGCTGGACTTGTATGGCGGGCTGGACCGGGGGTACCGTAACAGGTACTCCGGTGTCTGGAGGAGCGGGAAGTGCCTGATTTACAGGGGCTGGCGGAGCGCGAACAGGATTTGCATATTCTGGGACTGTGTCGTCCAAATAGGACGAAATGAAAATATCAGCTGCGGTCTGTTTGTGACGTAGCTTGGTCGGAACTAATGGTGGCGGAAAGTTACTGGATGCCTCCGGGGTCGCTTTTGGCAAGCCCTCGGCAAGAAGAGGATACATACCCTTGATAAGAGCATGCCTCTGTCTGTCTGACTGTTCGGTTTTAACTCGTTCACCAATCTCGATTAATTCCCTTTCTTGGGCTCGTTCTAAGGATTCTCTACTTAATTCTGACTTTCTGATTTCTTTTTCGGTTCTTTTATGAGATTCTTTGCGCCATAACTCGATGGCATCTTTCTGTGACTGTCTGGCTTTCTTTTTCCATAATGCTTCTTCTACTCTCATGATGCACTCGGCATCCCATGTGCCTGATACAGGCCATCTATACTTTTCCTCTAACTGTTTGGTATACTCGACCCATAAATCTAGATACAATATGGCGCTTATGCCATGCTTCTGATACATAAAATGACCTGGACTGTCCCTAGGCGGGACAGGAACTGCTGCTTCCAGCAGACCCTTTCTAGTTCTCAACTGACGCAGTTTTGAAAAGAGCGGCATGACTGAACTATAATCTGGACACAATACGATACACAATAAACACGATAACTACTTCACACTCATTCCACGACATCAAGATACATGAAGAACATTCAGAATAACAGTTCGAACAGAATACTACCTGGAATACGGAAAACAGAATACATGACTTTTCTCGAGAACAGAACTGACTAGAACAGAAACTAGATGCACTGCTGAAACAGTACGAAACTTACCGGTCTCATACAGAGACACGTCAGGACCCGTATCCACCGGAGTGGACACTTCGTTTGTGGGACTGTGTACCACCAACCCACGGACCAGAGTCAATTAAATTGACCCTGTCTAGATACTACCCCAGTAACGGTACTCACCGGGCAGCAAGAACGGAAGGCCTCGGACTGGACTGGACTGGACTGCTACGACGACGGACGACGAACTTCGGACTTCAGTTACGGGTGGACCTCCGGATACCTCGGACCTTGAACTCTCGGCTTGGGCTCTGGTCGGGACTCGCCGCGTTCCTCCACCGCCTCGTCTGGATGCTGGACCGCCTCCTCCGTCTCCTCCGTAGGCCTGAGGGATACTTGAAGCAGAAATATCTGCACGTGCACGGTATGGTTCCGTCACGGCTGCAGAGGGTCAGGGGGCCGGCGTGGCTTCACTGGCGCGTGGGGAAAGGGCAAGTCCCTGTTCGGGCGCCATTATGTGGTATATAAATAAATAATACCGGATCTATTTTTGAATGAATAAATGAATAACAGATAGCTCAATAAATAAGAGTCAAGATTCGAGGTAGTAGGAGTTTTGCAGGTTTATTACAGCATAAAGGACAGGAGCGGGACAACCTGCATAGGAATAGGATGGCAGGGCCCAGCAGCTGCTGGGGCTTGATCTGGGATGAGCGCGCTAGGAAGGATAACTTTTTAATAACAGTACATGAGCATATATACATAACGCAAACACATAGCATTACATCGCAATAGGCGTAGCAGTGGGAGGAGCAATAGGCGTGACGCGTAGCAGTCGCGAAAGATAAGGGTGAAAAAGAGGTGTAACAGAGGCGTATACATAGACATGTGATGCAGACGTAACAGAATATGTCATGAATGGGGCGGAAACATGGAGGGGGCTACCTAAGGAGCCGGGACCTCTGACCTGATGGTGCGCGCAAACTTGGCAATGACGTGTTACTAGGAGAAGCTGAGGGCTACGAACTATGTGCTAGGAGCAGAGACTGAAGTCTGGAGAGTCAGGGCGACATGTACCTAAGCAGTATCTAGTATCTGATGTTTAGAGAACATGTTGATATAAACTATAAGTCAGGAGGGGAAAGGCTAACTTGATTCTAAGACTGGAACATGCATTATTCTACATGTAGTGCGTGATGAAGAATATTAAATGATCATTAATACAGTATTTCTCTAACGTGGAGACGTGAAGGCTAGACAATGACGGAAACTATTGATGCGATTCAGTAGCTTTAGGAATGCAGAGAAGGAGGGCTGGACTGATAGCTAGAATCATAACATACTCTTGGCAGACTCAGAGGCAGAGCCAGGCTGAACCGGGCACTGCGAGGCAGGAAGTAAGTGAAGGGTCGAGGATACAGGTGGGGGCTGTATCACTCCTCAGCGAGGGCTTCAGGAGACAGGAGCTGAATCTGGTGTCCAGGCCCTTTTGAGGCCTAGAAACGAGGACTTTACAATGGAATAACGTGCACACTGAGAAACGTGGCAACGTAGCTTTACATAGGCCTGATATTCGTAGTATTCACGAGAACTGGAAACTGACATACTAAAGGTGGACACAACTGTAATTGCGTCTTTAATTGAACATGGGGAATAACATATGCATATTAATCATGCACAGATAACATATGATGGAGGACTCGTAGGGACACAGAACATGGCAAAATTTACTTTTCCACAATGTGGTGTCATGTGTCATGTGTTGTCATGTGGTGTCATGTGTCATGTGATGTCATGTGTCATCACGTGTCATGTTTCATGTGGTGTCATGTGTCATGTGGTGTCATGTGTCATGTATCGTCATGTGTCATGTGATGTCATGTGTCATGTGTTGTCATGTGATGTCATGTGTCATGTGGTGTCATGTATTGTCATGTGTCATGTGATGTCATGTGTCATGTGTTGTCATGTGATGTCATGTGTCATGTGGTGTCATGTGATGTCATGTGTTGTCATGTGATGTCATGTGTCATGTGTTGTCATGTGATGTCATGTGTCATGGGGTGTCATGTGATGTCATGTGTTGTCATGTGGTGTCATGTGTCATGTGATGTCATGTGTCATGTGGTGTCATGTGTCATGTGGTGTCATGTGTAATGTATCATGTGTCATGTCATGTGTCATGTGGTGTCATGTGTCATTTGATGTCATGTGTCATGTGTTGTCATGTGTCATGTGGTGTCATGTGATATCATGTGTCATGTGGTATCATGTGTCATCACGTGTCTTGTGTCATGTGGTGTCATGTGGTATCATGTGTCATGTGTCATGTATCGTCATGTGTCATGTGTTGTCATGTGATGCATGTGTCATGTGGTGTCATGTGTCATGTGATGTCATGTGGTGACAGGTGGTGTCATGTGTCATCATATGTCATGTGTCATGTGTCATCATGTGTCATGTGTTGTCATGTGGTGTCATGTGTCATCACATGTCATGTGGTATCATGTATCATCATGTGTCATGTGATGTCATGTGTCCTGTGATGTCATGTGTCATGTGGTGTCATGTGTCATCATGTGTCATCATGTGTCATCTTGTGTCATGTGTCATCATGTGTCCTCATGTGTTGTCATGTGTCATCATGTGGTGCCATGTGACATCACATGTCATGTGGTATCATGTATCATCATGTGTCATGTGATGTCATGTGTCCTGTGATGTCATGTGTCATGTGGTGTCATGTGTCATCATGTGTCATCATGTGTCATCTTGTGTCATGTGTCATCATGTGTCGTCATGTGTTGTCATGTGTCATCATGTGGTGCCATGTGACGTCATGTGTTGTCTGTCATGTGGTATCATGTTTCAGCATGTGTCATGTGGTGTCATTTGTTATCACGTGTCATGTGTTGTCATGTGGTGTCATGTGTCATGTAGTGTCATGTGTTGTCGTGTGATGTCATGTGTCATCACATGTCATGTGTCATGTGGTGTCATGTGTCATGTGGTGTCATGTGTCATGTATTGTCACGTGATGTCATGTGTCATCACATGTCTTATGTCACATTGTATCATGAGGTGTCATGTGGTGTCATGTGTGTCATGTGGTGTCATGTGTCATGTGATGTCATGTGTCATGTGGTGACATGTGGTGTCATGTGTCATGTATCGTCATATGTCATGTGATGTCATGTGGTGTCATGTGTTGTCATGTGATGTCATGTGTCATGTGGTGTCATGTGTCATCATGTGTCATCTTGTGTCATGTGGTGTCATGTGGTGTCATGTGTCATCATGTGTTGTCATGTGACATCATGTGTTGTCAGTCATGTGGTATCATGTTTCATCATGTGTCATGTGTTGTCATATCGTGTCATGTGTCATGTAGTGTCATGTGTCATGTAGTGTCATGTGTCATGTGATGTCATGTGTCATGTGGTGTCATGTGTCATCACGTGTCATGTTTCATGTGGTGTCATGTGTCATGTGGTGTCATGTGTCATGTATCATCATGTGTCATGTGATGTCATGTGTCATGTGTTGTCATGTGTCATGTGGTGTCATGTGTCATGTATCGTCATGTGATGTCATGTGTCATGTGTTGTCATGTGTCATATGATGTCATGTGCCATGTGTTGTCATGTGATGTCATGTGTCATGTATTGTCATGTGGTGTCATGTGTCATCATGTGTCATGTGGTGTCATGTGGCATCACATGTCATGTGTCATGTATTGTCATGTGTCATGTGTCATGTCATGTGTCATGTGTCATCATGTGTCATGTGTTGTCATGTGTCATGTGGTGTCATGTGGTGTCATGTGTCATCACGTCTTGTGTCACGTGGTGTCATGTGTTGTCATGTGTCATGTGGTGTCATGTATCGTCATGTGTCATGTGATGTCATGTATCATGTGATGTCATGTGGTGTCATGTGTCATCATGTGTCATCTTGTGTCATGTGTCATCATGTGTCATCATGTGTTGTCATGTGTCATCATGTGGTGCCATGTGACGTCATGTGGTGTCATGTGGTATCATGTTTCATCATGTTTCATGTGGTGTCATTTGTTATCACGTGTCATGTGTCATGTGGTGTCATGTGTCATGTGTTGTCATGTGGTGTCATGTGTCATGTAGTGTCATGTGTTGTCATGTGATGTCATGTGTCATCACGTGTCATGTTTCATGTGGTGTCATGTGTCATGTATCGTCATGTGTCATGTGATGTCATGTGTCATGTGTTGTCATGTGATGTCATGTATCGTCATGTGTCATGTGATGTCATGTGTCATGTGTTGTCATGTGATGTCATGTGTCATGTGGTGTCATGTGATGTCATGTGTTGTCATGTGGTGTCATGTGGTGTCGTGTCATGTGTTGTCATGTGTCATATGTGTCATGTGTTGTCATGTGGTGTCATGTGTCATATGTGTCATGTGTTGTCATGTGTCATGTGACGTCATGTGTCATGTGTCATGTAGTGTCATGTGTCATGTGGTGTCATGTGTCATGTAGTGTCATGTGTCATGTGATGTCATGTGTCATGTGGTGTCATGTGTCATGTGGTGTCATGTGTCATGTGGTGTCATGTGTCATGTGGTGTCATGTGTCATGTATCATCATGTGTCATGTGATGTCATGTGTCATGTGTTGTCATGTGATGTCATGTATCATGTGGTGTCATGTGTCATGTGGTATCATGTATCATCATGTGTCATGTGTCATGTGTTGTCATGTCATGTCATGTGTCATGTGGTGTCATGTGTCATGTGATGTCATGTGTCATGTGTTGTCATGTGATGGCATGTGTAATGTGGTGTCATGTGATGTCATGTGTCATGTGGTGTCATGTGTCATGTGTTGTCATGTGTCATATGTGTCATGTGTTGTCATGTGTCATGTGGTGTCATGTGTCATGTATCGTCATGTGTCATGTGATGTGTCATGTGTTGTCATGTGATGTCATGTGTCATGTGGTGTCATGTGATATCATGTGTCATGTGGTGTCATGTGTCATCATGTGTCATGTGATGTCATGTGTCATCACATGTCATGTGTCATGTGGTGTCATGTGTGTCATGTGTCATATGGTGTCATGTGTCATCATGTGTCATGTGGTGTCATGTGGTGTCATGTGTCATCACGTCTTGTGTCACGTGGTGTCATGTGTTGTCATGTGATATCATGTGTCATGTGGTGTCATGTATCGTCATGTGTCATGTGATGTCATGTATCATGTGGTGTCATGTGTCATCATGTGTCATCATGTGTCATCTTGTGTCATGTGTCATCATGTGTCATCATGTGTTGTCATGTGGTGCCATGTGACGTCATGTGATGTCATGTGGTATCATGTTTCATCATGTTTCATGTGGTGTCATTTGTTATCACGTGTCATGTGTCATGTGGTGTCATGTGTCATGTGTTGTCATGTGGTGTCATGTGTCATGTAGTGTCATGTGTTGTCATGTGATGTCATGTGTCATCACGTGTCATGTTTCATGTGGTATCATGTGTCATGTATTGTCATGTGTCATGTGATGTCATATATCATGTGTTGTAATGTGATGTCATGTGTCATGTGGTGTCATGTATCGTCATGTGTCATGTGATGTCATGTGTCATGTGTTGTCATGTGATGTCATGTGTCATGTGGTGTCATGTGATGTCATGTGTCATGTGTTGTCATGTGGTGTCATGTGGTGTTGTGTCATGTGTTGTCATGTGTCATATGTGTCATGTGTTGTCATGTGTCATGTGGTGTCATGTGTCATGTATCTTCATGTGATGTCATGTGTTGTCATGTGTCATGTGGTGTCATGTGATGTCATGTGTCATGTGGTGTCATGTGTCATCATGTGTCATGTGATATCATGTGTCATCACGTGTCATGTTTCATGTGGTGTCATGTGTCATGTGGTGTCATGTGTCATGTATCATCATGTGTCATGTGATGTCATGTGTCATGTGTTGTCATGTGATGTCATGTGTCATGTGGCGTCATGTGTCATGTATCGTCATGTGTCATGTGATGTCATGTGTCATGAGTTGTCATGTGTCATGTGTTGTCATGTGATGTCATGTGTCATGTGTCATGTGTCATGTGTCATGTGGTGTCATGTGATGTCATGTGTCATGTGGTGTCATGTGTCATGAGATGTCATGTGATGTCATGTGTCATGTATCGTCATGTGTGATGTCATGTTTCATGTGGTGTCATGTGGTGACATGTGGTGTCATGTGTCATGTATCGTCATGTGTCATGTGATGTCATGTGTCATGTGTTGTCATGTGTCAACACATGTCATGTGTCATGTGTTGTCATGTATCATATAGTGTCATGTGTCATGTGATGTCATGTGTCATGTTTTGTCATGTGATGTCATGTGTCATGTGGTGTCACGTGTCAAGTATCGTCATGTGTCATGTGATGTCATGTGTCATGTGTTGTCATGTGATGTCATGTGTCATGTGGTGTCATGTGATGTCATGTGATATCATGTGTCATGTTGTGTCATGTATCGTCATGTGTCATGTGATGTCATGTATCATGTGATGTCATGTGGTGTCATGTGTCATCATGTGTCATCATGTGTCATCTTGTGTCATGTGTCATCATGTGTCATCATGTGTTGTCATCTGTCATCATGTGGTGCCATGTGACGTCATGTGGTGTCATGTGGTATCATGTTTCATCATGTTTCATGTGGTGTCATTTGTTATCATGTGTCATGTGGTGTCATGTGTCATGTGTTGTCATGTGGTGTCATGTGTCATGTAGTGTCATGTGTTGTCATGTGATGTCATGTGTTATCACGTGTCATGTTTCATGTGGTGTCATGTGTCGTCATGTGTCATGTGATGTCATGTGTCATGTGTTGTCATGTGATGTCATGTGTCATGTGGTGTCATGTATCGTCATGTGTCATGTGATGTCATGTGTCATGTGTTGTCATGTGATGTCATGTGTCATGTGGTGTCATGTGATGTCATGTGTCATGTGTTGTCATGTGGTGTCATGTGGTGTCGTGTCATGTGTTGTCATGTGTCATATGTGTCATGTGTTGTCATATGTCATGTGGTGTCATGGGTCATGTATCGTCATGTGATGTCATGTGTCATGTGTTGTCATGTGATGTCATGTGTCATGTGGTGTCATGTGATGTCATGTGTCATGTGGTGTCATGTGTCATCATGTGTCATATGATGTCATGTGTCATAACGTGTCATGTTTCATGTGGTGTCATGTGTCATGTGGTGTCATGTGTCATGTATCATCATGTGTCATGTGATGTCATGTGTCATGTGTTGTAATGTGATGTCATGTGTCATGTGGTGTCATGTGTCATGTATCGTCATGTGTCATGTGATGTCATGTGTCATGTGTTGTCATGTGTCATGTGTTGTCATGTGATGTCATGTGTCATGTGTCATGTGATGTCATATGTCATGTGGTGTCATGTGTCATGAGGTGTCATGTGGTGTCATGTGTCATGTATCGTCATGTGTGATGTCATGTTTCATGTGGTGTCATGTGGTGACATGTGGTGTCATGTGTCATGTATCGTCATGTGTCATGTGATGTCATGTGTCATGTGTTGTCATGTGTCAACACATGTCATGTGTCATGTGTTGTCATGTATCATATAGTGTCATGTGTCATGTGATATCATGTGTCATGTTTTGTCATGTGATGTCATGTGTCATGTGTCATATGGTGTCATGTGTCATGTATCGTTATGTGTCATGTGATGTCATGTGTCATGTGTTGTCATGTGATGTCATGTGTCATGTGGTGTCATGTGATGTCATGTGTCATGTGGTGTCATGTGTCATGTGATGTCATGTGTCATCACGTGTCATGTTTCATGTGGTGTCATGTGTCATGTGGTGTCATGTGTCATGTATCGTCATGTGTCATGTGATGCCATGTGTCATGTGTTGTCATGTGATGTTATGTGTCATGTGATGTCATGTATCGTCATGTGTCATATGATGTCATGTGTCATGTGGTGTCATGTGTTGTCATGTGATGTCATGTGTCATGTGTCATGTGGTGTCATGTGATGTCATGTGTCATGTGGTGTCATGTGTCATGAGGTGTCATGTGGTGTCATATGTCATGTATCGTCATGTGTGATGTCATGTTTCATGTGGTGTCATGTGGTGACATGTGTCATGTATCGTCATGTGTCATGTGGTGTCATGTATCGTCATGTGTCATCACATGTCATGTGTCGTGTGTTGTCATGTGTCATCACATGTCATGTGTCATGTGGTGTCATGTGTCATCACGTGTCATGTGTCATGTGCTGTCATGTGGTGTCATGTGGTGTCATGTGTCATCCTGTGTTATCATGTGTCATCATGTGATGCCATGTGACATCATGTGTCATGTGTCATGTAGTGTCATGTGTCATGTGGTGTCATGTGTCATGTAGTGTCATGTGTCATGTGATGTTATGTGTTGTCATGTGATGTCATGTGTCATGTGATGTCATGTGTCATGTGGTGTCATGTGTCATGTGGTGTCATGTGTCATCACATGTCATGTGGTGTCATGTGTCATCATGTGTCATGTGTCATGTGGTGTCATGTGTCATATATCATCATGTGTCATGTGATGTCATGTGTCATGTGATGTCATGTATCATGTGGTGTCATGTGTCATGTGGTATCATGTATCATCATGTGTCATGTGTCATGTGTTGTCATGTCATGTCATGTGTCATGTGGTGTCATGTGTCATGTGATGTCATGTGTCATGTGTTGTCATGTGATGGCATGTGTAATGTGGTGTCATGTGATGTCATGTGTCATGTGGTGTCATGTGTCATGTGTTGTCATGTGTCATATGTGTCATGTGTTGTCATGTGTCATGTGGTGTCATGTGTCATGTATCGTCATGTGTCATGTGATGTGTCATGTGTTGTCATGTGATGTCATGTGTCATGTGGTGTCATGTGATATCATGTGTCATGTGGTGTCATGTGTCATCATGTGTCATGTGATGTCATGTGTCATCACATGTCATGTGTCATGTGGTGTCATGTGTGTCATGTGTCATGTGGTGTCATGTGTCATCATGTGTCATGTGGTGTCATGTGGTGTCATGTGTCATCACGTCTTGTGTCACGTGGTGTCATGTGTTGTCATGTGATATCATGTGTCATGTGGTGTCATGTATCGTCATGTGTCATGTGATGTCATGTATCATGTGATGTCATGTGGTGTCATGTGTCATGTGGTGTCATGTGTCATCATGTGTCATGTGATGTCATGTGTCATCACATGTCATGTGTCATGTGGTGTCATGTGTGTCATGTGTCATGTGGTGTCATGTGTCATCATGTGTCATGTGGTGTCATGTGGTGTCATGTGTCATCTTGTGTCATGTGTCATCATGTGTCATCATGTGTTGTCATGTGGTGCCATGTGACGTCATGTGATGTCATGTGGTATCATGTTTCATCATGTTTCATGTGGTGTCATTTGTTATCACGTGTCATGTGTCATGTGGTGTCATGTGTCATGTGTTGTCATGTGGTGTCATGTGTCATGTAGTGTCATGTGTTGTCATGTGATGTCATGTGTCATCACGTGTCATGTTTCATGTGGTATCATGTGTCATGTATCGTCATGTGTCATGTGATGTCATATGTCATGTGTTGTAATGTGATGTCATGTGTCATGTGGTGTCATGTATCGTCATGTGTCATGTGATGTCATGTGTCATGTGTTGTCATGTGATGTCATGTGTCATGTGGTGTCATGTGATGTCATGTGTCATGTGTTGTCATGTGGTGTCATGTGGTGTTGTGTCATGTGTTGTCATGTGTCATATGTGTCATGTGTTGTCATGTGTCATGTGGTGTCATGTGTCATGTATCTTCATGTGATGTCATGTGTTGTCATGTGTCATGTGGTGTCATGTGATGTCATGTGTCATGTGGTATCATGTGTCATCATGTGTCATGTGATATCATGTGTCATCACGTGTCATGTTTCATGTGGTGTCATGTGTCATGTGGTGTCATGTGTCATGTATCATCATGTGTCATGTGATGTCATGTGTCATGTGTTGTCATGTGATGTCATGTGTCATGTGATGTCATGTGTCATGAGTTGTCATGTGTCATGTGTTGTCATGTGATGTCATGTGTCATGTGTCATGTGTCATGTGCCATGTGGTGTCATGTGATGTCATGTGTCATGTGGTGTCATGTGTCATGAGATGTCATGTGGTGTCATGTGTCATGTATCGTCATGTGTGATGTCATGTTTCATGTGGTGTCATGTGGTGACATGTGGTGTCATGTGTCATGTATCGTCATGTGTCATGTGATGTCATGTGTCATGTGTTGTCATGTGTCAACACATGTCATGTGTCATGTGTTGTCATGTATCATATAGTGTCATGTGTCATGTGATGTCATGTGTCATGTTTTGTCATGTGATATCATGTGTCATGTGGTGTCATGTGTCAAGTATCGTCATGTGTCATGTGATGTCATGTGTCATGTGTTGTCATGTGATGTCATGTGTCATGTGGTGTCATGTGATGTCATGTGATATCATGTGTCATGTGGTGTCATGTATCGTCATGTGTCATGTGATGTCATGTATCATGTGATGTCATGTGGTGTCATGTGTCATCATGTGTCATCATGTGTCATCTTGTGTCATGTGTCATCATGTGTCATCATGTGTTGTCATCTGTCATCATGTGGTGCCTTGTGACGTCATGTGGTGTCATGTGGTATCATGTTTCATCATGTTTCATGTGGTGTCATTTGTTGTCATGTGATGTCATGTGTTATCACGTGTCATGTTTCATGTGGTGTCATGTGTCGTCATGTGTCATGTGATGTCATGTGTCATGTGTTGTCATGTGATGTCATGTGTCATGTGGTGTCATGTATCGTCATGTGTCATGTGATGTCATGTGTCATGTGTTGTCATGTGATGTCATGTGTCATGTGGTGTCATGTGATGTCATGTGTCATGTGTTGTCATGTGGTGTCATGTGGTGTCGTGTCATGTGTTGTCATGTGTCATATGTGTCATGTGTTGTCATGTGTCATGTGGTGTCATGGGTCATGTATCGTCATGTGATGTCATGTGTCATGTGTTGTCATGTGATGTCATGTGTCATGTGGTGTCATGTGATGTCATGTGTCATGTGGTGTCATGTGTCATCATGTGACATGTGATGTCATGTGTCATAACGTGTCATGTTTCATGTGGTGTCATGTGTCATGTGGTGTCATGTGTCATGTATCATCATGTGTCATGTGATGTCATGTGTCATGTGTTGTAATGTGATGTCATGTGTCATGTGGTGTCATGTGTCATGTATCGTCATGTGTCATGTGATATCATGTGTCATGTGTTGTCATGTGTCATGTGTTGTCATGTGATGTCATGTGTCATGTGTCATGTGTCATGTGTCATGTGATGTCATGTGTCATGTGGTGTCATGTGTCATGAGGTGTCATGTGGTGTCATGTGTCATGTATCGTCATGTGTGATGTCATGTTTCATGTGGTGTCATGTGGTGACATGTGGTGTCATGTGTCATGTATCGTCATGTGTCATGTGATGTCATGTGTCATGTGTTGTCATGTGTCAACACATGTCATGTGTCATGTGTTGTCATGTATCATATAGTGTCATGTGTCATGTGATATCATGTGTCATGTTTTGTCATGTGATGTCATGTGTCATGTGTCATGTGGTGTCATGTGTCATGTATCGTTATGTGTCATGTGATGTCATGTGTCATGTGTTGTCATGTGATGTCATGTGTCATGTGGTGTCATGTGATGTCATGTGTCATGTGGTGTCATGTGTCATGTGATGTCATGTGTCATCACGTGTCATGTTTCATGTGGTGTCATGTGTCATGTGGTGTCATGTGTCATGTATCGTCATGTGTCATGTGATGCCATGTGTCATGTGTTGTCATGTGATGTTATGTGTCATGTGATGTCATGTATCGTCATGTGTCATATGATGTCATGTGTCATGTGGTGTCATGTGTCATGTGTTGTCATGTGATGTCATGTGTCATGTGTCATGTGGTGTCATGTGATGTCATGTGTCATGTGGTGTCATGTGTCATGAGGTGTCATGTGGTGTCATATGTCATGTATCGTCATGTGTGATGTCATGTTTCATGTGGTGTCATGTGGTGACATGTGTCATGTATCGTCATGTGTCATGTGGTGTCATGTATCGTCATGTGTCATCACATGTCATGTGTCATGTGTTGTCATGTGTCATCACATGTCATGTGTCATGTGGTGTCATGTGTCATCACGTGTCATGTGTCATGTGCTGTCATGTGGTGTCATGTGGTGTCATGTGTCATCCTGTGTTATCATGTGTCATCATGTGATGCCATGTGACGTCATGTGTCATGTGTCATGTAGTGTCATGTGTCATGTGGTGTCATGTGTCATGTAGTGTCATGTGTCATGTGATGTTATGTGTTGTCATGTGATGTCATGTGTCATGTGATGTCATGTGTCATGTGGTGTCATGTGTCATGTGGTGTCATGTGTCATCACATGTCATGTGGTGTCATGTGTCATCATGTGTCATGTGTCATGTGGTTTCATGTGTCATGTATCATCATGTGTCATGTGATGTCATGTGTCATGTGATGTCATGTATCATGTGGTGTCATGTGTCATGTGGTATCATGTATCATCATGTGTCATGTGTCATGTGTTGTCATGTCATGTCATGTGTCATGTGGTGTCATGTGTCATGTGATGTCATGTGTCATGTGTTGTCATGTGATGGCATGTGTAATGTGGTGTCATGTGATGTCATGTGTCATGTGGTGTCATGTGTCATGTGTTGTCATGTGTCATATGTGTCATGTGTTGTCATGTGTCATGTGGTGTCATGTGTCATGTATCGTCATGTGTCATGTGATGTGTCATGTGTTGTCATGTGATGTCATGTGTCATGTGGTGTCATGTGATATCATGTGTCATGTGGTGTCATGTGTCATCATGTGTCATGTGATGTCGTGTCATCACATGTCATGTGTCATGTGGTGTCATGTGTGTCATGTGTCATGTGGTGTCATGTGTCATCATGTGTCATGTGGTGTCATGTGGTGTCATGTGTCATCACGTCTTGTGTCACGTGGTGTCATGTGTTGTCATGTGATATCATGTGTCATGTGGTGTCATGTATCGTCATGTGTCATGTGATGTCATGTATCATGTGATGTCATGTGGTGTCATGTGTCATGTGGTGTCATGTGACATCATGTGTCATGTGATGTCATGTGTCATCACATGTCATGTGTCATGTGGTGTCATGTGTGTCATGTGTCATGTGGTGTCATGTGTCATCATGTGTCATGTGGTGTCATGTGGTGTCATGTGTCATCTTGTGTCATGTGTCATCATGTGTCATCATGTGTTGTCATGTGGTGCCATGTGACGTCATGTGATGTCATGTGGTATCATGTTTCATCATGTTTCATGTGGTGTCATTTGTTATCACGTGTCATGTGTCATGTGGTGTCATGTGTCATGTGTTGTCATGTGGTGTCATGTGTCATGTAGTGTCATGTGTTGTCATGTGATGTCATGTGTCATCACGTGTCATGTTTCATGTGGTATCATGTGTCATGTATCGTCATGTGTCATGTGATGTCATATGTCATGTGTTGTAATGTGATGTCATGTGTCATGTGGTGTCATGTATCGTCATGTGTCATGTGATGTCATGTGTCATGTGTTGTCATGTGATGTCATGTGTCATGTGGTGTCATGTGATGTCATGTGTCATGTGTTGTCATGTGGTGTCATGTGGTGTTGTGTCATATGTTGTCATGTGTCATATGTGTCATGTGTTGTCATGTGTCATGTGGTGTCATGTGTCATGTATCTTCATGTGATGTCATGTGTTGTCATGTGATGTCATGTGTCATGTGGTGTCATGTGATGTCATGTGTCATGTGGTGTCATGTGTCATCATGTGTCATGTGATATCATGTGTCATCACGTGTCATGTTTCATGTGGTGTCATGTGTCATGTGGTGTCATGTGTCATGTATCATCATGTGTCATGTGATGTCATGTGTCATGTGTTGTCATGTGATGTCATGTGTCATGTGGCGTCATGTGTCATGTATCGTCATGTGTCATGTGATGTCATATGTCATGTGTTGTCATGTGATGTCATGTGTCATGTGTCATGTGTCATGTGTCATGTGGTGTCATGTGATGTCATGTGTCATGTGGTGTCATGTGTCATGAGGTGTCATGTGGTGTCATGTGTCATGTATCGTCATGTGTGATGTCATGTTTCATGTGGTGTCATGTGGTGACATGTGGTGTCATGTGTCATGTATCGTCATGTGTCATGTGTCATGTGTTGTCATGTGTCAACACATGTCATGTGTCATGTGTTGTCATGTATCATATAGTGTCATGTGTCATGTGATGTCATGTTTTGTCATGTGATGTCATGTGTCATGTGGTGTCATGTGTCAAGTATCGTCATGTGTCATGTGATGTCATGTGTCATGTGTTGTCATGTGATGTCATGTGTCATGTGGTGTCATGTGATGTCATGTGATATCATGTGTCATGTGGTGTCATGTATCGTCATGTGTCATGTGATGTCATGTATCATGTGATGTCATGTGGTGTCATGTGTCATCATGTGTCATCATGTGTCATCTTGTGTCATGTGTCATCATGTGTCATCATGTGTTGTCATCTGTCATCATGTGGTGCCATGTGACGTCATGTGGTGTCATGTGGTATCATGTTTCATCATGTTTCATGTGGTGTCATTTGTTATCATGTGTCATGTGGTGTCATGTGTCATGTGTTGTCATGTGGTGTCATGTGTCATGTAGTGTCATGTGTTGTCATGTGATGTCATGTGTTATCACATGTCATGTTTCATGTGGTGTCATGTGTCGTCATGTGTCATGTGATGTCATGTGTCATGTGTTGTCATGTGATGTCATGTGTCATGTGGTGTCATGTATCGTCATGTGTCATGTGATATCATGTGTCATGTGTTGTCATGTGATGTCATGTGTCATGTGGTGTCATGTGATGTCATGTGTCATGTGTTGTCATGTGGTGTCATGTGGTGTCATGTCATGTGTTGTCATGTGTCATATGTGTCATGTGTTGTCATGTGTCATGTGGTGTCATGGGTCATGTATCGTCATGTGATGTCATGTGTCATGTGTTGTCATGTGATGTCATGTGTCATGTGGTGTCATGTGATGTCATGTGTCATGTGGTGTCATGTGACATCATGTGTCATAACGTGTCATGTTTCATGTGGTGTCATGTGTCATGTGGTGTCATGTGTCATGTATCATCATGTGTCATGTGATGTCATGTGTCATGTGTTGTCATGTGATGTCATGTGTCATGTGGTGTCATGTGTCATGTATCGTCATGTGTCATGTGATGTCATGTGTCATGTGTTGTCATGTGTCATGTGTTGTCATGTGATGTCATGTGTCATGTGTCATGTGTCATGTGTCATGTGATGTCATGTGTCATGTGGTGTCATGTGTCATGAGGTGTCATGTGGTGTCATGTGTCATGTATCGTCATGTGTGATGTCATGTTTCATGTGGTGTCATGTGGTGACATGTGGTGTCATGTGTCATGTATCGTCATGTGTCATGTGATGTCATGTGTCATGTGTTGTCATGTGTCAACACATGTCATGTGTCATGTGTTGTCATGTATCATATAGTGTCATGTGTCATGTGATATCATGTGTCATGTTTTGTCATGTGATGTCATGTGTCATGTGTTGTCATGTGATGTTATGTGTCATGTGATGTCATGTATCGTCATGTGTCATATGATGTCATGTGTCATGTGGTGTCATGTGTCATGTGTTGTCATGTGATGTCATGTGTCATGTGTCATGTGGTGTCATGTGATGTCATGTGTCATGTGGTGTCATGTGTCATGAGGTGTCATGTGGTGTCATATGTCATGTATCGTCATGTGTGATGTCATGTTTCATGTGGTGTCATGTGGTGACATGTGGTGTCATGTGTCATGTATCGTCATGTGTCATGTGATGTCATGTTGTGTCATCACATGTCATGTGTCATGTGTTGTCATGTGTCATCACATGTCATGTGTCATGTGGTGTCATGTATCGTCATGTGTCATGTGATGTCATGTGTCATGTGTTGTCATGTGTCATCACATGTCATGTGTCATGTGGTGTCATGTGTCATCACGTGTCATGTGTCATGTGCTGTCATGTGGTGTCATGTGGTGTCATGTGTCATCCTGTGTTATCATGTGTCATCATGTGATGCCATGTGACGTCATGTGTCATGTGTCATGTAGTGTCATGTGGTGTCATGTGTCATGTAGTGTCATGTGTCATGTGATGTTATGTGTTGTCATGTGATGTCATGTGTCATGTGATGTCATGTGTCATGTGGTGTCATGTGTCATGTGGTGTCATGTGTCATCACATGTCATGTGGTGTCATGTGTCATCATGTGTCATGTGTCATGTGGTGTCATGTGTCATGTATCATCATGTGTCATGTGATGTCATGTGTCATGTGATGTCATGTATCATGTGGTGTCATGTGTCATGTGGTATCATGTATCATCATGTGTCATGTGTCATGTGTTGTCATGTGATGTCATGTGTCATGTGGTGTCATGTGTCATGTGATGTCATGTGTCATGTGTTGTCATGTGATGGCATGTGTAATGTGGTGTCATGTGATGTCATGTGTCATGTGGTGTCATGTGTCATGTGTTGTCATGTGTCATATGTGTCATGTGTTGTCATGTGTCATGTGGTGTCATGTGTCATGTATCGTCATGTGTCATGTGATGTCATGTGTTGTCATGTGATGTCATGTGTCATGTGGTGTCATGTGGTGTCATGTGATATCATGTGTCATGTGGTGTCATGTGTCATCATGTGTCATGTGATGTCATGTGTCATCACATGTCATGTGTCATGTGGTGTCATGTGTGTCATGTGTCATCACGTGTCATGTGTCATGTGATGTCATGTGTCATGTGGTGTCGTGTCATGTGCTGTCATGTGGTATCATGTGTCATCATGTGTCATCATGTGGTGCCATGTGACGTCATGTGTCATGTGATGTCATGTGTCATGTGGTGTCATGTGTCATGTGATGTCATGTGTCATCACGTGTCATGTTTCATGTGGTGTCATGTGTCATGTGGTGTCATGTGTCATGTATCGTCATGTGTCATGTGATGCCATGTGTCATGTGTTGTCATGTGATGTTATGTGTCATGTGATGTCATGTATCGTCATGTGTCATATGATGTCATGTGTCATGTGGTGTCATGTGTTGTCATGTGATGTCATGTGTCATGTGTCATGTGGTGTCATGTGATGTCATGTGTCATGTGGTGTCATGTGTCATGAGGTGTCATGTGGTGTCATATGTCATGTATCGTCATGTGTGATGTCATGTTTCATGTGGTGTCATGTGGTGACATGTGTCATGTATCGTCATGTGTCATGTGGTGTCATGTATCGTCATGTGTCATCACATGTCATGTGTCGTGTGTTGTCATGTGTCATCACATGTCATGTGTCATGTGGTGTCATGTGTCATCACGTGTCATGTGTCATGTGCTGTCATGTGGTGTCATGTGGTGTCATGTGTCATCCTGTGTTATCATGTGTCATCATGTGATGCCATGTGACGTCATGTGTCATGTGTCATGTAGTGTCATGTGTCATGTGGTGTCATGTGTCATGTAGTGTCATGTGTCATGTGATGTTATGTGTTGTCATGTGATGTCATGTGTCATGTGATGTCATGTGTCATGTGGTGTCATGTGTCATGTGGTGTCATGTGTCATCACATGTCATGTGGTGTCATGTGTCATCATGTGTCATGTGTCATGTGGTGTCATGTGTCATATATCATCATGTGTCATGTGATGTCATGTGTCATGTGATGTCATGTATCATGTGGTGTCATGTGTCATGTGGTATCATGTATCATCATGTGTCATGTGTCATGTGTTGTCATGTCATGTCATGTGTCATGTGGTGTCATGTGTCATGTGATGTCATGTGTCATGTGTTGTCATGTGATGGCATGTGTAATGTGGTGTCATGTGATGTCATGTGTCATGTGGTGTCATGTGTCATGTGTTGTCATGTGTCATATGTGTCATGTGTTGTCATGTGTCATGTGGTGTCATGTGTCATGTATCGTCATGTGTCATGTGATGTGTCATGTGTTGTCATGTGATGTCATGTGTCATGTGGTGTCATGTGATATCATGTGTCATGTGGTGTCATGTGTCATCATGTGTCATGTGATGTCATGTGTCATCACATGTCATGTGTCATGTGGTGTCATGTGTGTCATGTGTCATGTGGTGTCATGTGTCATCATGTGTCATGTGGTGTCATGTGGTGTCATGTGTCATCACGTCTTGTGTCACGTGGTGTCATGTGTTGTCATGTGATATCATGTGTCATGTGGTGTCATGTATCGTCATGTGTCATGTGATGTCATGTATCATGTGATGTCATGTGGTGTCATGTGTCATGTGGTGTCATGTGTCATCATGTGTCATGTGATGTCATGTGTCATCACATGTCATGTGTCATGTGGTGTCATGTGGTGTCATGTGTCATCTTGTGTCATGTGTCATCATGTGTCATCATGTGTTGTCATGTGGTGCCATGTGACGTCATGTGATGTCATGTGGTATCATGTTTCATCATGTTTCATGTGGTGTCATTTGTTATCACGTGTCATGTGTCATGTGGTGTCATGTGTCATGTGTTGTCATGTGGTGTCATGTGTCATGTAGTGTCATGTGTTGTCATGTGATGTCATGTGTCATCACGTGTCATGTTTCATGTGGTATCATGTGTCATGTATCGTCATGTGTCATGTGATGTCATATGTCATGTGTTGTAATGTGATGTCATGTGTCATGTGGTGTCATGTATCGTCATGTGTCATGTGATGTCATGTGTCATGTGTTGTCATGTGATGTCATGTGTCATGTGGTGTCATGTGATGTCATGTGTCATGTGTTGTCATGTGGTGTCATGTGGTGTTGTGTCATGTGTTGTCATGTGTCATATGTGTCATGTGTTGTCATGTGTCATGTGGTGTCATGTGTCATGTATCTTCATGTGATGTCATGTGTTGTCATGTGTCATGTGGTGTCATGTGATGTCATGTGTCATGTGGTATCATGTGTCATCATGTGTCATGTGATATCATGTGTCATCACGTGTCATGTTTCATGTGGTGTCATGTGTCATGTGGTGTCATGTGTCATGTATCATCATGTGTCATGTGATGTCATGTGTCATGTGTTGTCATGTGATGTCATGTGTCATGTGATGTCATGTGTCATGAGTTGTCATGTGTCATGTGTTGTCATGTGATGTCATGTGTCATGTGTCATGTGTCATGTGCCATGTGGTGTCATGTGATGTCATGTGTCATGTGGTGTCATGTGTCATGAGATGTCATGTGGTGTCATGTGTCATGTATCGTCATGTGTGATGTCATGTTTCATGTGGTGTCATGTGGTGACATGTGGTGTCATGTGTCATGTATCGTCATGTGTCATGTGATGTCATGTGTCATGTGTTGTCATGTGTCAACACATGTCATGTGTCATGTGTTGTCATGTATCATATAGTGTCATGTGTCATGTGATGTCATGTGTCATGTTTTGTCATGTGATATCATGTGTCATGTGGTGTCATGTGTCAAGTATCGTCATGTGTCATGTGATGTCATGTGTCATGTGTTGTCATGTGATGTCATGTGTCATGTGGTGTCATGTGATGTCATGTGATATCATGTGTCATGTGGTGTCATGTATCGTCATGTGTCATGTGATGTCATGTATCATGTGATGTCATGTGGTGTCATGTGTCATCATGTGTCATCATGTGTCATCTTGTGTCATGTGTCATCATGTGTCATCATGTGTTGTCATCTGTCATCATGTGGTGCCTTGTGACGTCATGTGGTGTCATGTGGTATCATGTTTCATCATGTTTCATGTGGTGTCATTTGTTGTCATGTGATGTCATGTGTTATCACGTGTCATGTTTCATGTGGTGTCATGTGTCGTCATGTGTCATGTGATGTCATGTGTCATGTGTTGTCATGTGATGTCATGTGTCATGTGGTGTCATGTATCGTCATGTGTCATGTGATGTCATGTGTCATGTGTTGTCATGTGATGTCATGTGTCATGTGGTGTCATGTGATGTCATGTGTCATGTGTTGTCATGTGGTGTCATGTGGTGTCGTGTCATGTGTTGTCATGTGTCATATGTGTCATGTGTTGTCATGTGTCATGTGGTGTCATGGGTCATGTATCGTCATGTGATGTCATGTGTCATGTGTTGTCATGTGATGTCATGTGTCATGTGGTGTCATGTGATGTCATGTGTCATGTGGTGTCATGTGTCATCATGTGACATGTGATGTCATGTGTCATAACGTGTCATGTTTCATGTGGTGTCATGTGTCATGTGGTGTCATGTGTCATGTATCATCATGTGTCATGTGATGTCATGTGTCATGTGTTGTAATGTGATGTCATGTGTCATGTGGTGTCATGTGTCATGTATCGTCATGTGTCATGTGATATCATGTGTCATGTGTTGTCATGTGTCATGTGTTGTCATGTGATGTCATGTGTCATGTGTCATGTGTCATGTGTCATGTGATGTCATGTGTCATGTGGTGTCATGTGTCATGAGGTGTCATGTGGTGTCATGTGTCATGTATCGTCATGTGTGATGTCATGTTTCATGTGGTGTCATGTGGTGACATGTGGTGTCATGTGTCATGTATCGTCATGTGTCATGTGATGTCATGTGTCATGTGTTGTCATGTGTCAACACATGTCATGTGTCATGTGTTGTCATGTATCATATAGTGTCATGTGTCATGTGATATCATGTGTCATGTTTTGTCATGTGATGTCATGTGTCATGTGTCATGTGGTGTCATGTGTCATGTATCGTTATGTGTCATGTGATGTCATGTGTCATGTGTTGTCATGTGATGTCATGTGTCATGTGGTGTCATGTGATGTCATGTGTCATGTGGTGTCATGTGTCATGTGATGTCATGTGTCATCACGTGTCATGTTTCATGTGGTGTCATGTGTCATGTGGTGTCATGTGTCATGTATCGTCATGTGTCATGTGATGCCATGTGTCATGTGTTGTCATGTGATGTTATGTGTCATGTGATGTCATGTATCGTCATGTGTCATATGATGTCATGTGTCATGTGGTGTCATGTGTCATGTGTTGTCATGTGATGTCATGTGTCATGTGTCATGTGGTGTCATGTGATGTCATGTGTCATGTGGTGTCATGTGTCATGAGGTGTCATGTGGTGTCATATGTCATGTATCGTCATGTGTGATGTCATGTTTCATGTGGTGTCATGTGGTGACATGTGTCATGTATCGTCATGTGTCATGTGGTGTCATGTATCGTCATGTGTCATCACATGTCATGTGTCATGTGTTGTCATGTGTCATCACATGTCATGTGTCATGTGGTGTCATGTGTCATCACGTGTCATGTGTCATGTGCTGTCATGTGGTGTCATGTGGTGTCATGTGTCATCCTGTGTTATCATGTGTCATCATGTGATGCCATGTGACGTCATGTGTCATGTGTCATGTAGTGTCATGTGTCATGTGGTGTCATGTGTCATGTAGTGTCATGTGTCATGTGATGTTATGTGTTGTCATGTGATGTCATGTGTCATGTGATGTCATGTGTCATGTGGTGTCATGTGTCATGTGGTGTCATGTGTCATCACATGTCATGTGGTGTCATGTGTCATCATGTGTCATGTGTCATGTGGTTTCATGTGTCATGTATCATCATGTGTCATGTGATGTCATGTGTCATGTGATGTCATGTATCATGTGGTGTCATGTGTCATGTGGTATCATGTATCATCATGTGTCATGTGTCATGTGTTGTCATGTCATGTCATGTGTCATGTGGTGTCATGTGTCATGTGATGTCATGTGTCATGTGTTGTCATGTGATGGCATGTGTAATGTGGTGTCATGTGATGTCATGTGTCATGTGGTGTCATGTGTCATGTGTTGTCATGTGTCATATGTGTCATGTGTTGTCATGTGTCATGTGGTGTCATGTGTCATGTATCGTCATGTGTCATGTGATGTGTCATGTGTTGTCATGTGATGTCATGTGTCATGTGGTGTCATGTGATATCATGTGTCATGTGGTGTCATGTGTCATCATGTGTCATGTGATGTCGTGTCATCACATGTCATGTGTCATGTGGTGTCATGTGTGTCATGTGTCATGTGGTGTCATGTGTCATCATGTGTCATGTGGTGTCATGTGGTGTCATGTGTCATCACGTCTTGTGTCACGTGGTGTCATGTGTTGTCATGTGATATCATGTGTCATGTGGTGTCATGTATCGTCATGTGTCATGTGATGTCATGTATCATGTGATGTCATGTGGTGTCATGTGTCATGTGGTGTCATGTGACATCATGTGTCATGTGATGTCATGTGTCATCACATGTCATGTGTCATGTGGTGTCATGTGTGTCATGTGTCATGTGGTGTCATGTGTCATCATGTGTCATGTGGTGTCATGTGGTGTCATGTGTCATCTTGTGTCATGTGTCATCATGTGTCATCATGTGTTGTCATGTGGTGCCATGTGACGTCATGTGATGTCATGTGGTATCATGTTTCATCATGTTTCATGTGGTGTCATTTGTTATCACGTGTCATGTGTCATGTGGTGTCATGTGTCATGTGTTGTCATGTGGTGTCATGTGTCATGTAGTGTCATGTGTTGTCATGTGATGTCATGTGTCATCACGTGTCATGTTTCATGTGGTATCATGTGTCATGTATCGTCATGTGTCATGTGATGTCATATGTCATGTGTTGTAATGTGATGTCATGTGTCATGTGGTGTCATGTATCGTCATGTGTCATGTGATGTCATGTGTCATGTGTTGTCATGTGATGTCATGTGTCATGTGGTGTCATGTGATGTCATGTGTCATGTGTTGTCATGTGGTGTCATGTGGTGTTGTGTCATATGTTGTCATGTGTCATATGTGTCATGTGTTGTCATGTGTCATGTGGTGTCATGTGTCATGTATCTTCATGTGATGTCATGTGTTGTCATGTGATGTCATGTGTCATGTGGTGTCATGTGATGTCATGTGTCATGTGGTGTCATGTGTCATCATGTGTCATGTGATATCATGTGTCATCACGTGTCATGTTTCATGTGGTGTCATGTGTCATGTGGTGTCATGTGTCATGTATCATCATGTGTCATGTGATGTCATGTGTCATGTGTTGTCATGTGATGTCATGTGTCATGTGGCGTCATGTGTCATGTATCGTCATGTGTCATGTGATGTCATATGTCATGTGTTGTCATGTGATGTCATGTGTCATGTGTCATGTGTCATGTGTCATGTGGTGTCATGTGATGTCATGTGTCATGTGGTGTCATGTGTCATGAGGTGTCATGTGGTGTCATGTGTCATGTATCGTCATGTGTGATGTCATGTTTCATGTGGTGTCATGTGGTGACATGTGGTGTCATGTGTCATGTATCGTCATGTGTCATGTGTCATGTGTTGTCATGTGTCAACACATGTCATGTGTCATGTGTTGTCATGTATCATATAGTGTCATGTGTCATGTGATGTCATGTTTTGTCATGTGATGTCATGTGTCATGTGGTGTCATGTGTCAAGTATCGTCATGTGTCATGTGATGTCATGTGTCATGTGTTGTCATGTGATGTCATGTGTCATGTGGTGTCATGTGATGTCATGTGATATCATGTGTCATGTGGTGTCATGTATCGTCATGTGTCATGTGATGTCATGTATCATGTGATGTCATGTGGTGTCATGTGTCATCATGTGTCATCATGTGTCATCTTGTGTCATGTGTCATCATGTGTCATCATGTGTTGTCATCTGTCATCATGTGGTGCCATGTGACGTCATGTGGTGTCATGTGGTATCATGTTTCATCATGTTTCATGTGGTGTCATTTGTTATCATGTGTCATGTGGTGTCATGTGTCATGTGTTGTCATGTGGTGTCATGTGTCATGTAGTGTCATGTGTTGTCATGTGATGTCATGTGTTATCACATGTCATGTTTCATGTGGTGTCATGTGTCGTCATGTGTCATGTGATGTCATGTGTCATGTGTTGTCATGTGATGTCATGTGTCATGTGGTGTCATGTATCGTCATGTGTCATGTGATATCATGTGTCATGTGTTGTCATGTGATGTCATGTGTCATGTGGTGTCATGTGATGTCATGTGTCATGTGTTGTCATGTGGTGTCATGTGGTGTCATGTCATGTGTTGTCATGTGTCATATGTGTCATGTGTTGTCATGTGTCATGTGGTGTCATGGGTCATGTATCGTCATGTGATGTCATGTGTCATGTGTTGTCATGTGATGTCATGTGTCATGTGGTGTCATGTGATGTCATGTGTCATGTGGTGTCATGTGACATCATGTGTCATAACGTGTCATGTTTCATGTGGTGTCATGTGTCATGTGGTGTCATGTGTCATGTATCATCATGTGTCATGTGATGTCATGTGTCATGTGTTGTCATGTGATGTCATGTGTCATGTGGTGTCATGTGTCATGTATCGTCATGTGTCATGTGATGTCATGTGTCATGTGTTGTCATGTGTCATGTGTTGTCATGTGATGTCATGTGTCATGTGTCATGTGTCATGTGTCATGTGATGTCATGTGTCATGTGGTGTCATGTGTCATGAGGTGTCATGTGGTGTCATGTGTCATGTATCGTCATGTGTGATGTCATGTTTCATGTGGTGTCATGTGGTGACATGTGGTGTCATGTGTCATGTATCGTCATGTGTCATGTGATGTCATGTGTCATGTGTTGTCATGTGTCAACACATGTCATGTGTCATGTGTTGTCATGTATCATATAGTGTCATGTGTCATGTGATATCATGTGTCATGTTTTGTCATGTGATGTCATGTGTCATGTGTTGTCATGTGATGTTATGTGTCATGTGATGTCATGTATCGTCATGTGTCATATGATGTCATGTGTCATGTGGTGTCATGTGTCATGTGTTGTCATGTGATGTCATGTGTCATGTGTCATGTGGTGTCATGTGATGTCATGTGTCATGTGGTGTCATGTGTCATGAGGTGTCATGTGGTGTCATATGTCATGTATCGTCATGTGTGATGTCATGTTTCATGTGGTGTCATGTGGTGACATGTGGTGTCATGTGTCATGTATCGTCATGTGTCATGTGATGTCATGTTGTGTCATCACATGTCATGTGTCATGTGTTGTCATGTGTCATCACATGTCATGTGTCATGTGGTGTCATGTATCGTCATGTGTCATGTGATGTCATGTGTCATGTGTTGTCATGTGTCATCACATGTCATGTGTCATGTGGTGTCATGTGTCATCACGTGTCATGTGTCATGTGCTGTCATGTGGTGTCATGTGGTGTCATGTGTCATCCTGTGTTATCATGTGTCATCATGTGATGCCATGTGACGTCATGTGTCATGTGTCATGTAGTGTCATGTGGTGTCATGTGTCATGTAGTGTCATGTGTCATGTGATGTTATGTGTTGTCATGTGATGTCATGTGTCATGTGATGTCATGTGTCATGTGGTGTCATGTGTCATGTGGTGTCATGTGTCATCACATGTCATGTGGTGTCATGTGTCATCATGTGTCATGTGTCATGTGGTGTCATGTGTCATGTATCATCATGTGTCATGTGATGTCATGTGTCATGTGATGTCATGTATCATGTGGTGTCATGTGTCATGTGGTATCATGTATCATCATGTGTCATGTGTCATGTGTTGTCATGTGATGTCATGTGTCATGTGGTGTCATGTGTCATGTGATGTCATGTGTCATGTGTTGTCATGTGATGGCATGTGTAATGTGGTGTCATGTGATGTCATGTGTCATGTGGTGTCATGTGTCATGTGTTGTCATGTGTCATATGTGTCATGTGTTGTCATGTGTCATGTGGTGTCATGTGTCATGTATCGTCATGTGTCATGTGATGTCATGTGTTGTCATGTGATGTCATGTGTCATGTGGTGTCATGTGGTGTCATGTGATATCATGTGTCATGTGGTGTCATGTGTCATCATGTGTCATGTGATGTCATGTGTCATCACATGTCATGTGTCATGTGGTGTCATGTGTGTCATGTGTCATCACGTGTCATGTGTCATGTGATGTCATGTGTCATGTGGTGTCGTGTCATGTGCTGTCATGTGGTATCATGTGTCATCATGTGTCATCATGTGGTGCCATGTGACGTCATGTGTCATGTGATGTCATGTGATGTCATGTGGTGTCATGTGTCATGTGGTGTCATGTGTCATGTGTTGTCATGTGATGTCATGTGGTGTCATGTGTCATGTGTTGTCATGTGTCATGTGATGTCATGTGTCATGTGGTGTCATGTGTCATGTGTTGTCATGTGATGTCATGTGTCATGTGGTGTCATGTGTCATGTGGTGTCATGTGTCATGTGATGTCATGTGTCATGTGGTATCATGTGTCATTTGGTGTCATGTCATGTGTCATGTGTTGTCATGTGATGTCATGTGTCATGTGATGTCATGTGTCATGTGGTGTCATGTGTCATGAGGTGTCATGTGGTGTCATGTATCATCATGTGTGATGTCATGTGTCATGTGGTGTCATGTGCCATGTGATGTCATGTGTCATATGGTATCATGTGTGTCATGTGTCATCACGTGTCATGTGTCATGTGATGTCATGTGTCATGTGGTGTCATGTGTCATGTGCTGTCATGTGGTGTCATGTGTCATCATGTGTCATCATGTGGTGTCATGTGGTGTCATGTGTCATGTGTCATGTGATGTCATATGTCATGTGGTGTCGTGTCATGTGGTGTCATGTGTCATCACATGTCATGTGGTGTCATGTGTCATGTGGTGTCATGTGTCATGTATCATCATGTAATGTGATGTCATGTGTTGTCATGTGATGTCATGTGTCATGTGGTATCATGTGGTGTCATGTGTCATGTGTCATCATGTGTCATGTGTCATGTGTTGTCATGTCATGTCATGTGGTTTCATGTATCATCATGTGTGATGTCATGTGTCATGTGGTGTCATGTGTCATCATGTGTCATGTGTTGTTACATGGTGTCATGTGTCATCACGTCTTGTGTCAGGAGGTGTCATGTGATGTCATGTGTCATGTGGTGTCATGTATCGTCATGTGTCATGTGATGTCATGTGTCATGTGATATCATGTGGTGTCATGTGTCATCATGTGTCATCATGTGTCATCTTGTGTCATGTGTCATCATGTGTCGTCATGTGTTGTCATGTGTCATCATGTGGTGCCATGTGACGTCATGTGGTGTCATGTGGTATCATGTTTCATCATGTGTCATGTGGTGTCATTTGTTATCACGTGTCATGTGTCATGTGGTATGTGTCATGTGTTGTCATGTGGTGTCATGTGTCATGTAGTGTCATGTGTTGTCATGTGATGTCATGTGTCATCACGTGTCATGTTTCATGTGGTGTCATGTGTCATGTATCGTCATGTGTCATGTGATGTCATGTGTTGTCATGTGATGTCATGTGTCATGTGGTGTCATGTATCGTCATGTGTCATGTGATGTCATGTGTCATGTGTTGTCATGTGATGTCATGTGTCATGTGGTGTCATGTGATGTCATGTGTCTTGTGTTGTCATGTGGTGTCATGTGTCATGTGGTGTCATGTGTCATGTGGTGTCATGTGTCATGTATCGTCATGTGGTGTCATGTGATGTCATGTGTCATGTGTTGTCATGTGATGTCATGTGTCATGTGGTGTCATGTGATGTCATGTGTTATATGGTGTCATGTGTCATCATGTGTCATGTGTTGTCACATGGTGTCATGTGTCATCACATGTCTTGTGTCACGTGGTGTCATGTGTCATGTGTTGTCATGTGATGTCATATGTCATGTGGTGTCATGTATCGTCATGTGTCATGTGATGTCATGTGTCATGTGGTGTCGTGTGTCATGTGGTGTCATGTGTCATCATGTGTCATCATGTGTCATCTTGTGTCATGTGTCGTCATGTGTTGTCATGTGTCATCATGTGGTGCCATGTGACGTCATGTGTTGTCAGTCATGTGGTGTCATGTGGTATCATGTTTCATCATGTGTCATGTGGTGTCATTTGTTATCACGTGTCATGTGTCATGTGGTGTCATGTGTCATGTGTTGTCATGTGGTGTCATGTGTCATGTAGTGTCATGTGTTGTCATGTGATGTCATGTCTCATGTTTCATGTGGTGTCATGTGGTGTCATGTGTCATGTATCATCATGTGTCATGTGATGTCATGTGTTGTCATGTGATGTCATGTGTCATGTGGTGTCATGTATCGTCATGTGTAATGTGATGTCATGTGTCATGTATTGTTATGTGATGTCATGTGTCATGTGGTGTCATGTGATGTCATGTGTCATGTGTTGTCATGTGGTGTCATGTGGTGTCATGTGTCATGTGTTGTCATGTGATGTCATGTCATGTGTCATGTGTTGTCATGTGATGTCATGTGTCATGTGATGTCATGTGGTGTCATGTGATGTCATGTGTCATGTGGTGTCATGTGTCATGAGGTGTCATGTGGTGTCATGTATCGTCATGTGTGATGTCATGTGTCATGTGGTGTCATGTGCCATGTGTTGTCATGTGTCATCACATGTCATGTGTCATGTGGTGTCATGTGTGTCATGTGTCATCACGTGTCATGTGTCATGTGATGTCATGTGTCATGTGCTGTCATGTGGTGTCATGTGTCATCATGTGTCATCATGTGGTGCCATGTGACGTCATGTGTCATGTGATGTCATGTGGTGTCATGTGGTGTCATGTGTCATGTGGTGTCATGTGTCATGTGTTGTCATGTGATGTCATGTGTCATGTGTCATCATGTGTCATGTGTTGTCATGTCATGTCATGTGGTTTCATTTGTTATCACGTGTCATGTGATGTCATGTCATGTGTCATGTGATGTCATGTGTCATGAGTTGTCATGTGTCATGTGTTGTCATGTGATGTCATGTGTCATGTGTCATGTGTCATGTGTCATGTGGTGTCATGTGTCATGTGGTGTCATGTGTCATGAGGTGTCATGTGGTGTCATGTGTCATGTATCGTCATGTGTGATATCATGTTTCATGTGGTGTCATGTGGTGACATGTGGTGTCATGTGTCATGTATCGTCATGTGTCATGTGATGTCATGTGTCATGTGTTGTCATGTGTCAACACATGTCATGTGTCATGTGTTGTCATGTATCATATAGTGTCATGTGTCATGTGATGTCATGTGTCATGTGTTGTCATGTGATGTCATGTGTCATGTGGTGTCATGTGATGTCATGTGATATCATGTGTCATGTGGTGTCATGTATCGTCATGTGTCATGTGATGTCATGTATCATCATGTGTCATCATGTGTCATCTTGTGTCATGTGTCATCATGTGTCATCATGTGTTGTCATCATGTGGTGCCATGTGACGTCATGTGGTGTCATGTGGTATCATGTTTCATCATGTTTCATGTGGTGTCATTTGTTATCATGTGTCATGTGTCATGTGGTGTCATGTGTCATGTGTTGTCATGTGGTGTCATGTGTCATGTAGTGTCATGTGTTGTCATGTGATGTCATGTGTCATCACGTGTCATGTTTCATGTGGTGTCATGTGTCATGTATCGTCATGTGTCATGTGATGTCATGTGTCATGTGTTGTCATGTGTTGTCATGTGATGTCATGTGTCATGTGGTGTCATGTATCATCATGTGTCATGTGATGTCATGTGTCATGTGTTGTCATGTGATGTCATGTGTCATGTGGTGTCATGTGATGTCATGTGTCATGTGTTGTCATGTGGTGTCATGTGGTGTCGTGTCATGTGTTGTCATGTGTCATATGTGTCATGTGTTGTCATGTGTCATGTGGTGTCATGGGTCATGTATCGTCATGTGATGTCATGTGTCATGTGATGTCATGTGTCATGTGGTGTCATGTGATGTCATGTGTCATGTGGTGTCATGTGTCATCATGTGTCATAATGTGTCATGTTTCATGTTGTGTCATGTGTCATGTGGTGTCATGTGTCATGTATCATCATGTGTCATGTGATGTCATGTGTCATGTGTTGTCATGTGATGTCATGTGTCATGTGGTGTCATGTGTCATGTATCGTCATGTGTCATGTGATGTCATGTGTCATGTGTTGTCATGTGTCATGTGTTGTCATGTGATGTCATGTGTCATGTGTCATGTGTCATGTGTCATGTGATGTCATGTGTCATGTGGTGTCATGTGTCATGAGGTGTCATGTGGTGTTATGTGTCATGTATCATCATGTGTGATGTCATGTTTCATGTGGTGTCATGTGGTGACATGTGGTGTCATGTGTCATGTATCGTCATGTGTCATGTGTTGTCATGTGTCAACACATGTCATGTGTCATGTGTTGTCATGTATCATATAGTGTCATGTGTCATGTGATGTCATGTGTCATGTTTTGTCATGTGATGTCATGTGTCATGTGGTGTCATGTGTCATGTATCGTTATGTGTCATGTGATGTCATGTGTCATGTGTTGTCATGTGATGTCATGTGTCATGTGGTGTCATGTGATGTCATGTGTCATGTGGTGTCATGTGTCATCATGTGTCATGTGATGTCATGTGTCATCACGTGTCATGTTTCATGTGGTGTCATGTGTCATGTGGTGTCATGTGTCATGTATCGTCATGTGTCATGTGATGCCATGTGTCATGTGTTGTCATGTGATGTTATGTGTCATGTGATGTCATGTATCGTCATGTGTCATATGATGTCATGTGTCATGTGGTGTCATGTGTCATGTGTTGTCATGTGATGTCATGTGTCATGTGTCATGTGGTGTCATGTGATGTCATGTGTCATGTGGTGTCATGAGTCATGAGGTGTCATGTGGTGTCATGTGTCATGTATCGTCATGTGTGATGTCATGTTTCATGTGGTGTCATGTGGTGACATGTGGTGTCATGTGTCATGTATCGTCATGTGTCATGTGATGTCATGTGTTGTCATGTGTCATCACATGTCATGTGTCATGTGTTGTCATGTGTCATCACATGTCATGTGTCATGTGGTGTCATGTATCGTCATGTGTCATGTGATGTCATGTGTCATGTGTTGTCATGTGTCATCACATGTCATGTGTCATGTGGTGTCATGTGTCATCACGTGTCATGTGTCATGTGCTGTCATGTGGTGTCATGTGGTGTCATGTGTCATCCTGTGTTATCATGTGTCATCATGTGATGCCATGTGACGTCATGTGTCATGTGTCATGTAGTGTCATGTGTCATGTGGTGTCATGTGTCATGTAGTGTCATGTGTCATGTGATGTCATGTGTTGTCATGTGATGTCATGTGTCATGTGATGTCATGTGTCATGTGGTGTCATGTGTCATGTGTCATGTTCATGTGGTGTCATGTGTCATCACATGTCATGTGGTGTCATGTGTCATCATGTGTCATGTGGTGTCATGTGTCATGTATCATCATGTGTCATGTGATGTCATGTGTCATGTGATGTCATGTATCATGTGGTGTCATGTGTCATGTGGTATCATGTATCATCATGTGCCATGTGTCATGTGTTGTCATGTCATGTCATGTGTCATGTGGTGTCATGTGTCATGTGATGTCATGTGTCATGTGTTGTCATGTGATGGCATGTATAATGTGGTGTCATGTGGTGTCATGTGTCATGTGTTGTCATGTGTCATATGTGTCATATGTTGTCATGTGTCATGTGGTGTCATGTATCGTCATGTGTCATGTGTCATGTGTTGTCATGTGATGTCATGTGTCATGTGGTGTCATGTGATATCATGTGTCATGTGGTGTCATGTGTCATCATGTGTCATGTGATATCATGTGTCATCACATGTCATGTGTCATGTGGTGTCATGTGTGTCATGTGTCATCACGTGTCATGTGTCATGTGATGTCATGTGTCATGTGGTGTCATGTGTCATGTGCTGTCATGTGGTGTCATGTGTCATCATGTGTCATCATGTGGTGCCATGTGACGTCATGTGTCATGTGATGTCATGTGATGTCATGTGGTGTCATGTGTCATGTGATGTCATGTGTCATGTGGTGTCATGTGTCATGTGTTGTCATGTGGTGTCATGTGTTGTCATGTGTCATGTGTTGTCATGTGTCATGTGGTGTCATGTGTCATGTGTTGTCATGTGATGTCATGTGTCATGTGGTGTCATGTGTCATGTGATGTCATGTGTCATGTGGTATCATGTGTCATTTGGTGTCATGTCATGTGTCATGTGATGTCATGTGTCATGTGATGTCATGTGGTGTCATGTGATGTCATGTGTCATGTGGTGTCATGTGTCATGAGGTGTCATGTGGTGTCATGTGTGATGTCATGTGGTGTCATGTGCCATGTGATGTCATGTGTCATATGGTATCATGTGTCATCATGTGTCATGTGTCATGTGATGTCATGTGTCATGTGGTGTCATGTGTCATGTGCTGTCATGTGGTATCATGTGTCATCATGTGTCATCATGTGGTGCCATGTGACGTCATGTGTCATGTGATGTCATGTGGTGTCATGTGGTGTCATGTGTCATGTGTCATGTGGTGTCATGTGTCATATGATGTCATGTGTCATGTGTTGTCATGTGATGTCATGTGTCATGTGATGTCATATGTCATGTGGTGTCATGTGTCATGTGGTGTCATGTGTCATCACATGTCATGTGGTGTCATGTGTCATGTATCATCATGTAATGTGATGTCATGTGTTGTCATGTGATGTCATGTGTCATGTGGTGTCATGTGTCATGTGGTATCATGTATCATCATGTGTCATGTGTCATGTGTTGTCATGTCATGTCATGTGTCATGTGGTGTCATGTGTCATGTGATGTCATGTGTCATGTGTTGTCATGTGATGTCATGTGTCATGTGGTGTCATGTGATATCATGTGTCATGTGGTGTCATGTGTCATCATGTGTCATGTGATGTCATGTGTCATCACATGTCATGTGTCATGTGGTGTCATGTGTGTCATGTGTCATCACGTGTCATGTGTCATGTGATGTCATGTGTCATGTGGTGTCATGTGTCATGTGCTGTCATGTGGTGTCATGTGTCATCATGTGTCATCATGTGGTGCCATGTGACATCATGTGTCATGTGATGTCATGTGGTGTCATGTGTCATGTGGTGTCATGTGTCATGTGGTGTCATGTGTCATGTGTTGTCATGTGATGTCATGTGTCATGTGATGTCATGTGTCATGTGGTGTCATGTGTCATGTGTTGTCATGTGATGTCATGTGTCATGTGGTGTCATGTGTCATGTGATGTCATGTGTCATGTGGTATCATGTCATGTGTCATGTGTTGTCATGTGATGTCATGTGTCATGTGATGTCATGTGGTGTCATGTGATGTCATGTGTCATGTGGTGTCATGTGTCATGAGGTGTCATGTGGTGTCATGTATCGTCATGTGTGATGTCATGTGTCATGTGGTGTCATGTGTCATCATGTGTCATGTGTTGTTACATGGTGTCATGTGTCATCACGTCTTGTGTCAGGAGGTGTCATGTGTTGTCATGTGATGTCATGTGTCATGTGGTGTCATGTATCGTCATGTGTCATGTGATGTCATGTATCATGTGATGTCATGTGGTGTCATGTGTCATCATGTGTCATCATGTGTCATCTTGTGTCATGTGTCATCATGTGTCATCATGTGTTGTCATGTGTCATCATGTGGTGCCATGTGACGTCATGTGGTGTCATGTGGTATCATGTTTCATCATGTGTCATGTGGTGTCATTTGTTATCACGTGTCATGTGTCATGTGGTATGTGTCATGTGTTGTCATGTGGTGTCATGTGTCATGTAGTGTCATGTGTTGTCATGTGATGTCATGTGTCATCACGTGTCATGTTTCATGTGGTGTCATGTGTCATGTATCGTCATGTGTCATGTGATGTCATGTGTTGTCATGTGATGTCATGTGTCATGTGGTGTCATGTATCGTCATGTGTCATATGATGTCATGTGTCATGTGGTGTCATGTGTCATGTGTTGTCATGTGATGTCATGTGTCATGTGTCATGTGGTGTCATGTGATGTCATGTGTCATGTGGTGTCATGTGTCATGAGGTGTCATGTGGTGTCATATGTCATGTATCGTCATGTGTGATGTCATGTTTCATGTGGTGTCATGTGGTGACATGTGGTGTCATGTGTCATGTATCGTCATGTGTCATGTGATGTCATGTTGTGTCATCACATGTCATGTGTCATGTGTTGTCATGTGTCATCATATGTCATGTGTCATGTGGTGTCATGTATCGTCATGTGTCATGTGATGTCATGTGTCATGTGTTGTCATGTGTCATCACATGTCATGTGTCATGTGGTGTCATGTGTCATCACGTGTCATGTGTCATGTGCTGTCATGTGGTGTCATGTGGTGTCATGTGTCATCCTGTGTTATCATGTATCATCATGTGATGCCATATGACGTCATGTGTCATGTGTCATGTAGTGTCATGTGGTGTCATGTGTCATGTAGTGTCATGTGTCATGTGATGTTATGTGTTGTCATGTGATGTCATGTGTCATGTGATGTCATGTGTCATGTGGTGTCATGTGTCATGTGGTGTCATGTGTCATCACATGTCATGTGGTGTCATGTGTCATCATGTGTCATGTGTCATGTGGTGTCATGTGTCATGTATCATCATGTGTCATGTGATGTCATGTGTCATGTGATGTCATGTATCATGTGGTGTCATGTGTCATGTGGTATCATGTATCATCATGTGTCATGTGTCATGTGTTGTCATGTGATGTCATGTGTCATGTGGTGTCATGTGTCATGTGATGTCATGTGTCATGTGTTGTCATGTGATGGCATGTGTAATGTGGTGTCATGTGATGTCATGTGTCATGTGGTGTCATGTGTCATGTGTTGTCATGTGTCATATGTGTCATGTGTTGTCATGTGTCATGTGGTGTCATGTGTCATGTATCGTCATGTGTCATGTGATGTCATGTGTTGTCATGTGATGTCATGTGTCATGTGGTGTCATGTGATATCATGTGTCATGTGGTGTCATGTGTCATCATGTGTCATGTGATGTCATGTGTCATCACATGTCATGTGTCATGTGGTGTCATGTGTGTCATGTGTCATCACGTGTCATGTGTCATGTGATGTCATGTGTCATGTGGTGTCATGTGTCATGTGCTGTCATGTGGTGTCATGTGTCATCATGTGTCATCATGTGGTGCCATGTGACGTCATGTGTCATGTGATGTCATGTGATGTCATGTGGTGTCATGTGTCATGTGATGTCATGTGTCATGTGGTGTCATGTGTCATGTGTTGTCATGTGGTGTCATGTGTTGTCATGTGTCATGTGATGTCATGTGTCATGTGGTGTCATGTGTCATGTGTTGTCATGTGATGTCATGTGTCATGTGGTGTCATGTGTCATGTGATGTCATGTGTCATGTGGTATCATGTGTCATTTGGTGTCATGTCATGTGTCATGTGATGTCATGTGTCATGTGATGTCATGTGGTGTCATGTGAGGTCATGTGTCATGTGGTGTCATGTGTCATGAGGTGTCATGTGGTGTCATGTGTGATGTCATGTGGTGTCATGTGCCATGTGATGTCATGTGTCATATGGTATCATGTGTCATCATGTGTCATGTGTCATGTGATGTCATGTGTCATGTGGTGTCATGTGTCATGTGCTGTCATGTGGTATCATGTGTCATCATGTGTCATCATGTGGTGCCATGTGACGTCATGTGTCATGTGATGTCATGTGGTGTCATGTGGTGTCATGTGTCATGTGTCATGTGGTGTCATGTGTCATATGATGTCATGTGTCATGTGTTGTCATGTGATGTCATGTGTCATGTGATGTCATATGTCATGTGGTGTCATGTGTCATGTGGTGTCATGTGTCATCACATGTCATGTGGTGTCATGTGTCATGTATCATCATGTAATGTGATGTCATGTGTTGTCATGTGATGTCATGTGTCATGTGGTGTCATGTGTCATGTGGTATCATGTATCATCATGTGTCATGTGTCATGTGTTGTCATGTCATGTCATGTGTCATGTGGTGTCATGTGTCATGTGATGTCATGTGTCATGTGTTGTCATGTGATGTCATGTGTCATGTGGTGTCATGTGATATCATGTGTCATGTGGTGTCATGTGTCATCATGTGTCATGTGATGTCATGTGTCATCACACGTCATGTGTCATGTGGTGTCATGTGTGTCATGTGTCATCACGTGTCATGTGTCATGTGATGTCATGTGTCATGTGGTGTCATGTGTCATGTGCTGTCATGTGGTGTCATGTGTCATCATGTGTCATCATGTGGTGCCATGTGACGTCATGTGTCATGTGATGTCATGTGGTGTCATGTGTCATGTGGTGTCATGTGTCATGTGGTGTCATGTGTCATGTGTTGTCATGTGATGTCATGTGTCATGTGATGTCATGTGTCATGTGGTGTCATGTGTCATGTGTTGTCATGTGATGTCATGTGTCATGTGGTGTCATGTGTCATGTGGTATCATGTCATGTGTCATGTGTTGTCATGTGATGTCATGTGTCATGTGATGTCATGTGGTGTCATGTGATGTCATGTGTCATGTGGTGTCATGTGTCATGAGGTGTCATGTGGTGTCATGTATCGTCATGTGTGATGTCATGTGTCATGTGGTGTCATGTGTCATCATGTGTCATGTGTTGTTACATGGTGTCATGTGTCATCACGTCTTGTGTCAGTAGGTGTCATGTGTTGTCATGTGATGTCATGTGTCATGTGGTGTCATGTATCGTCATGTGTCATGTGATGTCATGTATCATGTGATGTCATGTGGTGTCATGTGTCATCATGTGTCATCATGTGTCATCTTGTGTCATGTGTCATCATGTGTCATCATGTGTTGTCATGTGTCATCATGTGGTGCCATGTGACGTCATGTGGTGTCATGTGGTATCATGTTTCATCATGTGTCATGTGGTGTCATTTGTTATCACGTGTCATGTGTCATGTGGTATGTGTCATGTGTTGTCATGTGGTGTCATGTGTCATGTAGTGTCATGTGTAGTCATGTGATGTCATGTGTCATCACGTGTCATGTTTCATGTGGTGTCATGTGTCATGTATCGTCATGTGTCATGTGATGTCATGTGTTGTCATGTGATGTCATGTGTCATGTGGTGTCATGTATCGTCATGTGTCATGTGATGTCATGTGTCATGTGTTGTCATGTGATGTCATGTGTCATGTGGTGTCATGTGATGTCATGTGTCATGTGTTGTCATGTGGTGTCATGTGTCATCATGTGTCATGTGGTGTCATGTGTCATGTATCGTCATGTGGTGTCATGTGTCATCTTGTGTCATGTGTCGTCATGTGTCGTCATGTGTTGTCATGTGTCATCATGTGGTGCCATGTGACGTCATGTGTTGTCAGTCATGTGATGTCATGTGTCATGTGGTGTCATGTGATGTCATGTGTTATATGGTGTCATGTGTCATCATGTGTCATGTGTTGTCACATGGTGTCATGTGTCATCACATGTCTTGTGTCACGTGGTGTCATGTGTCATGTGTTGTCATGTGATGTCATATGTCATGTGGTGTCATGTATCGTCATGTGTCATGTGATGTCATGTGTCATGTGGTGTCATGTGTCATGTGGTGTCATGTGTCATCATGTGTCATCATGTGTCATCTTGTGTCATGTGTCGTCATGTGTCGTCATGTGTTGTCATGTGTCATCATGTGGTGCCATGTGACGTCATGTGTTGTCAGTCATGTGGTGTCATGTGGTATCATGTTTCATCATGTGTCATGTGGTGTCATTTGTTATCACGTGTCATGTGTCATGTGGTGTCATGTGTCATGTGTTGTCATGTGGTGTCATGTGTCATGTGTTGTCATGTGATTTCATGTCTCATGTTTCATGTGGTGTCATGTGTCATGTATCATCATGTGTCATGTGATGTCATGTGTCATGTGTTGTCATGTGATGTCATGTGTCATGTGGTGTCATGTATCGTCATGTGTAATGTGATGTCATGTGTCATGTATTGTCATGTGATGTCATGTGTCATGTGGTGTCATGTGATGTCATGTGTCATGTGTTGTCATGTGGTGTCATGTGGTGTCATGTGTCATGTGTTGTCATGTGATGTCATGTCATGTGTCATGTGTTGTCATGTGATGTCATGTGTCATGTGGTGTCGTGTGTCATGTGGTGTCATGTGTCATCATGTGTCATCATGTGTCATCTTGTGTCATGTGTCGTCATGTGTCGTCATGTGATGTCATGTGTCATGTGGTGTCATGAGGTGTCATGTGGTGTCATGTATCGTCATGTGTGATGTCATGTGTCATGTGGTGTCATGTGTCATGTGATGTCATGTGTCATGTGTTGTCATGTGTCATCACATGTCATGTGTCATGTGGTGTCATGTGTGTCATGTGTCATCACGTGTCATGTGTCATGTGATGTCATGTGTCATGTGGTATCATGTGTATTGTGCTGTCATGTGGTGTCATGTGTCATCATGTGTCATCATGTGGTGCCATGTGACGTCATGTGTCATGTGATGTCATGTGGTGTCATGTGGTGTCATGTGTCATGTGGTATCATGTGTCATGTGTTGTCATGTGATGTCATGTGTCATGTGGTATCATGTGTCATGTGTTGTCATGTGATGTCATGTGTCATGTGGTATCATGTGGTGTCATGTGGTTTCATTTGTTATCACGTGTCATGTGTCATGTGGTGTCATGTGTCATGTGGTGTCATGTAGTGTCATGTGTTGTCATGTGATGTCATGTGTCATCACGTGTCATGTTTCATGTGGTGTCATTTGTTATCACGTGTCATGTGTCATGTGGTGTCATGTGTCATGTGTTGTCATGTGGTGTCATGTGTCATGTAGTGTCATGTGTTGTCATGTGATGTCATGTGTCATCACGTGTCATGTTTCATGTGGTGTCATGTGTCATGTATCGTCATGTGTCATGTGATGTCATGTGTCATGTGTTGTCATGTGATGTCATGTGTCATGTGGTGTCATGTATCGTCATGTGTCATGTGGTGTCATGTGTCATGTGTTGTCATGTGATATCATGTGTCATGTGGTGTCATGTATCGTCATGTGTCATGTGATGTCATGTATCATATGATGTCATGTGGTGTCATGTGTCATCATGTGTCATCATGTGTCATCTTGTGTCATGTGTCATCATGTGTCATCATGTGTTGTCATCTGTCATCATGTGGTGCCTTGTGACGTCATGTGGTGTCATGTGGTATCATGTTTCATCATGTTTCATGTGGTGTCATTTGTTGTCATGTGATGTCATGTGTTATCACGTGTCATGTTTCATGTGGTGTCATGTGTCGTCATGTGTCATGTGATGTCATGTGTCATGTGTTGTCATGTGATGTCATGTGTCATGTGGTGTCATGTATCGTCATGTGTCATGTGATGTCATGTGTCATGTGTTGTCATGTGATGTCATGTGTCATGTGGTGTCATGTGATGTCATGTGTCATGTGTTGTCATGTGGTGTCATGTGGTGTCGTGTCATGTGTTGTCATGTGTCATATGTGTCATGTGTTGTCATGTGTCATGTGGTGTCATGGGTCATGTATCGTCATGTGATGTCATGTGTCATGTGTTGTCATGTGATGTCATGTGTCATGTGGTGTCATGTGATGTCATGTGTCATGTGGTGTCATGTGTCATCATGTGTCATGTGATGTCATGTGTCATAACGTGTCATGTTTCATGTGGTGTCATGTGTCATGTGGTGTCATGTGTCATGTATCATCATGTGTCATGTGATGTCATGTGTCATGTGTTGTAATGTGATGTCATGTGTCATGTGGTGTCATGTGTCATGTATCGTCATGTGTCATGTGATGTCATGTGTCATGTGTTGTCATGTGTCATGTGTTGTCATGTGATGTCATGTGTCATGTGTCATGTGTCATGTGTCATGTGATGTCATGTGTCATGTGGTGTCATGTGTCATGAGGTGTCATGTGGTGTCATGTGTCATGTATCGTCATGTGTGATGTCATGTTTCATGTGGTGTCATGTGGTGACATGTGGTGTCATGTGTCATGTATCGTCATGTGTCATGTGATGTCATGTGTCATGTGTTGTCATGTGTCAACACATGTCATGTGTCATGTGTTGTCATGTATCATATAGTGTCATGTGTCATGTGATATCATGTGTCATGTTTTGTCATGTGATGTCATGTGTCATGTGTCATGTGGTGTCATGTGTCATGTATCGTTATGTGTCATGTAATGTCATGTGTCATGTGTTGTCATGTGATGTCATGTGTCATGTGGTGTCATGTGATGTCATGTGTCATGTGGTGTCATGTGTCATGTGATGTCATGTGTCATCACGTGTCATGTTTCATGTGGTGTCATGTGTCATGTGGTGTCATGTGTCATGTATCGTCATGTGTCATGTGATGCCATGTGTCATGTGTTGTCATGTGATGTTATGTGTCATGTGATGTCATGTATCGTCATGTGTCATATGATGTCATGTGTCATGTGGTGTCATGTGTCATGTGTTGTCATGTGATGTCATGTGTCATGTGTCATGTGGTGTCATGTGATGTCATGTGTCATGTGGTGTCATGTGTCATGAGGTGTCATGTGGTGTCATATGTCATGTATCGTCATGTGTGATGTCATGTTTCATGTGGTGTCATGTGGTGACATGTGTCATGTATCGTCATGTGTCATGTGGTGTCATGTATCGTCATGTGTCATCACATGTCATGTGTCATGTGTTGTCATGTGTCATCACATGTCATGTGTCATGTGGTGTCATGTGTCATCACGTGTCATGTGTCATGTGCTGTCATGTGGTGTCATGTGGTGTCATGTGTCATCCTGTGTTATCATGTGTCATCATGTGATGCCATGTGACGTCATGTGTCATGTGTCATGTAGTGTCATGTGTCATGTGGTGTCATGTGTCATGTAGTGTCATGTGTCATGTGATGTTATGTGTTGTCATGTGATGTCATGTGTCATGTGATGTCATGTGTCATGTGGTGTCATGTGTCATGTGGTGTCATGTGTCATCACATGTCATGTGGTGTCATGTGTCATCATGTGTCATGTGTCATGTGGTGTCATGTGTCATGTATCATCATGTGTCATGTGATGTCATGTGTCATGTGATGTCATGTATCATGTGGTGTCATGTGTCATGTGGTATCATGTATCATCATGTGTCATGTGTCATGTGTTGTCATGTCATGTCATGTGTCGTGTGGTGTCATGTGTCATGTGATGTCATGTGTCATGTGTTGTCATGTGATGGCATGTGTAATGTGGTGTCATGTGATGTCATGTGTCATGTGGTGTCATGTGTCATGTGTTGTCATGTGTCATATGTGTCATGTGTTGTCATGTGTCATGTGGTGTCATGTGTCATGTATCGTCATGTGTCATGTGATGTGTCATGTGTTGTCATGTGATGTCATGTGTCATGTGGTGTCATGTGATATCATGTGTCATGTGGTGTCATGTGTCATCATGTGTCATGTGATGTCATGTGTCATCACATGTCATGTGTCATGTGGTGTCATGTGTGTCATGTGTCATGTGGTGTCATGTGTCATCATGTGTCATGTGGTGTCATGTGGTGTCATGTGTCATCACGTCTTGTGTCACGTGGTGTCATGTGTTGTCATGTGATATCATGTGTCATGTGGTGTCATGTATCGTCATGTGTCATGTGATGTCATGTATCATGTGATGTCATGTGGTGTCATGTGTCATGTGGTGTCATGTGACATCATGTGTCATGTGATGTCATGTGTCATCACATGTCATGTGTCATGTGGTGTCATGTGTGTCATGTGTCATGTGGTGTCATGTGTCATCGTGTGTCATGTGGTGTCATGTGGTGTCATGTGTCATCTTGTGTCATGTGTCATCATGTGTCATCATGTGTTGTCATGTGGTGCCATGTGACGTCATGTGATGTCATGTGGTATCATGTTTCATCATGTTTCATGTGGTGTCATTTGTTATCACGTGTCATGTGTCATGTGGTGTCATGTGTCATGTGTTGTCATGTGGTGTCATGTGTCATGTAGTGTCATGTGTTGTCATGTGATGTCATGTGTCATCACGTGTCATGTTTCATGTGGTATCATGTGTCATGTATCGTCATGTGTCATGTGATGTCATATGTCATGTGTTGTAATGTGATGTCATGTGTCATGTGGTGTCATGTATCGTCATGTGTCATGTGATGTCATGTGTCATGTGTTGTCATGTGATGTCATGTGTCATGTGGTGTCATGTGATGTCATGTGTCATGTGTTGTCATGTGGTGTCATGTGGTGTTGTGTCATGTGTTGTCATGTGTCATATGTGTCATGTGTTGTCATGTGTCATGTGGTGTCATGTGTCATGTATCTTCATGTGATGTCATGTGTTGTCATGTGATGTCATGTGTCATGTGGTGTCATGTGATGTCATGTGTCATGTGGTGTCATGTGTCATCATGTGTCATGTGATATCATGTGTCATCACGTGTCATGTTTCATGTGGTGTCATGTGTCATGTGGTGTCATGTGTCATGTATCATCATGTGTCATGTGATGTCATGTGTCATGTGTTGTCATGTGATGTCATGTGTCATGTGGCGTCATGTGTCATGTATCGTCATGTGTCATGTGATGTCATATGTCATGTGTTGTCATGTGATGTCATGTGTCATGTGTCATGTGTCATGTGTCATGTGGTGTCATGTGATGTCATGTGTCATGTGGTGTCATGTGTCATGAGGTGTCATGTGGTGTCATGTGTCATGTATCGTCATGTGTGATGTCATGTTTCATGTGGTGTCATGTGGTGACATGTGGTGTCATGTGTCATGTATCGTCATGTGTCATGTGTCATGTGTTGTCATGTGTCAACACATGTCATGTGTCATGTGTTGTCATGTATCATATAGTGTCATGTGTCATGTGATGTCATGTTTTGTCATGTGATGTCATGTGTCATGTGGTGTCATGTGTCAAGTATCGTCATGTGTCATGTGATGTCATGTGTCATGTGTTGTCATGTGATGTCATGTGTCATGTGGTGTCATGTGATGTCATGTGATATCATGTGTCATGTGGTGTCATGTATCGTCATGTGTCATGTGATGTCATGTATCATGTGATGTCATGTGGTGTCATGTGTCATCATGTGTCATCATGTGTCATCTTGTGTCATGTGTCATCATGTGTCATCATGTGTTGTCATCTGTCATCATGTGGTGCCATGTGACGTCATGTGGTGTCATGTGGTATCATGTTTCATCATGTTTCATGTGGTGTCATTTGTTATCATGTGTCATGTGGTGTCATGTGTCATGTGTTGTCATGTGGTGTCATGTGTCATGTAGTGTCATGTGTTGTCATGTGATGTCATGTGTTATCACGTGTCATGTTTCATGTGGTGTCATGTGTCGTCATGTGTCATGTGATGTCATGTGTCATGTGTTGTCATGTGATGTCATGTGTCATGTGGTGTCATGTATCGTCATGTGTCATGTGATGTCATGTGTCATGTGTTGTCATGTGATGTCATGTGTCATGTGTTGTCATGTGATGTCATGTGTCATGTGGTGTCATGTATCGTCATGTGTCATGTGATGTCATGTGTCATGTGTTATCATGTGATGTCATGTGTCATGTGTTGTCATGTGATGTCATGTGTCATGTGGTGTCATGTATCGTCATGTGTCATGTGATGTCATGTGTCATGTATTGTCATGTGATGTCATGTGTCATGTGGTGTCATGTGATGTCATGTGTCATGTGTTGTCATGTGGTGTCATGTGGTGTCGTGTCATGTGTTGTCATGTGTCATATGTGTCATGTGTTGTCATGTGTCATGTGGTGTCATGGGTCATGTATCGTCATGTGATGTCATGTGTCGTGTGTTGTCATGTGATGTCATGTGTCATGTGGTGTCATGTGATGTCATGTGTCATGTGGTGTCATGTGACATCATGTGTCATAACGTGTCATGTTTCATGTGGTGTCATGTGTCATGTGGTGTCATGTGTCATGTATCATCATGTGTCATGTGATGTCATGTGTCATGTGTTGTCATGTGATGTCATGTGTCATGTGGTGTCATGTATCATGTATCGTCATGTGTCATGTGATGTCATGTGTCATGTGTTGTCATGTGTCATGTGTTGTCATGTGATGTCATGTGTCATGTGTCATGTGTCATGTGTCATGTGATGTCATGTGTCATGTGGTGTCATGTGTCATGAGGTGTCATGTGGTGTCATGTGTCATGTATCGTCATGTGTGATGTCATGTTTCATGTGGTGTCATGTGGTGACATGTGGTGTCATGTGTCATGTATCGTCATGTGTCATGTGATGTCATGTGTCATGTGTTGTCATGTGTCAACACATGTCATGTGTCATGTGTTGTCATGTATCATATAGTGTCATGTGTCATGTGATATCATGTGTCATGTTCTGTCATGTGATGTCATGTGTCATGTGTTGTCATGTGATGTTATGTGTCATGTGATGTCATGTATCGTCATGTGTCATATGATGTCATGTGTCATGTGGTGTCATGTGTCATGTGTTGTCATGTGATGTCATGTGTCATGTGTCATGTGGTGTCATGTGATGTCATGTGTCATGTGGTGTCATGTGTCATGAGGTGTCATGTGGTGTCATATGTCATGTATCGTCATGTGTGATGTCATGTTTCATGTGGTGTCATGTGGTGACATGTGGTGTCATGTGTCATGTATCGTCATGTGTCATGTGATGTCATGTTGTGTCATCACATGTCATGTGTCATGTGTTGTCATGTGTCATCACATGTCATGTGTCATGTGGTGTCATGTATCGTCATGTGTCATGTGATGTCATGTGTCATGTGTTGTCATGTGTCATCACATGTCATGTGTCATGTGGTGTCATGTGTCATCACGTGTCATGTGTCATGTGCTGTCATGTGGTGTCATGTGGTGTCATGTGTCATCCTGTGTTATCATGTGTCATCATGTGATGCCATGTGACGTCATGTGTCATGTGTCATGTAGTGTCATGTGGTGTCATGTGTCATGTAGTGTCATGTGTCATGTGATGTTATGTGTTGTCATGTGATGTCATGTGTCATGTGATGTCATGTGTCATGTGGTGTCATGTGTCATGTGGTGTCATGTGTCATCACATGTCATGTGGTGTCATGTGTCATCATGTGTCATGTGTCATGTGGTGTCATGTGTCATGTATCATCATGTGTCATGTGATGTCATGTGTCATGTGATGTCATGTATCATGTGGTGTCATGTGTCATGTGGTATCATGTATCATCATGTGTCATGTGTCATGTGTTGTCATGTGATGTCATGTGTCATGTGGTGTCATGTGTCATGTGATGTCATGTGTCATGTGTTGTCATGTGATGGCATGTGTAATGTGGTGTCATGTGATGTCATGTGTCATGTGGTGTCATGTGTCATGTGTTGTCATGTGTCATATGTGTCATGTGTTGTCATGTGTCATGTGGTGTCATGTGTCATGTATCGTCATGTGTCATGTGATGTCATGTGTTGTCATGTGATGTCATGTGTCATGTGGTGTCATGTGATATCATGTGTCATGTGGTGTCATGTGTCATCATGTGTCATGTGATGTCATGTGTCATCACATGTCATGTGTCATGTGGTGTCATGTGTGTCATGTGTCATCACGTGTCATGTGTCATGTGATGTCATGTGTCATGTGGTGTCGTGTCATGTGCTGTCATGTGGTATCATGTGTCATCATGTGTCATCATGTGGTGCCATGTGACGTCATGTGTCATGTGATGTCATGTGATGTCATGTGGTGTCATGTGTCATGTGGTGTCATGTGTCATGTGTTGTCATGTGATGTCATGTGGTGTCATGTGTCATGTGTTGTCATGTGTCATGTGATGTCATGTGTCATGTGGTGTCATGTGTCATGTGTTGTCATGTGATGTCATGTGTCATGTGGTGTCATGTGTCATGTGGTGTCATGTGTCATGTGATGTCATGTGTCATGTGGTATCATGTGTCATTTGGTGTCATGTCATGTGTCATGTGTTGTCATGTGATGTCATGTGTCATGTGATGTCATGTGTCATGTGGTGTCATGTGTCATGAGGTGTCATGTGGTGTCATGTATCATCATGTGTGATGTCATGTGTCGTCATGTGCCATGTGATGTCATGTGTCATATGGTATCATGTGTGTCATGTGTCATCACGTGTCATGTGTCATGTGATGTCATGTGTCATGTGGTGTCATGTGTCATGTGCTGTCATGTGGTGTCATGTGTCATCATGTGTCATCATGTGGTGTCATGTGGTGTCATGTGTCATGTGTCATGTGATGTCATATGTCATGTGGTGTCGTGTCATGTGGTGTCATGTGTCATCACATGTCATGTGGTGTCATGTGTCATGTGGTGTCATGTGTCATGTATCATCATGTAATGTGATGTCATGTGTTGTCATGTGATGTCATGTGTCATGTGGTATCATGTGGTGTCATGTGTCATGTGTCATCATGTGTCATGTGTCATGTGTTGTCATGTCATGTCATGTGGTTTCATGTATCATCATGTGTGATGTCATGTGTCATGTGGTGTCATGTGTCATCATGTGTCATGTGTTGTTACATGGTGTCATGTGTCATCACGTCTTGTGTCAGGAGGTGTCATGTGATGTCATGTGTCATGTGGTGTCATGTATCGTCATGTGTCATGTGATGTCATGTGTCATGTGATGTCATGTGGTGTCATGTGTCATCATGTGTCATCATGTGTCATCTTGTGTCATGTGTCATCATGTGTCGTCATGTGTTGTCATGTGTCATCATGTGGTGCCATGTGACGTCATGTGGTGTCATGTGATATCATGTTTCATCATGTGTCATGTGGTGTCATTTGTTATCACGTGTCATGTGTCATGTGGTATGTGTCATGTGTTGTCATGTGGTGTCATGTGTCATGTAGTGTCATGTGTTGTCATGTGATGTCATGTGTCATCACGTGTCATGTTTCATGTGGTGTCATGTGTCATGTATCGTCATGTGTCATGTGATGTCATGTGTTGTCATGTGATGTCATGTGTCATATGGTGTCATGTATCGTCATGTGTCATGTGATGTCATGTGTCATGTGTTGTCATGTGATGTCATGTGTCATGTGGTGTCATGTGATGTCATGTGTCTTGTGTTGTCATGTGGTGTCATGTGTCATGTGGTGTCATGTGTCATGTGGTGTCATGTGTCATGTATCGTCATGTGGTGTCATGTGATGTCATGTGTCATGTGTTGTCATGTGATGTCATGTGTCATGTGGTGTCATGTGATGTCATGTGTTATATGGTGTCATGTGTCATCATGTGTCATGTGTTGTCACATGGTGTCATGTGTCATCACATGTCTTGTGTCACGTGGTGTCATGTGTCATGTGTTGTCATGTGATGTCATATGTCATGTGGTGTCATGTATCGTCATGTGTCATGTGATGTCATGTGTCATGTGGTGTCGTGTGTCATGTGGTGTCATGTGTCATCATGTGTCATCATGTGTCATCTTGTGTCATGTGTCGTCATGTGTTGTCATGTGTCATCATGTGGTGCCATGTGACGTCATGTGTTGTCAGTCATGTGGTGTCATGTGGTATCATGTTTCATCATGTGTCATGTGGTGTCATTTGTTATCACGTGTCATGTGTCATGTGGTGTCATGTGTCATGTGTTGTCATGTGGTGTCATGTGTCATGTAGTGTCATGTGTTGTCATGTGATGTCATGTCTCATGTTTCATGTGGTGTCATGTGGTGTCATGTGTCATGTATCATCATGTGTCATGTGATGTCATGTGTTGTCATGTGATGTCATGTGTCATGTGGTGTCATGTATCGTCATGTGTAATGTGATGTCATGTGTCATGTATTGTCATGTGATGTCATGTGTCATGTGGTGTCATGTGATGTCATGTGTCATGTGTTGTCATGTGGTGTCATGTGGTGTCATGTGTCATGTGTTGTCATGTGATGTCATGTCATGTGTCATGTGTTGTCATGTGATGTCATGTGTCATGTGATGTCATGTGGTGTCATGTGATGTCATGTGTCATGTGGTGTCATGTGTCATGAGGTGTCATGTGGTGTCATGTATCGTCATGTGTGATGTCATGTGTCATGTGGTGTCATGTGCCATGTGTTGTCATGTGTCATCACATGTCATGTGTCATGTGGTGTCATGTGTGTCATGTGTCATCACGTGTCATGTGTCATGTGATGTCATGTGTCATGTGGTATCATGTGTCATGTGCTGTCATGTGGTGTCATGTGTCATCATGTGTCATCATGTGGTGCCATGTGACGTCATGTGTCATGTGATGTCATGTGGTGTCATGTGGTGTCATGTGTCATGTGGTGTCATGTGTCATGTGTTGTCATGTGATGTCATGTGTCATGTGTCATCATGTGTCATGTGTTGTCATGTCATGTCATGTGGTTTCATTTGTTATCACGTGTCATGTGTCATGTGGTGTCATGTGTCATGTGTTGTCATGTGTCATGTAGTGTCATGTGTTGTCATGTGATGTCATGTCATGTGTCATGTGGTGTCATGTGTCATGAGGTGTCATGTGGTGTCATGTGTCATGTATCATCATATGTGATATCATGTTTCATGTGGTGTCATGTGGTGACATGTGGTGTCATGTGTCATGTATCGTCATGTGTCATGTGATGTCATGTGTCATGTGTTGTCATGTGTCAACACATGTCATGTGTCATGTGTTGTCATATATCATATAGTGTCATGTGTCATGTGATGTCATGTGTCATGTGTTGTCATGTGATGTCATGTGTCATGTGGTGTCATGTGATGTCATGTGATATCATGTGTCATGTGGTGTCATGTATCGTCATGTGTCATGTGATGTCATGTATCATCATGTGTCATCATGTGTCATCTTGTGTCATGTGTCATCATGTGTCATCATGTGTTGTCATCATGTGGTGCCATGTGACGTCATGTGGTGTCATGTGGTATCATGTTTCATCATGTTTCATGTGGTGTCATTTGTTATCATGTGTCATGTGTCATGTGGTGTCATGTGTCATGTGTTGTCATGTGGTGTCATGTGTCATGTAGTGTCATGTGTTGTCATGTGATGTCATGTGTCATCACGTGTCATGTTTCATGTGGTGTCATGTGTCATGTATCGTCATGTGTCATGTGATGTCATGTGTCATGTGTTGTCATGTGTTGTCATGTGATGTCATGTGTCATGTGGTGTCATGTATCGTCATGTGTCATGTGATGTCATGTGTCATGTGTTGTCATGTGATGTCATGTGTCATGTGGTGTCATGTGATGTCATGTGTCATGTGTTGTCATGTGGTGTCATGTGGTGTCGTGTCATGTGTTGTCATGTGTCATATGTGTCATGTGTTGTCATGTGTCATGTGGTGTCATGGGTCATGTATCGTCATGTGATGTCATGTGTCATGTGATGTCATGTGTCATGTGGTGTCATGTGATGTCATGTGTCATGTGGTGTCATGTGTCATCATGTGTCATAATGTGTCATGTTTCATGTGGTGTCATGTGTCATGTGGTGTCATGTGTCATGTATCATCATGTGTCATGTGATGTCATGTGTCATGTGTTGTCATGTGATGTCATGTGTCATGTGGTGTCATGTGTCATGTATCGTCATGTGTCATGTGATGTCATGTGTCATGTGTTGTCATGTGTCATGTGTTGTCATGTGATGTCATGTGTCATGTGTCATGTGTCATGTGTCATGTGATGTCATGTGTCATGTGGTGTCATGTGTCATGAGGTGTCATGTGGTGTTATGTGTCATGTATCATCATGTGTGATGTCATGTTTCATGTGGTGTCATGTGGTGACATGTGGTGTCATGTGTCATGTATCGTCATGTGTCATGTGTTGTCATGTGTCAACACATGTCATGTGTCATGTGTTGTCATGTATCATATAGTGTCATGTGTCATGTGATGTCATGTGTCATGTTTTGTCATGTGATGTCATGTGTCATGTGGTGTCATGTGTCATGTATCGTTATGTGTCATGTGATGTCATGTGTCATGTGTTGTCATGTGATGTCATGTGTCATGTGGTGTCATGTGATGTCATGTGTCATGTGGTGTCATGTGTCATCATGTGTCATGTGATGTCATGTGTCATCACGTGTCATGTTTCATGTGGTGTCATGTGTCATGTGGTGTCATGTGTCATGTATCGTCATGTGTCATGTGATGCCATGTGTCATGTGTTGTCATGTGATGTTATGTGTCATGTGATGTCATGTATCGTCATGTGTCATATGATGTCATGTGTCATGTGGTGTCATGTGTCATGTGTTGTCATGTGATGTCATGTGTCATGTGTCATGTGGTGTCATGTGATGTCATGTGTCATGTGGTGTCATGTGTCATGAGGTGTCATGTGGTGTCATGTGTCATGTATCGTCATGTGTGATGTCATGTTTCATGTGGTGTCATGTGGTGACATGTGGTGTCATGTGTCATGTATCGTCATGTGTCATGTGATGTCATGTGTTGTCATGTGTCATCACATGTCATGTGTCATGTGTTGTCATGTGTCATCACATGTCATGTGTCATGTGGTGTCATGTATCGTCATGTGTCATGTGATGTCATGTGTCATGTGTTGTCATGTGTCATCACATGTCATGTGTCATGTGGTGTCATGTGTCATCACGTGTCATGTGTCATGTGCTGTCATGTGGTGTCATGTGGTGTCATGTGTCATCCTGTGTTATCATGTGTCATCATGTGATGCCATGTGACGTCATGTGTCATGTGTCATGTAGTGTCATGTGTCATGTGGTGTCATGTGTCATGTAGTGTCATGTGTCATGTGATGTCATGTGTTGTCATGTGATGTCATGTGTCATGTGATGTCATGTGTCATGTGGTGTCATGTGTCATGTGTCATGTTCATGTGGTGTCATGTGTCATCACATGTCATGTGGTGTCATGTGTCATCATGTGTCATGTGGTGTCATGTGTCATGTATCATCATGTGTCATGTGATGTCATGTGTCATGTGATGTCATGTATCATGTGGTGTCATGTGTCATGTGGTATCATGTATCATCATGTGCCATGTGTCATGTGTTGTCATGTCATGTCATGTGTCATGTGGTGTCATGTGTCATGTGATGTCATGTGTCATGTGTTGTCATGTGATGGCATGTGTAATGTGGTGTCATGTGGTGTCATGTGTCATGTGTTGTCATGTGTCATATGTGTCATATGTTGTCATGTGTCATGTGGTGTCATGTATCGTCATGTGTCATGTGTCATGTGTTGTCATGTGATGTCATGTGTCATGTGGTGTCATGTGATATCATGTGTCATGTGGTGTCATGTGTCATCATGTGTCATGTGATATCATGTGTCATCACATGTCATGTGTCATGTGGTGTCATGTGTGTCATGTGTCATCACGTGTCATGTGTCATGTGATGTCATGTGTCATGTGGTGTCATGTGTCATGTGCTGTCATGTGGTGTCATGTGTCATCATGTGTCATCATGTGGTGCCATGTGACGTCATGTGTCATGTGATGTCATGTGATGTCATGTGGTGTCATGTGTCATGTGATGTCATGTGTCATGTGGTGTCATGTGTCATGTGTTGTCATGTGGTGTCATGTGTTGTCATGTGTCATGTGATGTCATGTGTCATGTGGTGTCATGTGTCATGTGTTGTCATGTGATGTCATGTGTCATGTGGTGTCATGTGTCATGTGATGTCATGTGTCATGTGGTATCATGTGTCATTTGGTGTCATGTCATGTGTCATGTGATGTCATGTGTCATGTGATGTCATGTGGTGTCATGTGATGTCATGTGTCATGTGGTGTCATGTGTCATGAGGTGTCATGTGGTGTCATGTGTGATGTCATGTGGTGTCATGTGCCATGTGATGTCATGTGTCATATGGTATCATGTGTCATCATGTGTCATGTGTCATGTGATGTCATGTGTCATGTGGTGTCATGTGTCATGTGCTGTCATGTGGTATCATGTGTCATCATGTGTCATCATGTGGTGCCATGTGACGTCATGTGTCATGTGATGTCATGTGGTGTCATGTGGTGTCATGTGTCATGTGTCATGTGGTGTCATGTGCCATATGATGTCATGTGTCATGTGTTGTCATGTGATGTCATGTGTCATGTGATGTCATATGTCATGTGGTGTCATGTGTCATGTGGTGTCATGTGTCATCACATGTCATGTGGTGTCATGTGTCATGTATCATCATGTAATGTGATGTCATGTGTTGTCATGTGATGTCATGTGTCATGTGGTGTCATGTGTCATGTGGTATCATGTATCATCATGTGTCATGTGTCATGTGTTGTCATGTCATGTCATGTGTCATGTGGTGTCATGTGTCATGTGATGTCATGTGTCATGTGTTGTCATGTGATGTCATGTGTCATGTGGTGTCATGTGATATCATGTGTCATGTGGTGTCATGTGTCATCATGTGTCATGTGATGTCATGTGTCATCACATGTCATGTGTCATGTGGTGTCATGTGTGTCATGTGTCATCACGTGTCATGTGTCATGTGATGTCATGTGTCATGTGGTGTCATGTGTCATGTGCTGTCATGTGGTGTCATGTGTCATCATGTGTCATCATGTGGTGCCATGTGACGTCATGTGTCATGTGATGTCATGTGGTGTCATGTGTCATGTGGTGTCATGTGTCATGTGGTGTCATGTGTCATGTGTTGTCATGTGATGTCATGTGTCATGTGATGTCATGTGTCATGTGGTGTCATGTGTCATGTGTTGTCATGTGATGTCATGTGTCATGTGATGTCATGTGTCATGTGATGTCATGTGTCATGTGGTATCATGTCATGTGTCATGTGTTGTCATGTGATGTCATGTGTCATGTGATGTCATGTGGTGTCATGTGATGTCATGTGTCATGTGGTGTCATGTGTCATGAGGTGTCATGTGGTGTCATGTATCGTCATGTGTGATGTCATGTGTCATGTGGTGTCATGTGTCATCATGTGTCATGTGTTGTTACATGGTGTCATGTGTCATCACGTCTTGTGTCAGGAGGTGTCATGTGTTGTCATGTGATGTCATGTGTCATGTGGTGTCATGTATCGTCATGTGTCATGTGATGTCATGTATCATGTGATGTCATGTGGTGTCATGTGTCATCATGTGTCATCATGTGTCATCTTGTGTCATGTGTCATCATGTGTCATCATGTGTTGTCATGTGTCATCATGTGGTGCCATGTGACGTCATGTGGTGTCATGTGGTATCATGTTTCATCATGTCATGTGGTGTCATTTGTTATCACATGTCATGTGTCATGTGGTATGTGTCATGTGTTGTCATGTGGTGTCATGTGTCATGTAGTGTCATGTGTTGTCATGTGATGTCATGTGTCATCACGTGTCATGTTTCATGTGGTGTCATGTGTCATGTATCGTCATGTGTCATGTGATGTCATGTGTTGTCATGTGATGTCATGTGTCATGTGGTGTCATGTATCGTCATGTGTCATATGATGTCATGTGTCATGTGGTGTCATGTGTCATGTGTTGTCATGTGATGTCATGTGTCATGTGTCATGTGGTGTCATGTGATGTCATGTGTCATGTGGTGTCATGTGTCATGAGGTGTCATGTGGTGTCATATGTCATGTATCGTCATGTGTGATGTCATGTTTCATGTGGTGTCATGTGGTGACATGTGGTGTCATGTGTCATGTATCGTCATGTGTCATGTGATGTCATGTTGTGTCATCACATGTCATGTGTCATGTGGTGTCATGTGTCATCACGTGTCATGTGTCATGTGCTGTCATGTGGTGTCATGTGGTGTCATGTGTCATCCTGTGTTATCATGTGTCATCATGTGATGCCATGTGACGTCATGTGTCATGTGTCATGTAGTGTCATGTGGTGTCATGTGTCATGTAGTGTCATGTGTCATGTGATGTTATGTGTTGTCATGTGATGTCATGTGTCATGTGATGTTATGTGTCATGTGGTGTCATGTGTCATGTGGTGTCATGTGTCATCACATGTCATGTGGTGTCATGTGTCATCATGTGTCATGTGTCATGTGGTGTCATGTGTCATGTATCATCATGTGTCATGTGATGTCATGTGTCATGTGATGTCATGTATCATGTGGTGTCATGTGTCATGTGGTATCATGTATCATCATGTGTCATGTGTCATGTGTTGTCATGTGATGTCATGTGTCATGTGGTGTCATGTGTCATGTGATGTCATGTGTCATGTGTTGTCATGTGATGGCATGTGTAATGTGGTGTCATGTGATGTCATGTGTCATGTGGTGTCATGTGTCATGTGTTGTCATGTGTCATATGTGTCATGTGTTGTCATGTGTCATGTGGTGTCATGTGTCATGTATCGTCATGTGTCATGTGATGTCATGTGTTGTCATGTGATGTCATGTGTCATGTGGTGTCATGTGATATCATGTGTCATGTGGTGTCATGTGTCATCATGTGTCATGTGATGTCATGTGTCATCACATGTCATGTGTCATGTGGTGTCATGTGTGTCATGTGTCATCACGTGTCATGTGTCATGTGATGTCATGTGGTGTCGTGTCATGTGGTGTCATGTGATGTCATGTGTCTTGTGTTGTCATGTGGTGTCATGTGTCATGTGGTGTCATGTGTCATGTGGTGTCATGTGTCATGTATCATCATGTGGTGTCATGTGATGTCATGTGTCATGTGTTGTCATGTGATGTCATGTGTCATGTGGTGTCATGTGATGTCATGTGTTATATGGTGTCATGTGTCATCATGTGTCATGTGTTGTCACATGGTGTCATGTGTCATCACATGTCTTGTGTCACGTGGTGTCATGTGTCATGTGTTGTCATGTGATGTCATATGTCATGTGGTGTCATGTATCGTCATGTGTCATGTGATGTCATGTGTCATGTGGTGTCGTGTGTCATGTGGTGTCATGTGTCATCATGTGTCATCATGTGTCATCATGTGGTGCCATGTGACGTCATGTGTTGTCAGTCATGTGGTGTCATGTGGTATCATGTTTCATCATGTGTCATGTGGTGTCATTTGTTATCACGTGTCATGTGTCATGTGGTGTCATGTGTCATGTGTTGTCATGTGGTGTCATGTGTCATGTAGTGTCATGTGTTGTCATGTGATGTCATGTCTCATGTTTCATGTGGTGTCATGTGGTGTCATGTGTCATGTATCATCATGTGTCATGTGATGTCATGTGTTGTCATGTGATGTCATGTGTCATGTGGTGTCATGTATCGTCATGTGTAATGTGATGTCATGTGTCATGTATTGTCATGTGATGTCATGTGTCATGTGGTGTCATGTGATGTCATGTGTCATGTGTTGTCATGTGGTGTCATGTGGTGTCATGTGTCATGTGTTGTCATGTGATGTCATGTCATGTGTCATGTGTTGTCATGTGATGTCATGTGTCATGTGATGTCATGTGGTGTCATGTGATGTCATGTGTCATGTGGTGTCATGTGTCATGAGGTGTCATGTGGTGTCATGTATCGTCATGTGTGATGTCATGTGTCATGTGGTGTCATGTGCCATGTGTTGTCATGTGTCATCACATGTCATGTGTCATGTGGTGTCATGTGTGTCATGTGTCATCACGTGTCATGTGTCATGTGATGTCATGTGTCATGTGGTATCATGTGTCATGTGCTGTCATGTGGTGTCATGTGTCATCATGTGTCATCATGTGGTGCCATGTGACGTCATGTGTCATGTGATGTCATGTGGTGTCATGTGGTGTCATGTGTCATGTGGTGTCATGTGTCATGTGTTGTCATGTGATGTCATGTGTCATGTGTCATCATGTGTCATGTGTTGTCATGTCATGTCATGTGGTTTCATTTGTTATCACGTGTCATGTGTCATGTGGTGTCATGTGTCATGTGTTGTCATGTGTCATGTAGTGTCATGTGTTGTCATGTGATGTCATGTCATGTGTCATGTGATGTCATGTGTCATGAGTTGTCATGTGTCATGTGTTGTCATGTGATGTCATGTGTCATGTGTCATGTGTCATGTGGTGTCATGTGTCATGTGGTGTCATGTATCATGAGGTGTCATGTGGTGTCATGTGTCATGTATCGTCATGTGTGATATCATGTTTCATGTGGTGTCATGTGGTGACATGTGGTGTCATGTGTCATGTATCGTCATGTGATGTCATGTGTCATGTGTTGTCATGTGTCAACACATGTCATGTGCCATGTGTTGTCATGTATCATATAGTGTCATGTGTCATGTGATGTCATGTGTCATGTGTTGTCATGTGATGTCATGTGTCATGTGGTGTCATGTGATGTCATGTGATATCATGTGTCATGTGGTGTCATGTATCGTCATGTGTCATGTGATGTCATGTATCATCATGTGTCATCATGTGTCATCTTGTGTCATGTGTCATCATGTGTCATCATGTGTTGTCATCATGTGGTGCCATGTGACGTCATGTGGTGTCATGTGGTATCATGTTTCATCATGTTTCATGTGGTGTCATTTGTTATCATGTGTCATGTGTCATGTGGTGTCATGTGTCATGTGTTGTCATGTGGTGTCATGTGTCATGTAGTGTCATGTGTTGTCATGTGATGTCATGTGTCATCACGTGTCATGTTTCATGTGGTGTCATGTGTCATGTATCGTCATGTGTCATGTGATGTCATGTGTCATGTGTTGTCATGTGTTGTCATGTGATGTCATGTGTCATGTGGTGTCATGTATCGTCATGTGTCATGTGATGTCATGTGTCATGTGTTGTCATGTGATGTCATGTGTCATGTGGTGTCATGTGATGTCATGTGTCATGTGTTGTCATGTGGTGTCATGTGGTGTCGTGTCATGTGTTGTCATGTGTCATATGTGTCATGTGTTGTCATGTGTCATGTGGTGTCATGGGTCATGTATCGTCATGTGATGTCATGTGTCATGTGATGTCATGTGTCATGTGGTGTCATGTGATGTCATGTGTCATGTGGTGTCATGTGTCATCATGTGTCATAATGTGTCATGTTTCATGTGGTGTCATGTGTCATGTGGTGTCATGTGTCATGTATCATCATGTGTCATGTGATGTCATGTGTCATGTGTTGTCATGTGATGTCATGTGTCATGTGGTGTCATGTGTCATGTATTGTCATGTGTCATGTGATGTCATGTGTCATGTGTTGTCATGTGTCATGTGTTGTCATGTGATGTCATGTGTCATGTGTCATGTGTCATGTGTCATGTGATGTCATGTGTCATGTGGTGTCATGTGTCATGAGGTGTCATGTGGTGTTATGTGTCATGTATCATCATGTGTGATGTCATGTTTCATGTGGTGTCATGTGGTGACATGTGGTGTCATGTGTCATGTATCGTCATGTGTCATGTGTTGTCATGTGTCAACACATGTCATGTGTCATGTGTTGTCATGTATCATATAGTGTCATGTGTCATGTGATGTCATGTGTCATGTTTTGTCATGTGATGTCATGTGTCATGTGGTGTCATGTGTCATGTATCGTTATGTGTCATGTGATGTCATGTGTCATGTGTTGTCATGTGATGTCATGTGTCATGTGGTGTCATGTGATGTCATGTGTCATGTGGTGTCATGTGTCATCATGTGTCATGTGATGTCATGTGTCATCACGTGTCATGTTTCATGTGGTGTCATGTGTCATGTGGTGTCATGTGTCATGTATCGTCATGTGTCATGTGATGCCATGTGTCATGTGTTGTCATGTGATGTTATGTGTCATGTGATGTCATGTATCGTCATGTGTCATATGATGTCATGTGTCATGTGGTGTCATGTGTCATGTGTTGTCATGTGATGTCATGTGTCATGTGTCATGTGGTGTCATGTGATGTCATGTGTCATGTGGTGTCATGTGTCATGAGGTGTCATGTGGTGTCATGTGTCATGTATCGTCATGTGTGATGTCATGTTTCATGTGGTGTCATGTGGTGACATGTGGTGTCATGTGTCATGTATCGTCATGTGTCATGTGATGTCATGTGTTGTCATGTGTCATCACATGTCATGTGTCATGTGTTGTCATGTGTCATCACATGTCATGTGTCATGTGGTGTCATGTATCGTCATGTGTCATGTGATGTCATGTGTCATGTGTTGTCATGTGTCATCACATGTCATGTGTCATGTGGTGTCATGTGTCATCATGTGTCATGTGTCATGTGCTGTCATGTGGTGTCATGTGGTGTCATGTGTCATCCTGTGTTATCATGTGTCATCATGTGATGCCATGTGACGTCATGTGTCATGTGTCATGTAGTGTCATGTGTCATGTGGTGTCATGTGTCATGTAGTGTCATGTGTCATGTGATGTCATGTGTTGTCATGTGATGTCATGTGTCATGTGATGTCATGTGTCATGTGGTGTCATGTGTCATGTGTCATGTTCATGTGGTGTCATGTGTCATCACATGTCATGTGGTGTCATGTGTCATCATGTGTCATGTGGTGTCATGTGTCATGTATCATCATGTGTCATGTGATGTCATGTGTCATGTGATGTCATGTATCATGTGGTGTCATGTGTCATGTGGTATCATGTATCATCATGTGCCATGTGTCATGTGTTGTCATGTCATGTCATGTGTCATGTGGTGTCATGTGTCATGTGATGTCATGTGTCATGTGTTGTCATGTGATGGCATGTGTAATGTGGTGTCATGTGGTGTCATGTGTCATGTGTTGTCATGTGTCATATGTGTCATATGTTGTCATGTGTCATGTGGTGTCATGTATCGTCATGTGTCATGTGTCATGTGTTGTCATATGATGTCATGTGTCATGTGGTGTCATGTGATATCATGTGTCATGTGGTGTCATGTGTCATCATGTGTCATGTGATATCATGTGTCATCACATGTCATGTGTCATGTGATGTCATGTGTCATGTGTTGTCATGTGATGTCATGTGTCATGTGGTGTCATGTGATGTCATGTGATATCATGTGTCATGTGGTGTCATGTATCGTCATGTGTCATGTGATGTCATGTATCATCATGTGTCATCATGTGTCATCTTGTGTCATGTGTCATCATGTGTCATCATGTGTTGTCATCATGTGGTGCCATGTGACGTCATGTGGTGTCATGTGGTATCATGTTTCATCATGTTTCATGTGGTGTCATTTGTTATCATGTGTCATGTGTCATGTGGTGTCATGTGTCATGTGTTGTCATGTGGTGTCATGTGTCATGTAGTGTCATGTGTTGTCATGTGATGTCATGTGTCATCACGTGTCATGTTTCATGTGGTGTCATGTGTCATGTATCGTCATGTGTCATGTGATGTCATGTGTCATGTGTTGTCATGTGTTGTCATGTGATGTCATGTGTCATGTGGTGTCATGTATCGTCATGTGTCATGTGATGTCATGTGTCATGTGTTGTCATGTGATGTCATGTGTCATGTGGTGTCATGTGATGTCATGTGTCATGTGTTGTCATGTGGTGTCATGTGGTGTCGTGTCATGTGTTGTCATGTGTCATATGTGTCATGTGTTGTCATGTGTCATGTGGTGTCATGGGTCATGTATCGTCATGTGATGTCATGTGTCATGTGATGTCATGTGTCATGTGGTGTCATGTGATGTCATGTGTCATGTGGTGTCATGTGTCATCATGTGTCATAATGTGTCATGTTTCATGTGGTGTCATGTGTCATGTGGTGTCATGTGTCATGTATCATCATGTGTCATGTGATGTCATGTGTCATGTGTTGTCATGTGATGTCATGTGTCATGTGGTGTCATGTGTCATGTATTGTCATGTGTCATGTGATGTCATGTGTCATGTGTTGTCATGTGTCATGTGTTGTCATGTGATGTCATGTGTCATGTGTCATGTGTCATGTGTCATGTGATGTCATGTGTCATGTGGTGTCATGTGTCATGAGGTGTCATGTGGTGTTATGTGTCATGTATCATCATGTGTGATGTCATGTTTCATGTGGTGTCATGTGGTGACATGTGGTGTCATGTGTCATGTATCGTCATGTGTCATGTGTTGTCATGTGTCAACACATGTCATGTGTCATGTGTTGTCATGTATCATATAGTGTCATGTGTCATGTGATGTCATGTGTCATGTTTTGTCATGTGATGTCATGTGTCATGTGGTGTCATGTGTCATGTATCGTTATGTGTCATGTGATGTCATGTGTCATGTGTTGTCATGTGATGTCATGTGTCATGTGGTGTCATGTGATGTCATGTGTCATGTGGTGTCATGTGTCATCATGTGTCATGTGATGTCATGTGTCATCACGTGTCATGTTTCATGTGGTGTCATGTGTCATGTGGTGTCATGTGTCATGTATCGTCATGTGTCATGTGATGCCATGTGTCATGTGTTGTCATGTGATGTTATGTGTCATGTGATGTCATGTATCGTCATGTGTCATATGATGTCATGTGTCATGTGGTGTCATGTGTCATGTGTTGTCATGTGATGTCATGTGTCATGTGTCATGTGGTGTCATGTGATGTCATGTGTCATGTGGTGTCATGTGTCATGAGGTGTCATGTGGTGTCATGTGTCATGTATCGTCATGTGTGATGTCATGTTTCATGTGGTGTCATGTGGTGACATGTGGTGTCATGTGTCATGTATCGTCATGTGTCATGTGATGTCATGTGTTGTCATGTGTCATCACATGTCATGTGTCATGTGTTGTCATGTGTCATCACATGTCATGTGTCATGTGGTGTCATGTATCGTCATGTGTCATGTGATGTCATGTGTCATGTGTTGTCATGTGTCATCACATGTCATGTGTCATGTGGTGTCATGTGTCATCATGTGTCATGTGTCATGTGCTGTCATGTGGTGTCATGTGGTGTCATGTGTCATCCTGTGTTATCATGTGTCATCATGTGATGCCATGTGACGTCATGTGTCATGTGTCATGTAGTGTCATGTGTCATGTGGTGTCATGTGTCATGTAGTGTCATGTGTCATGTGATGTCATGTGTTGTCATGTGATGTCATGTGTCATGTGATGTCATGTGTCATGTGGTGTCATGTGTCATGTGTCATGTTCATGTGGTGTCATGTGTCATCACATGTCATGTGGTGTCCTGTGTCATCATGTGTCATGTGGTGTCATGTGTCATGTATCATCATGTGTCATGTGATGTCATGTGTCATGTGATGTCATGTATCATGTGGTGTCATGTGTCATGTGGTATCATGTATCATCATGTGCCATGTGTCATGTGTTGTCATGTCATGTCATGTGTCATGTGGTGTCATGTGTCATGTGATGTCATGTGTCATGTGTTGTCATGTGATGGCATGTGTAATGTGGTGTCATGTGGTGTCATGTGTCATGTGTTGTCATGTGTCATATGTGTCATATGTTGTCATGTGTCATGTGGTGTCATGTATCGTCATGTGTCATGTGTCATGTGTTGTCATATGATGTCATGTGTCATGTGGTGTCATGTGATATCATGTGTCATGTGGTGTCATGTGTCATCATGTGTCATGTGATATCATGTGTCATCACATGTCATGTGTCATGTGGTGTCATGTGTGTCATGTGTCATCACGTGTCATGTGTCATGTGATGTCATGTGTCATGTGGTGTCATGTGTCATGTGCTGTCATGTGGTGTCATGTGTCATCATGTGTCATCATGTGGTGCCATGTGACGTCATGTGTCATGTGATGTCATGTGATGTCATGTGGTGTCATGTGTCATGTGATGTCATGTGTCATGTGGTGTCATGTGTTGTCATGTGGTGTCATGTGTTGTCATGTGTCATGTGATGTCATGTGTCATGTGGTGTCATGTGTCATGTGTTGTCATGTGATGTCATGTGTCATGTGGTGTCATGTGTCATGTGATGTCATGTGTCATGTGGTATCATGTGTCATTTGGTGTCATGTCATGTGTCATGTGATGTCATGTGTCATGTGATGTCATGTGGTGTCATGTGATGTCATGTGTCATGTGGTGTCATGTGTCATGAGGTGTCATGTGGTGTCATGTGTGATGTCATGTGGTGTCATGTGCCATGTGATGTCATGTGTCATATGGTATCATGTGTCATCATGTGTCATGTGTCATGTGATGTCATGTGTCATGTGGTGTCATGTGTCATGTGCTGTCATGTGGTATCATGTGTCATCATGTGTCATCATGTGGTGCCATGTGACGTCATGTGTCATGTGATGTCATGTGGTGTCATGTGGTGTCATGTGTCATGTGTCATGTGGTGTCATGTGTCATATGATGTCATGTGTCATGTGTTGTCATGTGATGTCATGTGTCATGTGATGTCATATGTCATGTGGTGTCATGTGTCATGTGGTGTCATGTGTCATCACATGTCATGTGGTGTCATGTGTCATGTATCATCATGTAATGTGATGTCATGTGTTGTCATGTGATGTCATGTGTCATGTGGTGTCATGTGTCATGTGGTATCATGTATCATCATGTGTCATGTGTCATGTGTTGTCATGTCATGTCATGTGTCATGTGGTGTCATGTGTCATGTGATGTCATGTGTCATGTGTTGTCATGTGATGTCATGTGTCATGTGGTGTCATGTGATATCATGTGTCATGTGGTGTCATGTGTCATCATGTGTCATGTGATGTCATGTGTCATCACATGTCATGTGTCATGTGGTGTCATGTGTGTCATGTGTCATCACGTGTCATGTGTCATGTGATGTCATGTGTCATGTGGTGTCATGTGTCATGTGCTGTCATGTGGTGTCATGTGTCATCATGTGTCATCATGTGGTGCCATGTGACGTCATGTGTCATGTGATGTCATGTGGTGTCATGTGTCATGTGGTGTCATGTGTCATGTGGTGTCATGTGTCATGTGTTGTCATGTGATGTCATGTGTCATGTGATGTCATGTGTCATGTGGTGTCATGTGTCATGTGTTGTCATGTGATGTCATGTGTCATGTGGTGTCATGTGTCATGTGATGTCATGTGTCATGTGGTATCATGTCATGTGTCATGTGTTGTCATGTGATGTCATGTGTCATGTGATGTCATGTGGTGTCATGTGATGTCATGTGTCATGTGGTGTCATGTGTCATGAGGTGTCATGTGGTGTCATGTATCGTCATGTGTGATGTCATGTGTCATGTGGTGTCATGTGTCATCATGTGTCATGTGTTGTTACATGGTGTCATGTGTCATCACGTCTTGTGTCAGGAGGTGTCATGTGTTGTCATGTGATGTCATGTGTCATGTGGTGTCATGTATCGTCATGTGTCATGTGATGTCATGTATCATGTGATGTCATGTGGTGTCATGTGTCATCATGTGTCATCATGTGTCATCTTGTGTCATGTGTCATCATGTGTCATCATGTGTTGTCATGTGTCATCATGTGGTGCCATGTGACGTCATGTGGTGTCATGTGGTATCATGTTTCATCATGTGTCATGTGGTGTCATTTGTTATCACGTGTCATGTGTCATGTGGTATGTGTCATGTGTTGTCATGTGGTGTCATGTGTCATGTAGTGTCATGTGTTGTCATGTGATGTCATGTGTCATCACGTGTCATGTTTCATGTGGTGTCATGTGTCATGTATCGTCATGTGTCATGTGATGTCATGTGTTGTCATGTGATGTCATGTGTCATGTGGTGTCATGTATCGTCATGTGTCATGTGATGTCATGTGTCATGTGTTGTCATGTGATGTCATGTGTCATGTGGTGTCATGTGATGTTATGTGTCATGTGTTGTCATGTGGTGTCATGTGTCATCATGTGTCATGTGGTGTCATGTGTCATGTATCGTCATGTGGTGTCATGTGTCATGTGATGTCATGTGTCATGTGTTGTCATGTGATGTCATGTGTCATGTGGTGTCATGTGATGTCATGTGTTATATGGTGTCATGTGTCATCATGTGTCATGTGTTGTCACATGGTGTCATGTGTCATCACATGTCTTGTGTCACGTGGTGTCATGTGTCATGTGTTGTCATGTGATGTCATATGTCATGTGGTGTCATGTATCGTCATGTGTCATGTGATGTCATGTGTCATGTGGTGTCGTGTGTCATGTGGTGTCATGTGTCATCATGTGTCATCATGTGTCATCTTGTGTCATGTGTCGTCATGTGTCGTCATGTGTTGTCATGTGTCATCATGTGGTGCCATGTGACGTCATGTGTTGTCAGTCATGTGGTGTCATGTGGTATCATGTTTCATCATGTGTCATGTGGTGTCATTTGTTATCACGTGTCATGTGTCATGTGGTGTCATGTGTCATGTGTTGTCATGTGGTGTCATGTGTCATGTGTTGTCATGTGATGTCATGTCTCATGTTTCATGTGGTGTCATGTGTCATGTATCATCATGTGTCATGTGATGTCATGTGTCATGTGTTGTCATGTGATGTCATGTGTCATGTGGTGTCATGTATCGTCATGTGTAATGTGATGTCATGTGTCATGTATTGTCATGTGATGTCATGTGTCATGTGGTGTCATGTGATGTCATGTGTCATGTGTTGTCATGTGGTGTCATGTGGTGTCATGTGTCATGTGTTGTCATGTGATGTCATGTCGTGTGTCATGTGGTGTCATGTGTCATCATGTGTCATCATGTGTCATCTTGTGTCATGTGTCGTCATGTGTCGTCATGTGATGTCATGTGTCATGTGGTGTCATGAGGTGTCATGTGGTGTCATGTATCGTCATGTGTGATGTCATGTGTCATGTGGTGTCATGTGTCATGTGATGTCATGTGTCATGTGTTGTCATGTGTCATCACATGTCATGTGTCATGTGGTGTCATGTGTGTCATGTGTCATCACGTGTCATGTGTCATGTGATGTCATGTGTCATGTGGTATCATGTGTCATGTGCTGTCATGTGGTGTCATGTGTCATCATGTGTCATCATGTGGTGCCATGTGACGTCATGTGTCATGTGATGTCATGTGATGTCATGTGGTGTCATGTGTCATGTGGTATCATGTGTCATGTGTTGTCATGTGATGTCATGTGTCATGTGGTATCATGTGGTGTCATGTGTCATGTGGTTTCATTTGTTATCACGTGTCATGTGTCATGTGGTGTCATGTGTCATGTGGTGTCATGTAGTGTCATGTGTTGTCATGTGATGTCATGTGTCATCACGTGTCATGTTTCATGTGGTGTCATTTGTTATCACGTGTCATGTGTCATGTGGTGTCATGTGTCATGTGTTGTCATGTGGTGTCATGTGTCATGTAGTGTCATGTGTTGTCATGTGATGTCATGTGTCATCACGTGTCATGTTTCATGTGGTGTCATGTGTCATGTATCGTCATGTGTCATGTGATGTCATGTGTCATGTGTTGTCATGTGATGTCATGTGTCATGTGGTGTCATGTATCGTCATGTGTCATGTGGTGTCATGTGTCATGTGTTGTCATGTGATGTCATGTGTCATGTGTTGTCATGTGATGTCATGTGTCATGTGGTGTCGTGTCATGTGTTGTCATGTGTCATATGTGTCATGTGTTGTCATGTGTCATGTGACGTCATGTGTCATGTGTCATGTAGTGTCATGTGTCATGTGGTGTCATGTGTCATGTAGTGTCATGTGTCATGTGATATCATGTGTTGTCATGTGATGTCATGTGATGTCATGTGTCATATGGTGTCATGTGTCATGTGGTGTCATGTGTCATGTGGTGTCATGTGTAATCACATGTCATGTGGTGTCATGTGTCATCATGTGTCATGTGTCATGTGGTGTCATGTGTCATGTATCATCATGTGTCATGTGATGTCATGTGTCATGTGTTGTCATGTGATGTCATGTATCATGTGGTGTCATGTGTCATGTGGTATCATGTATCATCATGTGTCATGTGTTGTCATGTCATGTCATGTGTCATATGGTGTCATGTGTCATGTGATGTCATGTGTCATGTGTTGTCATGTGATGGCATGTGTAATGTGGTGTCATGTGATGTCATGTGTCATGTGGTGTCATGTATCATGTGTTGTCATGTGTCATATGTGTCATGTGTTGTCATGTGTCATGTGGTGTCATGTGTCATGTATCGTCATGTGTCATGTGATGTCATGTGTCATGTGTTGTCATGTGATGTCATGTGTCATGTGGTGTCATGTGATATCATGTGTCATGTGGTGTCATGTGTCATCATGTGTCATGTGATGTCATGTGTCATCACATGTCATGTGTCATGTGGTGTCATGTGTGTCATGTGTCATGTGGTGTCATGTGTCATGTGGTGTCATGTGGTGTCATGTGTCATCACATCTTGTGTCACGTGGTGTCATGTGTTGTCATGTGATATCATGTGTCATGTGGTGTCATGTATCGTCATGTGTCATGTGATGTCATGTATCATGTGATGTCATGTGGTGTCATGTGTCATCATGTTTCATGTGGTGTCATTTGTTATCACGTGTCATGTGTCATGTGGTGTCATGTGTCATGTGTTGTCATGTGGTGTCATGTGTCATGTAGTGTCATGTGTTGTCATGTGATGTCATGTGTCATCACGTGTCATGTTTCATGTGGTATCATGTGTCATGTATCGTCATGTGTCATGTGATGTCATATGTCATGTGTTGTAATGTGATGTCATGTGTCATGTGGTGTCATGTATCGTCATGTGTCATGTGATGTCATGTGTCATGTGTTGTCATGTGATGTCATGTGTCATGTGGTGTCATGTGTCATGTGTTATCATGTGGTGTCATGTGGTGTCGTGTCATGTGTTGTCATGTGTCATATGTGTCATGTGTTGTCATGTGTCATGTATCGTCATGTGATGTCATGTGTCATGTGTTGTCATGTGATGTCATGTGTCATGTGGTGTCATGTGATGTCATGTGTCATGTGGTGTCATGTGTCATCATGTGTCATGTGTCATCACGTGTCATGTTTCATGTGGTGTCATGTGTCATGTGGTGTCATGTGTCATGTGATGTCATGTGTCATGTGTTGTCATGTGATGTCATGTGTCATGTGGTGTCATGTGTCATGTATCGTCATATGTCATGTGATGTCATGTGTCATGAGTTGTCATGTGTCATGTGTTGTCATGTGATGTCATGTGTCATGTGGTGTCATGTGTCATGTGTTGTCATGTGATGTCATGTGTCATGTGGTGTCATGTGTCATGTGTTGTCATGTGATGTCATGTGTCATGTGGTGTCATGTGTCATGTATCGTCATGTGTCATGTCATGTTTCATGTGGTGTCATGTGTCATGTATCGTCATGTGTCATGTGATGTCATGTGTCATGTGTTGTCATGTATCAACACATGTCATGTGTCATGTGTTGTCATGTATCATATAGTGTCATGTGTCATGTGATGTCATGTGTCATGTTTTGTCATGTGATGTCATGTGTCATGTGGTGTCATGTGTCAAGTATCGTCATGTGTCATGTGATGTCATGTGTCATGTGTTGTCATGTGATGTCATGTGTCATGTGGTGTCATGTGATGTCATGTGATATCATGTGTCATGTGGTGTCATGTATCGTCATGTGTCATGTGATATCATGTATCATGTGATATCATGTGTCATCATATGTCATCATGTGTTGTCATCTGTCATCATGTGGTGCCATGTGACGTCATGTGGTGTCATGTGGTATCATGTTTCATCATGTTTCATGTGGTGTCATTTGTTATCATGTGTCATGTGTCATGTGGTGTCATATGTCATGTGTTGTCATGTGGTGTCATGTGATGTCATGTTTCATGTGGTGTCATGTGTCATGTATCGTCATGTGTCATGTGATGTCATGTGTCATGTGTTGTCATGTGATGTCATGTGTCATGTGGTGTCATGTGTCATGTGATGTCATGTGTCATGTGTTGTCATGTGATGTCATGTGTCATGTGTTGTCATGTGATGTCGTGTTGTCATGTGATGTCATGTGTCATGTGGTGTCATGTATCGTCATGTGTCATGTGATGTCATGTGTCATGTGTTGTCATGTGATGTCATGTGTCATGTGTTGTCATGTGATGTCATGTGTCATGTGTTGTCATGTGGTGTCATGTGGTGTCGTGTCATGTGTTGTCATGTGTCATATGTGTCATGTGTTGTCATGTGTCATGTGGTGTCATGTGTCATGTATCGTCATGTGATGTCATGTGTCATGTGTTGTCATGTGATGTCATGTGTCATGTGGTGTCATGTGTCATGTGGTGTCATGTGTCATCATGTGTCATGTGATGTCATGTGTCATAACGTGTCATGTTTCATGTGGTGTCATGTGTCATGTGGTGTCATGTGTCATGTATCATCATGTGTCATGTGATGTCATGTGTCATGTGTTGTCATGTGATGTCATGTGTCATGTGGTGTCATGTGTCATGTATCGTCATGTGTCATGTGATGTCATGTGTCATGTGTTGTCATGTGTCATGTGTTGTCATGTGATGTCATGTGTCATGTGTCATGTGTCATGTGTCATGTGTCATGTGATGTCATGTGTCATGTGGTGTCATGTGTCATGAGGTGTCATGTGGTGTCATGTGTCATGTATCGTCATGTGTGATGTCATGTTTCATGTGGTGTCATGTGGTGACATGTGGTGTCATGTGTCATGTATCGTCATGTGTCATGTGATGTCATGTGTTGTCATGTGTCAACACATGTCATGTGTCATGTGTTGTCATGTATCATATAGTGTCATGTGTCATGTGATGTCATGTGTCATGTTTTGTCATGTGATGTCATGTGTCATGTGGTGTCATGTGTCATGTATCGTTATGTGTCATGTGATGTCATGTGTCATGTGTTGTCATGTGATGTCATGTGTCATGTGGTGTCATGTGATGTCATGTGTCATGTGGTGTCATGTGTCATCATGTGTCATGTGATGTCATGTGTCATCACGTGTCATGTTTCATGTGGTGTCATGTGGTGTCATGTGTCATGTATCGTCATGTGTCATGTGATGCCATGTGTCATGTGTTGTCATGTGATGTTATGTGTCATGTGATGTCATGTATCGTCATGTGTCATATGATGTCATGTGTCATGTGGTGTCATGTGTCATGTGTTGTCATGTGATGTCATGTGTCATGTGTCATGTGGTGTCATGTGATGTCATGTGTCATGTGGTGTCATGTGTCATGAGGTGTCATGTGGTGTCATGTGTCATGTATCATCATGTGTGATGTCATGTTTCATGTGGTGTCATGTGGTGACATGTGGTGTCATGTGTCATGTATCGTCATGTGTCATGTGATGTCATGTGTTGTCATGTGTCATCACATGTCATGTGTCATGTGTTGTCATGTGTCATCACATGTCATGTGTCATGTGGTGTCATGTATCGTCATGTGTCATGTGATGTCATGTGTCATGTGTTGTCATGTGTCATCACATGTCATGTGTCATGTGGTGTCATGTGTCATCACGTGTCATGTGTCATGTGCTGTCATGTGGTGTCATGTGGTGTCATGTGTCATCCTGTGTTATCATGTCATCATGTGATGCCATGTGACGTCATGTGTCATGTGTCATGTAGTGTCATGTGTCATGTGGTGTCATGTGTCATGTAGTGTCATGTGTCATGTGATGTCATGTGTTGTCATGTGATGTCATGTGTCATGTGATGTCATGTGTCATGTGGTGTCATGTGTCATGTGGTGTCATGTGTCATCACATGTCATGTGGTGTCATGTGTCATCATGTGTCATGTGTCATGTGGTGTCATGTGTCATGTATCATCATGTGTCATGTGATGTCATGTGTCATGTGATGTCATGTATCATGTGGTGTCATGTGTCATGTGGTATCATGTATCATCATGTGTCATGTGTCATGTGTTGTCATGTCATGTGTTGTCATGTCATGTGGTGTCATGTGTCATGTGATGTCATGTGTCATGTGTTGTCATGTGATGGCATGTGTAATGTGGTGTCATGTGATGTCATGTGTCATGTGGTGTCATGTATCATGTGTTGTCATGTGTCATATGTGTCATGTGTTGTCATGTGTCATGTGGTGTCATGTGTCATGTATCGTCATGTGTCATGTGTTGTCATGTGATGTCATGTGTCATGTGGTGTCATGTGATATCATGTGTCATGTGGTGTCATGTGTCATCATGTGTCATGTGATGTCATGTGTCATCACATGTCATGTGTCATGTGGTGTCATGTGTGTCATGTGTCATCACGTGTCATGTGTCATGTGATGTCATGAGTCATGTGGTGTCATGTGTCATGTGCTGTCATGTGGTGTCATGTGTCATCATGTGTCATCATGTGATGCCATGTGATGTCATGTGTCATGTGATGTCATGTGGTGTCATGTGTCATGTGATGTCATGTGTCATGTGGTGTCATGTGTCATGTGTTGTCATGTGATGTCATGTGTCATGTGGTGTCATGTGTCATGTGTTGTCATGTGTCATGTGATGTCATGTGTCATGTGGTGTCATGTGTCATGTGTTGTCATGTGATGTCATGTGTCATGTGGTGTCATGTGTCATGTGATGTCATGTGTCATGTGGTGTCATGTGTCATTTGGTATCATGTCATGTGTCATGTGTTGTCATGTGATGTCATGTGTCATGTGATGTCATGTGATGTCATGTGTCATGTGGTGTCATGTGTCATGAGGTGTCATGTATCGTCATGTGTCATGTGGTGTCATGTGGTGTTGTGTCATGTGTTGTCATGTGTCATATGTGTCATGTGTTGTCATGTGTCATGTGGTGTCATGTGTCATGTGGTGCCATGTGTCATCATGTGTCATGTGGTGTCATGTGTCATGTGGTGTCATGTGTCCTGTATTGTCATGTGTCATGTGATGTCATGTGTCATGTGTTGTCACGTGATGTCATGTGTCATGTGGTGTCATGTGTCATGTGGTGTCATGTATCGTCATGTGGTATCATGTGTCATGTGATGTCATGTGTCATGTGTTGTCATGTGATGTCATGTGTCATGTGGTGTCATGTGATGTCATGTGTCATGTGGTGTCATGTGTCATCATGTGATGTCATGTGTCATCACGTGTCATGTTTCATGTGGTGTCATGTGTCATGTATCATCATATGTCATGTGATGTCATGTGTCATGTGTTGTCATGTGATGTCATGTGTCATGTGGTGTCATGTGTCATGTATCGTCATGTGTCATGTGATGTCATGTGGTGTCATGTGTTGTCATGTGATGTCATGTGTCATGTGTCATGTGTCATGTGGTGTCATGTGATGTCATGTGTCATGTGGTGTCATGTGTCATGAGGTGTCATGTGGTGTCATGTGTCATGTATCGTCATGTGTGATGTCATGTTTCATGTGGTGTCATGTGTCATGTATCGTCATGTGTCATGTGATGTCATGTGTCATGTGTTGTCATGTGTCATCACATGTCATGTGTCATGTGTTGTAATGTATCATATAGTGTCATGTGTCATGTGATGTCATGTGTCATGTTTTGTCATGTGATATCATGTCATGTGGTGTCATGTGTCATGTATCGTCATGTGTCATGTGATGTCATGTGTCATGTGTTGTCATGTGATGTCATGTGTCATGTGTTGTCATGTGATGTCATGTGTCATGTGGTGTCATGTCATGTGTCATGTGGTGTCATATGATGTCATGTGTCATGTAGTGTCATGTGTTGTCATGTGATGTCATGTGTCATCACGTGTCATGTTTCATGTGGTGTCATGTGTCATGTGGTGTCATGTGTCATGTATCATCATGTGTCATGTGATGTCATGTGTAATGTGTTGTCATGTGATGTCATGTGTCATGTGGTGTCATGTCATGTGTCATGTGGTGTCATGTGATGTCATGTGTCATGTGGTGTCATGTGTCATCATGTGTCATGTGTTGTCACATGGTGTCATGTGTCATCACATGTCTTGTGTCACGTGGTGTCATGTGTCATGTGTTGTCATGTGATGTCATGTGGTGTCATGTATCATCATATGTCATGTGATATCATGTGTCATGTGATGTCATGTGGTGTCATGTGTCATCATGTGTCATCATGTGTCATCTTGTGTCATGTGTCATCATGTGTCGTCATGTGTTGTCATGTGTCATCATGTGGTGCCATGTGACATCATGTGTTGTCAGTCATGTGGTGTCATGTGGTATCATGTTTCAGCATGTGTCATGTGGTGTCATTTGTTATCACGAGTCATGTGTCATGTGGTGTCATGTGTCATGTGTTGTCATGTGGTGTCATGTGTCATGTAGTGTCATGTGTTGTCATGTGATGTCATGTGTCATCACGTGTCATGTTTCATGTGGTGTCATGTGTCATGTGGTGTCATGTGTCATGTATCATCATGTGTCATGTGATGTCATGTGTCATGTGTTGTAATGTGATGTCATGTGTCATGTGGTGTCATGTGTCATGTATCGTCATGTGTCATGTGATGTCATGTGTCATGTGTTGTCATGTGTCATGTGTTGTCATGTGATGTCATGTGTCATGTGTCATGTGTCATGTGTCATGTGATGTCATGTGTCATGTGGTGTCATGTGTCATGAGGTGTCATGTGGTGTCATGTGTCATGTATCGTCATGTGTGATGTCATGTTTCATGTGGTGTCATGTGGTGACATGTGGTGTCATGTGTCATGTATCGTCATGTGTCATGTGATGTCATGTGTCATGTGTTGTCATGTGTCAACACATGTCATGTGTCATGTGTTGTCATGTATCATATAGTGTCATGTGTCATGTGATATCATGTGTCATGTTTTGTCATGTGATGTCATGTGTCATGTGTCATGTGGTGTCATGTGTCATGTATCGTTATGTGTCATGTAATGTCATGTGTCATGTGTTGTCATGTGATGTCATGTGTCATGTGGTGTCATGTGATGTCATGTGTCATGTGGTGTCATGTGTCATGTGATGTCATGTGTCATCACGTGTCATGTTTCATGTGGTGTCATGTGTCATGTGGTGTCATGTGTCATGTATCGTCATGTGTCATGTGATGCCATGTGTCATGTGTTGTCATGTGATGTTATGTGTCATGTGATGTCATGTATCGTCATGTGTCATATGATGTCATGTGTCATGTGGTGTCATGTGTCATGTGTTGTCATGTGATGTCATGTGTCATGTGTCATGTGGTGTCATGTGATGTCATGTGTCATGTGGTGTCATGTGTCATGAGGTGTCATGTGGTGTCATATGTCATGTATCGTCATGTGTGATGTCATGTTTCATGTGGTGTCATGTGGTGACATGTGTCATGTATCGTCATGTGTCATGTGGTGTCATGTATCGTCATGTGTCATCACATGTCATGTGTCATGTGTTGTCATGTGTCATCACATGTCATGTGTCATGTGGTGTCATGTGTCATCACGTGTCATGTGTCATGTGCTGTCATGTGGTGTCATGTGGTGTCATGTGTCATCCTGTGTTATCATGTGTCATCATGTGATGCCATGTGACGTCATGTGTCATGTGTCATGTAGTGTCATGTGTCATGTGGTGTCATGTGTCATGTAGTGTCATGTGTCATGTGATGTTATGTGTTGTCATGTGATGTCATGTGTCATGTGATGTCATGTGTCATGTGGTGTCATGTGTCATGTGGTGTCATGTGTCATCACATGTCATGTGGTGTCATGTGTCATCATGTGTCATGTGTCATGTGGTGTCATGTGTCATGTATCATCATGTGTCATGTGATGTCATGTGTCATGTGATGTCATGTATCATGTGGTGTCATGTGTCATGTGGTATCATGTATCATCATGTGTCATGTGTCATGTGTTGTCATGTCATGTCATGTGTCGTGTGGTGTCATGTGTCATGTGATGTCATGTGTCATGTGTTGTCATGTGATGGCATGTGTAATGTGGTGTCATGTGATGTCATGTGTCATGTGGTGTCATGTGTCATGTGTTGTCATGTGTCATATGTGTCATGTGTTGTCATGTGTCATGTGGTGTCATGTGTCATGTATCGTCATGTGTCATGTGATGTGTCATGTGTTGTCATGTGATGTCATGTGTCATGTGGTGTCATGTGATATCATGTGTCATGTGGTGTCATGTGTCATCATGTGTCATGTGATGTCATGTGTCATCACATGTCATGTGTCATGTGGTGTCATGTGTGTCATGTGTCATGTGGTGTCATGTGTCATCATGTGTCATGTGGTGTCATGTGGTGTCATGTGTCATCACGTCTTGTGTCACGTGGTGTCATGTGTTGTCATGTGATATCATGTGTCATGTGGTGTCATGTATCGTCATGTGTCATGTGATGTCATGTATCATGTGATGTCATGTGGTGTCATGTGTCATGTGGTGTCATGTGACATCATGTGTCATGTGATGTCATGTGTCATCACATGTCATGTGTCATGTGGTGTCATGTGTGTCATGTGTCATGTGGTGTCATGTGTCATCGTGTGTCATGTGGTGTCATGTGGTGTCATGTGTCATCTTGTGTCATGTGTCATCATGTGTCATCATGTGTTGTCATGTGGTGCCATGTGACGTCATGTGATGTCATGTGGTATCATGTTTCATCATGTTTCATGTGGTGTCATTTGTTATCACGTGTCATGTGTCATGTGGTGTCATGTGTCATGTGTTGTCATGTGGTGTCATGTGTCATGTAGTGTCATGTGTTGTCATGTGATGTCATGTGTCATCACGTGTCATGTTTCATGTGGTATCATGTGTCATGTATCGTCATGTGTCATGTGATGTCATATGTCATGTGTTGTAATGTGATGTCATGTGTCATGTGGTGTCATGTATCGTCATGTGTCATGTGATGTCATGTGTCATGTGTTGTCATGTGATGTCATGTGTCATGTGGTGTCATGTGATGTCATGTGTCATGTGTTGTCATGTGGTGTCATGTGGTGTTGTGTCATGTGTTGTCATGTGTCATATGTGTCATGTGTTGTCATGTGTCATGTGGTGTCATGTGTCATGTATCTTCATGTGATGTCATGTGTTGTCATGTGATGTCATGTGTCATGTGGTGTCATGTGATGTCATGTGTCATGTGGTGTCATGTGTCATCATGTGTCATGTGATATCATGTGTCATCACGTGTCATGTTTCATGTGGTGTCATGTGTCATGTGGTGTCATGTGTCATGTATCATCATGTGTCATGTGATGTCATGTGTCATGTGTTGTCATGTGATGTCATGTGTCATGTGGCGTCATGTGTCATGTATCGTCATGTGTCATGTGATGTCATATGTCATGTGTTGTCATGTGATGTCATGTGTCATGTGTCATGTGTCATGTGTCATGTGGTGTCATGTGATGTCATGTGTCATGTGGTGTCATGTGTCATGAGGTGTCATGTGGTGTCATGTGTCATGTATCGTCATGTGTGATGTCATGTTTCATGTGGTGTCATGTGGTGACATGTGGTGTCATGTGTCATGTATCGTCATGTGTCATGTGTCATGTGTTGTCATGTGTCAACACATGTCATGTGTCATGTGTTGTCATGTATCATATAGTGTCATGTGTCATGTGATGTCATGTTTTGTCATGTGATGTCATGTGTCATGTGGTGTCATGTGTCAAGTATCGTCATGTGTCATGTGATGTCATGTGTCATGTGTTGTCATGTGATGTCATGTGTCATGTGGTGTCATGTGATGTCATGTGATATCATGTGTCATGTGGTGTCATGTATCGTCATGTGTCATGTGATGTCATGTATCATGTGATGTCATGTGGTGTCATGTGTCATCATGTGTCATCATGTGTCATCTTGTGTCATGTGTCATCATGTGTCATCATGTGTTGTCATCTGTCATCATGTGGTGCCATGTGACGTCATGTGGTGTCATGTGGTATCATGTTTCATCATGTTTCATGTGGTGTCATTTGTTATCATGTGTCATGTGGTGTCATGTGTCATGTGTTGTCATGTGGTGTCATGTGTCATGTAGTGTCATGTGTTGTCATGTGATGTCATGTGTTATCACGTGTCATGTTTCATGTGGTGTCATGTGTCGTCATGTGTCATGTGATGTCATGTGTCACATGACACACATATGGTGTCATGTGTCATGTGATGTCATGTGTCATGTGTTGTCATGTGATGGCATGTGTAATGTGGTGTCATGTGATGTCATGTGTCATGTGGTGTCATGTATCATGTGTTGTCATGTGTCATATGTGTCATGTGTTGTCATGTGTCATGTGGTGTCATGTGTCATGTATCGTCATGTGTCATGTGATGTCATGTGTCATGTGTTGTCATGTGATGTCATGTGTCATGTGGTGTCATGTGATATCATGTGTCATGTGGTGTCATGTGTCATCATGTGTCATGTGATGTCATGTGTCATCACATGTCATGTGTCATGTGGTGTCATGTGTGTCATGTGTCATGTGGTGTCATGTGTCATGTGGTGTCATGTGGTGTCATGTGTCATCACATCTTGTGTCACGTGGTGTCATGTGTTGTCATGTGATATCATGTGTCATGTGGTGTCATGTATCGTCATGTGTCATGTGATGTCATGTATCATGTGATGTCATGTGGTGTCATGTGTCATCATGTGTCATCATGTGTCATCTTGTGTCATGTGTCATCATGTGGTGCCATGTGACGTCATGTGATGTCATGTGGTATCATGTTTCATCATGTTTCATGTGGTGTCATTTGTTATCACGTGTCATGTGTCATGTGGTGTCATGTGTCATGTGTTGTCATGTGGTGTCATGTGTCATGTAGTGTCATGTGTTGTCATGTGATGTCATGTGTCATCACGTGTCATGTTTCATGTGGTATCATGTGTCATGTATCGTCATGTGTCATGTGATGTCATATGTCATGTGTTGTAATGTGATGTCATGTGTCATGTGGTGTCATGTATCGTCATGTGTCATGTGATGTCATGTGTCATGTGTTGTCATGTGATGTCATGTGTCATGTGGTGTCATGTGTCATGTGTTATCATGTGGTGTCATGTGGTGTCGTGTCATGTGTTGTCATGTGTCATATGTGTCATGTGTTGTCATGTGTCATGTATCGTCATGTGATGTCATGTGTCATGTGTTGTCATGTGATGTCATGTGTCATGTGGTGTCATGTGATGTCATGTGTCATGTGGTGTCATGTGTCATCATGTGTCATGTGTCATCACGTGTCATGTTTCATGTGGTGTCATGTGTCATGTGGTGTCATGTGTCATGTGATGTCATGTGTCATGTGTTGTCATGTGATGTCATGTGTCATGTGGTGTCATGTGTCATGTATCGTCATATGTCATGTGATGTCATGTGTCATGAGTTGTCATGTGTCATGTGTTGTCATGTGATGTCATGTGTCATGTGGTGTCATGTGTCATGTGTTGTCATGTGATGTCATGTGTCATGTGGTGTCATGTGTCATGTGTTGTCATGTGATGTCATGTGTCATGTGGTGTCATGTGTCATGTATCGTCATGTGTCATGTCATGTTTCATGTGGTGTCATGTGTCATGTATCGTCATGTGTCATGTGATGTCATGTGTCATGTGTTGTCATGTATCAACACATGTCATGTGTCATGTGTTGTCATGTATCATATAGTGTCATGTGTCATGTGATGTCATGTGTCATGTTTTGTCATGTGATGTCATGTGTCATGTGGTGTCATGTGTCAAGTATCGTCATGTGTCATGTGATGTCATGTGTCATGTGTTGTCATGTGATGTCATGTGTCATGTGGTGTCATGTGATGTCATGTGATATCATGTGTCATGTGGTGTCATGTATCGTCATGTGTCATGTGATATCATGTATCATGTGATATCATGTGTCATCATATGTCATCATGTGTTGTCATCTGTCATCATGTGGTGCCATGTGACGTCATGTGGTGTCATGTGGTATCATGTTTCATCATGTTTCATGTGGTGTCATTTGTTATCATGTGTCATGTGTCATGTGGTGTCATATGTCATGTGTTGTCATGTGGTGTCATGTGATGTCATGTTTCATGTGGTGTCATGTGTCATGTATCGTCATGTGTCATGTGATGTCATGTGTCATGTGTTGTCATGTGATGTCATGTGTCATGTGGTGTCATGTGTCATGTGATGTCATGTGTCATGTGTTGTCATGTGATGTCATGTGTCATGTGTTGTCATGTGATGTCGTGTTGTCATGTGATGTCATGTGTCATGTGGTGTCATGTATCGTCATGTGTCATGTGATGTCATGTGTCATGTGTTGTCATGTGATGTCATGTGTCATGTGTTGTCATGTGATGTCATGTGTCATGTGTTGTCATGTGGTGTCATGTGGTGTCGTGTCATGTGTTGTCATGTGTCATATGTGTCATGTGTTGTCATGTGTCATGTGGTGTCATGTGTCATGTATCGTCATGTGATGTCATGTGTCATGTGTTGTCATGTGATGTCATGTGTCATGTGGTGTCATGTGTCATGTGGTGTCATGTGTCATCATGTGTCATGTGATGTCATGTGTCATAACGTGTCATGTTTCATGTGGTGTCATGTGTCATGTGGTGTCATGTGTCATGTATCATCATGTGTCATGTGATGTCATGTGTCATGTGTTGTCATGTGATGTCATGTGTCATGTGGTGTCATGTGTCATGTATCGTCATGTGTCATGTGATGTCATGTGTCATGTGTTGTCATGTGTCATGTGTTGTCATGTGATGTCATGTGTCATGTGTCATGTGTCATGTGTCATGTGTCATGTGATGTCATGTGTCATGTGGTGTCATGTGTCATGAGGTGTCATGTGGTGTCATGTGTCATGTATCGTCATGTGTGATGTCATGTTTCATGTGGTGTCATGTGGTGACATGTGGTGTCATGTGTCATGTATCGTCATGTGTCATGTGATGTCATGTGTTGTCATGTGTCAACACATGTCATGTGTCATGTGTTGTCATGTATCATATAGTGTCATGTGTCATGTGATGTCATGTGTCATGTTTTGTCATGTGATGTCATGTGTCATGTGGTGTCATGTGTCATGTATCGTTATGTGTCATGTGATGTCATGTGTCATGTGTTGTCATGTGATGTCATGTGTCATGTGGTGTCATGTGATGTCATGTGTCATGTGGTGTCATGTGTCATCATGTGTCATGTGATGTCATGTGTCATCACGTGTCATGTTTCATGTGGTGTCATGTGGTGTCATGTGTCATGTATCGTCATGTGTCATGTGATGCCATGTGTCATGTGTTGTCATGTGATGTTATGTGTCATGTGATGTCATGTATCGTCATGTGTCATATGATGTCATGTGTCATGTGGTGTCATGTGTCATGTGTTGTCATGTGATGTCATGTGTCATGTGTCATGTGGTGTCATGTGATGTCATGTGTCATGTGGTGTCATGTGTCATGAGGTGTCATGTGGTGTCATGTGTCATGTATCATCATGTGTGATGTCATGTTTCATGTGGTGTCATGTGGTGACATGTGGTGTCATGTGTCATGTATCGTCATGTGTCATGTGATGTCATGTGTTGTCATGTGTCATCACATGTCATGTGTCATGTGTTGTCATGTGTCATCACATGTCATGTGTCATGTGGTGTCATGTATCGTCATGTGTCATGTGATGTCATGTGTCATGTGTTGTCATGTGTCATCACATGTCATGTGTCATGTGGTGTCATGTGTCATCACGTGTCATGTGTCATGTGCTGTCATGTGGTGTCATGTGGTGTCATGTGTCATCCTGTGTTATCATGTCATCATGTGATGCCATGTGACGTCATGTGTCATGTGTCATGTAGTGTCATGTGTCATGTGGTGTCATGTGTCATGTAGTGTCATGTGTCATGTGATGTCATGTGTTGTCATGTGATGTCATGTGTCATGTGATGTCATGTGTCATGTGGTGTCATGTGTCATCACATGTCATGTGGTGTCATGTGTCATCATGTGTCATGTGTCATGTGGTGTCATGTGTCATGTATCATCATGTGTCATGTGATGTCATGTGTCATGTGATGTCATGTATCATGTGGTGTCATGTGTCATGTGGTATCATGTATCATCATGTGTCATGTGTCATGTGTTGTCATGTCATGTGTTGTCATGTCATGTGGTGTCATGTGTCATGTGATGTCATGTGTCATGTGTTGTCATGTGATGGCATGTGTAATGTGGTGTCATGTGATGTCATGTGTCATGTGTTGTCATGTGGTGTCATGTGGTGTCGTGTCATGTGTTGTCATGTGTCATATGTGTCATGTGTTGTCATGTGTCATGTGGTGTCATGGGTCATGTATCGTCATGTGATGTCATGTGTCATGTGATGTCATGTGTCATGTGGTGTCATGTGATGTCATGTGTCATGTGGTGTCATGTGTCATCATGTGTCATAATGTGTCATGTTTCATGTGGTGTCATGTGTCATGTGGTGTCATGTGTCATGTATCATCATGTGTCATGTGATGTCATGTGTCATGTGTTGTCATGTGATGTCATGTGTCATGTGGTGTCATGTGTCATGTATTGTCATGTGTCATGTGATGTCATGTGTCATGTGTTGTCATGTGTCATGTGTTGTCATGTGATGTCATGTGTCATGTGTCATGTGTCATGTGTCATGTGATGTCATGTGTCATGTGGTGTCATGTGTCATGAGGTGTCATGTGGTGTTATGTGTCATGTATCATCATGTGTGATGTCATGTTTCATGTGGTGTCATGTGGTGACATGTGGTGTCATGTGTCATGTATCGTCATGTGTCATGTGTTGTCATGTGTCAACACATGTCATGTGTCATGTGTTGTCATGTATCATATAGTGTCATGTGTCATGTGATGTCATGTGTCATGTTTTGTCATGTGATGTCATGTGTCATGTGGTGTCATGTGTCATGTATCGTTATGTGTCATGTGATGTCATGTGTCATGTGTTGTCATGTGATGTCATGTGTCATGTGGTGTCATGTGATGTCATGTGTCATGTGGTGTCATGTGTCATCATGTGTCATGTGATGTCATGTGTCATCACGTGTCATGTTTCATGTGGTGTCATGTGTCATGTGGTGTCATGTGTCATGTATCGTCATGTGTCATGTGATGCCATGTGTCATGTGTTGTCATGTGATGTTATGTGTCATGTGATGTCATGTATCGTCATGTGTCATATGATGTCATGTGTCATGTGGTGTCATGTGTCATGTGTTGTCATGTGATGTCATGTGTCATGTGTCATGTGGTGTCATGTGATGTCATGTGTCATGTGGTGTCATGTGTCATGAGGTGTCATGTGGTGTCATGTGTCATGTATCGTCATGTGTGATGTCATGTTTCATGTGGTGTCATGTGGTGACATGTGGTGTCATGTGTCATGTATCGTCATGTGTCATGTGATGTCATGTGTTGTCATGTGTCATCACATGTCATGTGTCATGTGTTGTCATGTGTCATCACATGTCATGTGTCATGTGGTGTCATGTATCGTCATGTGTCATGTGATGTCATGTGTCATGTGTTGTCATGTGTCATCACATGTCATGTGTCATGTGGTGTCATGTGTCATCATGTGTCATGTGTCATGTGCTGTCATGTGGTGTCATGTGGTGTCATGTGTCATCCTGTGTTATCATGTGTCATCATGTGATGCCATGTGACGTCATGTGTCATGTGTCATGTAGTGTCATGTGTCATGTGGTGTCATGTGTCATGTAGTGTCATGTGTCATGTGATGTCATGTGTTGTCATGTGATGTCATGTGTCATGTGATGTCATGTGTCATGTGGTGTCATGTGTCATGTGTCATGTTCATGTGGTGTCATGTGTCATCACATGTCATGTGGTGTCCTGTGTCATCATGTGTCATGTGATGTCATGTGTCATGTGATGTCATGTATCATGTGGTGTCATGTGTCATGTGGTATCATGTATCATCATGTGCCATGTGTCATGTGTTGTCATGTCATGTCATGTGTCATGTGGTGTCATGTGTCATGTGATGTCATGTGTCATGTGTTGTCATGTGATGGCATGTGTAATGTGGTGTCATGTGGTGTCATGTGTCATGTGTTGTCATGTGTCATATGTGTCATATGTTGTCATGTGTCATGTGGTGTCATGTATCGTCATGTGTCATGTGTCATGTGTTGTCATATGATGTCATGTGTCATGTGGTGTCATGTGATATCATGTGTCATGTGGTGTCATGTGTCATCATGTGTCATGTGATATCATGTGTCATCACATGTCATGTGTCATGTGGTGTCATGTGTGTCATGTGTCATCACGTGTCATGTGTCATGTGATGTCATGTGTCATGTGGTGTCATGTGTCATGTGCTGTCATGTGGTGTCATGTGTCATCATGTGTCATCATGTGGTGCCATGTGATGTCATGTGTCATGTGATGTCATGTGATGTCATGTGGTGTCATGTGTCATGTGATGTCATGTGTCATGTGGTGTCATGTGTTGTCATGTGGTGTCATGTGTTGTCATGTGTCATGTGATGTCATGTGTCATGTGGTGTCATGTGTCATGTGTTGTCATGTGATGTCATGTGTCATGTGGTGTCATGTGTCATGTGATGTCATGTGTCATGTGGTATCATGTGTCATTTGGTGTCATGTCATGTGTCATGTGATGTCATGTGTCATGTGATGTCATGTGGTGTCATGTGATGTCATGTGTCATGTGGTGTCATGTGTCATGAGGTGTCATGTGGTGTCATGTGTGATGTCATGTGGTGTCATGTGCCATGTGATGTCATGTGTCATATGGTATCATGTGTCATCATGTGTCATGTGTCATGTGATGTCATGTGTCATGTGGTGTCATGTGTCATGTGCTGTCATGTGGTATCATGTGTCATCATGTGTCATCATGTGGTGCCATGTGACGTCATGTGTCATGTGATGTCATGTGGTGTCATGTGGTGTCATGTGTCATGTGTCATGTGGTGTCATGTGTCATATGATGTCATGTGTCATGTGTTGTCATGTGATGTCATGTGTCATGTGATGTCATATGTCATGTGGTGTCATGTGTCATGTGGTGTCATGTGTCATCACATGTCATGTGGTGTCATGTGTCATGTATCATCATGTAATGTGATGTCATGTGTTGTCATGTGATGTCATGTGTCATGTGGTGTCATGTGTCATGTGGTATCATGTATCATCATGTGTCATGTGTCATGTGTTGTCATGTCATGTCATGTGTCATGTGGTGTCATGTGTCATGTGATGTCATGTGTCATGTGTTGTCATGTGATGTCATGTGTCATGTGGTGTCATGTGATATCATGTGTCATGTGGTGTCATGTGTCATCATGTGTCATGTGATGTCATGTGTCATCACATGTCATGTGTCATGTGGTGTCATGTGTGTCATGTGTCATCACGTGTCATGTGTCATGTGATGTCATGTGTCATGTGGTGTCATGTGTCATGTGCTGTCATGTGGTGTCATGTGTCATCATGTGTCATCATGTGGTGCCATGTGACGTCATGTGTCATGTGATGTCATGTGGTGTCATGTGTCATGTGGTGTCATGTGTCATGTGGTGTCATGTGTCATGTGTTGTCATGTGATGTCATGTGTCATGTGATGTCATGTGTCATGTGGTGTCATGTGTCATGTGTTGTCATGTGATGTCATGTGTCATGTGGTGTCATGTGTCATGTGATGTCATGTGTCATGTGGTATCATGTCATGTGTCATGTGTTGTCATGTGATGTCATGTGTCATGTGATGTCATGTGGTGTCATGTGATGTCATGTGTCATGTGGTGTCATGTGTCATGAGGTGTCATGTGGTGTCATGTATCGTCATGTGTGATGTCATGTGTCATGTGGTGTCATGTGTCATCATGTGTCATGTGTTGTTACATGGTGTCATGTGTCATCACGTCTTGTGTCAGGAGGTGTCATGTGTTGTCATGTGATGTCATGTGTCATGTGGTGTCATGTATCGTCATGTGTCATGTGATGTCATGTATCATGTGATGTCATGTGGTGTCATGTGTCATCATGTGTCATCATGTGTCATCTTGTGTCATGTGTCATCATGTGTCATCATGTGTTGTCATGTGTCATCATGTGGTGCCATGTGACGTCATGTGGTGTCATGTGGTATCATGTTTCATCATGTGTCATGTGGTGTCATTTGTTATCACGTGTCATGTGTCATGTGGTATGTGTCATGTGTTGTCATGTGGTGTCATGTGTCATGTAGTGTCATGTGTTGTCATGTGATGTCATGTGTCATCACGTGTCATGTTTCATGTGGTGTCATGTGTCATGTATCGTCATGTGTCATGTGATGTCATGTGTTGTCATGTGATGTCATGTGTCATGTGGTGTCATGTATCGTCATGTGTCATGTGATGTCATGTGTCATGTGTTGTCATGTGATGTCATGTGTCATGTGGTGTCATGTGATGTCATGTGTCATGTGTTGTCATGTGGTGTCATGTGTCATCATGTGTCATGTGGTGTCATGTGTCATGTATCGTCATGTGGTGTCATGTGTCATGTGATGTCATGTGTCATGTGTTGTCATGTGATGTCATGTGTCATGTGGTGTCATGTGATGTCATGTGTTATATGGTGTCATGTGTCATCATGTGTCATGTGTTGTCACATGGTGTCATGTGTCATCACATGTCTTGTGTCACGTGGTGTCATGTGTCATGTGTTGTCATGTGATGTCATATGTCATGTGGTGTCATGTATCGTCATGTGTCATGTGATGTCATGTGTCATGTGGTGTCGTGTGTCATGTGGTGTCATGTGTCATCATGTGTCATCATGTGTCATCTTGTGTCATGTGTCGTCATGTGTCGTCATGTGTTGTCATGTGTCATCATGTGGTGCCATGTGACGTCATGTGTTGTCAGTCATGTGGTGTCATGTGGTATCATGTTTCATCATGTGTCATGTGGTGTCATTTGTTATCACGTGTCATGTGTCATGTGGTGTCATGTGTCATGTGTTGTCATGTGGTGTCATGTGTCATGTGTTGTCATGTGATGTCATGTCTCATGTTTCATGTGGTGTCATGTGTCATGTATCATCATGTGTCATGTGATGTCATGTGTCATGTGTTGTCATGTGATGTCATGTGTCATGTGGTGTCATGTATCGTCATGTGTAATGTGATGTCATGTGTCATGTATTGTCATGTGATGTCATGTGTCATGTGGTGTCATGTGATGTCATGTGTCATGTGTTGTCATGTGGTGTCATGTGGTGTCATGTGTCATGTGTTGTCATGTGATGTCATGTCGTGTGTCATGTGGTGTCATGTGTCATCATGTGTCATCATGTGTCATCTTGTGTCATGTGTCGTCATGTGTCGTCATGTGATGTCATGTGTCATGTGGTGTCATGAGGTGTCATGTGGTGTCATGTATCGTCATGTGTGATGTCATGTGTCATGTGGTGTCATGTGTCATGTGATGTCATGTGTCATGTGTTGTCATGTGTCATCACATGTCATGTGTCATGTGGTGTCATGTGTGTCATGTGTCATCACGTGTCATGTGTCATGTGATGTCATGTGTCATGTGGTATCATGTGTCATGTGCTGTCATGTGGTGTCATGTGTCATCATGTGTCATCATGTGGTGCCATGTGACGTCATGTGTCATGTGATGTCATGTGATGTCATGTGGTGTCATGTGTCATGTGGTATCATGTGTCATGTGTTGTCATGTGATGTCATGTGTCATGTGGTATCATGTGGTGTCATGTGTCATGTGGTTTCATTTGTTATCACGTGTCATGTGTCATGTGGTGTCATGTGTCATGTGGTGTCATGTAGTGTCATGTGTTGTCATGTGATGTCATGTGTCATCACGTGTCATGTTTCATGTGGTGTCATTTGTTATCACGTGTCATGTGTCATGTGGTGTCATGTGTCATGTGTTGTCATGTGGTGTCATGTGTCATGTAGTGTCATGTGTTGTCATGTGATGTCATGTGTCATCACGTGTCATGTTTCATGTGGTGTCATGTGTCATGTATCGTCATGTGTCATGTGATGTCATGTGTCATGTGTTGTCATGTGATGTCATGTGTCATGTGGTGTCATGTATCGTCATGTGTCATGTGGTGTCATGTGTCATGTGTTGTCATGTGATGTCATGTGTCATGTGTTGTCATGTGATGTCATGTGTCATGTGGTGTCGTGTCATGTGTTGTCATGTGTCATATGTGTCATGTGTTGTCATGTGTCATGTGACGTCATGTGTCATGTGTCATGTAGTGTCATGTGTCATGTGGTGTCATGTGTCATGTAGTGTCATGTGTCATGTGATATCATGTGTTGTCATGTGATGTCATGTGATGTCATGTGTCATGTGGTGTCATGTGTCATGTGGTGTCATGTGTCATGTGGTGTCATGTGTAATCACATGTCATGTGGTGTCATGTGTCATCATGTGTCATGTGTCATGTGGTGTCATGTGTCATGTATCATCATGTGTCATGTGATGTCATGTGTCATGTGTTGTCATGTGATGTCATGTATCATGTGGTGTCATGTGTCATGTGGTATCATGTATCATCATGTGTCATGTGTTGTCATGTCATGTCATGTGTCATATGGTGTCATGTGTCATGTGATGTCATGTGTCATGTGTTGTCATGTGATGGCATGTGTAATGTGGTGTCATGTGATGTCATGTGTCATGTGGTGTCATGTATCATGTGTTGTCATGTGTCATATGTGTCATGTGTTGTCATGTGTCATGTGGTGTCATGTGTCATGTATCGTCATGTGTCATGTGATGTCATGTGTCATGTGTTGTCATGTGATGTCATGTGTCATGTGGTGTCATGTGATATCATGTGTCATGTGGTGTCATGTGTCATCATGTGTCATGTGATGTCATGTGTCATCACATGTCATGTGTCATGTGGTGTCATGTGTGTCATGTGTCATGTGGTGTCATGTGTCATGTGGTGTCATGTGGTGTCATGTGTCATCACATCTTGTGTCACGTGGTGTCATGTGTTGTCATGTGATATCATGTGTCATGTGGTGTCATGTATCGTCATGTGTCATGTGATGTCATGTATCATGTGATGTCATGTGGTGTCATGTGTCATCATGTTTCATGTGGTGTCATTTGTTATCACGTGTCATGTGTCATGTGGTGTCATGTGTCATGTGTTGTCATGTGGTGTCATGTGTCATGTAGTGTCATGTGTTGTCATGTGATGTCATGTGTCATCACGTGTCATGTTTCATGTGGTATCATGTGTCATGTATCGTCATGTGTCATGTGATGTCATATGTCATGTGTTGTAATGTGATGTCATGTGTCATGTGGTGTCATGTATCGTCATGTGTCATGTGATGTCATGTGTCATGTGTTGTCATGTGATGTCATGTGTCATGTGGTGTCATGTGTCATGTGTTATCATGTGGTGTCATGTGGTGTCGTGTCATGTGTTGTCATGTGTCATATGTGTCATGTGTTGTCATGTGTCATGTATCGTCATGTGATGTCATGTGTCATGTGTTGTCATGTGATGTCATGTGTCATGTGGTGTCATGTGATGTCATGTGTCATGTGGTGTCATGTGTCATCATGTGTCATGTGTCATCACGTGTCATGTTTCATGTGGTGTCATGTGTCATGTGGTGTCATGTGTCATGTGATGTCATGTGTCATGTGTTGTCATGTGATGTCATGTGTCATGTGGTGTCATGTGTCATGTATCGTCATATGTCATGTGATGTCATGTGTCATGAGTTGTCATGTGTCATGTGTTGTCATGTGATGTCATGTGTCATGTGGTGTCATGTGTCATGTGTTGTCATGTGATGTCATGTGTCATGTGGTGTCATGTGTCATGTGTTGTCATGTGATGTCATGTGTCATGTGGTGTCATGTGTCATGTATCGTCATGTGTCATGTCATGTTTCATGTGGTGTCATGTGTCATGTATCGTCATGTGTCATGTGATGTCATGTGTCATGTGTTGTCATGTATCAACACATGTCATGTGTCATGTGTTGTCATGTATCATATAGTGTCATGTGTCATGTGATGTCATGTGTCATGTTTTGTCATGTGATGTCATGTGTCATGTGGTGTCATGTGTCAAGTATCGTCATGTGTCATGTGATGTCATGTGTCATGTGTTGTCATGTGATGTCATGTGTCATGTGGTGTCATGTGATGTCATGTGATATCATGTGTCATGTGGTGTCATGTATCGTCATGTGTCATGTGATATCATGTATCATGTGATATCATGTGTCATCATATGTCATCATGTGTTGTCATCTGTCATCATGTGGTGCCATGTGACGTCATGTGGTGTCATGTGGTATCATGTTTCATCATGTTTCATGTGGTGTCATTTGTTATCATGTGTCATGTGTCATGTGGTGTCATATGTCATGTGTTGTCATGTGGTGTCATGTGATGTCATGTTTCATGTGGTGTCATGTGTCATGTATCGTCATGTGTCATGTGATGTCATGTGTCATGTGTTGTCATGTGATGTCATGTGTCATGTGGTGTCATGTGTCATGTGATGTCATGTGTCATGTGTTGTCATGTGATGTCATGTGTCATGTGTTGTCATGTGATGTCGTGTTGTCATGTGATGTCATGTGTCATGTGGTGTCATGTATCGTCATGTGTCATGTGATGTCATGTGTCATGTGTTGTCATGTGATGTCATGTGTCATGTGTTGTCATGTGATGTCATGTGTCATGTGTTGTCATGTGGTGTCATGTGGTGTCGTGTCATGTGTTGTCATGTGTCATATGTGTCATGTGTTGTCATGTGTCATGTGGTGTCATGTGTCATGTATCGTCATGTGATGTCATGTGTCATGTGTTGTCATGTGATGTCATGTGTCATGTGGTGTCATGTGTCATGTGGTGTCATGTGTCATCATGTGTCATGTGATGTCATGTGTCATAACGTGTCATGTTTCATGTGGTGTCATGTGTCATGTGGTGTCATGTGTCATGTATCATCATGTGTCATGTGATGTCATGTGTCATGTGTTGTCATGTGATGTCATGTGTCATGTGGTGTCATGTGTCATGTATCGTCATGTGTCATGTGATGTCATGTGTCATGTGTTGTCATGTGTCATGTGTTGTCATGTGATGTCATGTGTCATGTGTCATGTGTCATGTGTCATGTGTCATGTGATGTCATGTGTCATGTGGTGTCATGTGTCATGAGGTGTCATGTGGTGTCATGTGTCATGTATCGTCATGTGTGATGTCATGTTTCATGTGGTGTCATGTGGTGACATGTGGTGTCATGTGTCATGTATCGTCATGTGTCATGTGATGTCATGTGTTGTCATGTGTCAACACATGTCATGTGTCATGTGTTGTCATGTATCATATAGTGTCATGTGTCATGTGATGTCATGTGTCATGTTTTGTCATGTGATGTCATGTGTCATGTGGTGTCATGTGTCATGTATCGTTATGTGTCATGTGATGTCATGTGTCATGTGTTGTCATGTGATGTCATGTGTCATGTGGTGTCATGTGATGTCATGTGTCATGTGGTGTCATGTGTCATCATGTGTCATGTGATGTCATGTGTCATCACGTGTCATGTTTCATGTGGTGTCATGTGGTGTCATGTGTCATGTATCGTCATGTGTCATGTGATGCCATGTGTCATGTGTTGTCATGTGATGTTATGTGTCATGTGATGTCATGTATCGTCATGTGTCATATGATGTCATGTGTCATGTGGTGTCATGTGTCATGTGTTGTCATGTGATGTCATGTGTCATGTGTCATGTGGTGTCATGTGATGTCATGTGTCATGTGGTGTCATGTGTCATGAGGTGTCATGTGGTGTCATGTGTCATGTATCATCATGTGTGATGTCATGTTTCATGTGGTGTCATGTGGTGACATGTGGTGTCATGTGTCATGTATCGTCATGTGTCATGTGATGTCATGTGTTGTCATGTGTCATCACATGTCATGTGTCATGTGTTGTCATGTGTCATCACATGTCATGTGTCATGTGGTGTCATGTATCGTCATGTGTCATGTGATGTCATGTGTCATGTGTTGTCATGTGTCATCACATGTCATGTGTCATGTGGTGTCATGTGTCATCACGTGTCATGTGTCATGTGCTGTCATGTGGTGTCATGTGGTGTCATGTGTCATCCTGTGTTATCATGTCATCATGTGATGCCATGTGACGTCATGTGTCATGTGTCATGTAGTGTCATGTGTCATGTGGTGTCATGTGTCATGTAGTGTCATGTGTCATGTGATGTCATGTGTTGTCATGTGATGTCATGTGTCATGTGATGTCATGTGTCATGTGGTGTCATGTGTCATGTGGTGTCATGTGTCATCACATGTCATGTGGTGTCATGTGTCATCATGTGTCATGTGTCATGTGGTGTCATGTGTCATGTATCATCATGTGTCATGTGATGTCATGTGTCATGTGATGTCATGTATCATGTGGTGTCATGTGTCATGTGGTATCATGTATCATCATGTGTCATGTGTCATGTGTTGTCATGTCATGTGTTGTCATGTCATGTGGTGTCATGTGTCATGTGATGTCATGTGTCATGTGTTGTCATGTGATGGCATGTGTAATGTGGTGTCATGTGATGTCATGTGTCATGTGGTGTCATGTATCATGTGTTGTCATGTGTCATATGTGTCATGTGTTGTCATGTGTCATGTGGTGTCATGTGTCATGTATCGTCATGTGTCATGTGTTGTCATGTGATGTCATGTGTCATGTGGTGTCATGTGATATCATGTGTCATGTGGTGTCATGTGTCATCATGTGTCATGTGATGTCATGTGTCATCACATGTCATGTGTCATGTGGTGTCATGTGTGTCATGTGTCATCACGTGTCATGTGTCATGTGATGTCATGAGTCATGTGGTGTCATGTGTCATGTGCTGTCATGTGGTGTCATGTGTCATCATGTGTCATCATGTGATGCCATGTGATGTCATGTGTCATGTGATGTCATGTGGTGTCATGTGTCATGTGATGTCATGTGTCATGTGGTGTCATGTGTCATGTGTTGTCATGTGATGTCATGTGTCATGTGGTGTCATGTGTCATGTGTTGTCATGTGTCATGTGATGTCATGTGTCATGTGGTGTCATGTGTCATGTGTTGTCATGTGATGTCATGTGTCATGTGGTGTCATGTGTCATGTGATGTCATGTGTCATGTGGTGTCATGTGTCATTTGGTATCATGTCATGTGTCATGTGTTGTCATGTGATGTCATGTGTCATGTGATGTCATGTGATGTCATGTGTCATGTGGTGTCATGTGTCATGAGGTGTCATGTATCGTCATGTGTCATGTGGTGTCATGTGGTGTTGTGTCATGTGTTGTCATGTGTCATATGTGTCATGTGTTGTCATGTGTCATGTGGTGTCATGTGTCATGTGGTGCCATGTGTCATCATGTGTCATGTGGTGTCATGTGTCATGTGGTGTCATGTGTCCTGTATTGTCATGTGTCATGTGATGTCATGTGTCATGTGTTGTCACGTGATGTCATGTGTCATGTGGTGTCATGTGTCATGTGGTGTCATGTATCGTCATGTGGTATCATGTGTCATGTGATGTCATGTGTCATGTGTTGTCATGTGATGTCATGTGTCATGTGGTGTCATGTGATGTCATGTGTCATGTGGTGTCATGTGTCATCATGTGATGTCATGTGTCATCACGTGTCATGTTTCATGTGGTGTCATGTGTCATGTATCATCATATGTCATGTGATGTCATGTGTCATGTGTTGTCATGTGATGTCATGTGTCATGTGGTGTCATGTGTCATGTATCGTCATGTGTCATGTGATGTCATGTGGTGTCATGTGTTGTCATGTGATGTCATGTGTCATGTGTCATGTGTCATGTGGTGTCATGTGATGTCATGTGTCATGTGGTGTCATGTGTCATGAGGTGTCATGTGGTGTCATGTGTCATGTATCGTCATGTGTGATGTCATGTTTCATGTGGTGTCATGTGTCATGTATCGTCATGTGTCATGTGATGTCATGTGTCATGTGTTGTCATGTGTCATCACATGTCATGTGTCATGTGTTGTAATGTATCATATAGTGTCATGTGTCATGTGATGTCATGTGTCATGTTTTGTCATGTGATATCATGTCATGTGGTGTCATGTGTCATGTATCGTCATGTGTCATGTGATGTCATGTGTCATGTGTTGTCATGTGATGTCATGTGTCATGTGTTGTCATGTGATGTCATGTGTCATGTGGTGTCATGTCATGTGTCATGTGGTGTCATATGATGTCATGTGTCATGTAGTGTCATGTGTTGTCATGTGATGTCATGTGTCATCACGTGTCATGTTTCATGTGGTGTCATGTGTCATGTGGTGTCATGTGTCATGTATCATCATGTGTCATGTGATGTCATGTGTAATGTGTTGTCATGTGATGTCATGTGTCATGTGGTGTCATGTCATGTGTCATGTGGTGTCATGTGATGTCATGTGTCATGTGGTGTCATGTGTCATCATGTGTCATGTGTTGTCACATGGTGTCATGTGTCATCACATGTCTTGTGTCACGTGGTGTCATGTGTCATGTGTTGTCATGTGATGTCATGTGGTGTCATGTATCATCATATGTCATGTGATATCATGTGTCATGTGATGTCATGTGGTGTCATGTGTCATCATGTGTCATCATGTGTCATCTTGTGTCATGTGTCATCATGTGTCGTCATGTGTTGTCATGTGTCATCATGTGGTGCCATGTGACATCATGTGTTGTCAGTCATGTGGTGTCATGTGGTATCATGTTTCAGCATGTGTCATGTGGTGTCATTTGTTATCACGAGTCATGTGTCATGTGGTGTCATGTGTCATGTGTTGTCATGTGGTGTCATGTGTCATGTAGTGTCATGTGTTGTCATGTGATGTCATGGGGCCAGGGACAGACTAATTTGCATATAGCCAGGTTCTGAGCTGGGATGGGGCAGTGAGATAAATAACGGTGATGGATCAAGCCCTGATCTTTGGACTGGGTAAGAGTGGTCTGCTTAATTCAGACACTCTGTTCATCACCACCCCCTTTTCTGAATCGATGTGTCATCACGTGTCATGTTTCATGTGGTGTCATGTGTCATGTGGTGTCATGTGTCATGTATCATCATGTGTCATGTGATGTCATGTGTCATGTGTTGTAATGTGATGTCATGTGTCATGTGGTGTCATGTGTCATGTATCGTCATGTGTCATGTGATGTCATGTGTCATGTGTTGTCATGTGTCATGTGTTGTCATGTGATGTCATGTGTCATGTGTCATGTGTCATGTGTCATGTGATGTCATGTGTCATGTGGTGTCATGTGTCATGTGTCATGAGGTGTCATGTGGTGTCATGTGTCATGTATCGTCATGTGTGATGTCATGTTTCATGTGGTGTCATGTGGTGACATGTGGTGTCATGTGTCATGTATCGTCATGTGTCATGTGATGTCATGTGTCATGTGTTGTCATGTGTCAACACATGTCATGTGTCATGTGTTGTCATGTATCATATAGTGTCATGTGTCATGTGATATCATGTGTCATGTTTTGTCATGTGATGTCATGTGTCATGTGTCATGTGGTGTCATGTGTCATGTATCGTTATGTGTCATGTAATGTCATGTGTCATGTGTTGTCATGTGATGTCATGTGTCATGTGGTGTCATGTGATGTCATGTGTCATGTGGTGTCATGTGTCATGTGATGTCATGTGTCATCACGTGTCATGTTTCATGTGGTGTCATGTGTCATGTGGTGTCATGTGTCATGTATCGTCATGTGTCATGTGATGCCATGTGTCATGTGTTGTCATGTGATGTTATGTGTCATGTGATGTCATGTATCGTCATGTGTCATATGATGTCATGTGTCATGTGGTGTCATGTGTCATGTGTTGTCATGTGATGTCATGTGTCATGTGTCATGTGGTGTCATGTGATGTCATGTGTCATGTGGTGTCATGTGTCATGAGGTGTCATGTGGTGTCATATGTCATGTATCGTCATGTGTGATGTCATGTTTCATGTGGTGTCATGTGGTGACATGTGTCATGTATCGTCATGTGTCATGTGGTGTCATGTATCGTCATGTGTCATCACATGTCATGTGTCATGTGTTGTCATGTGTCATCACATGTCATGTGTCATGTGGTGTCATGTGTCATCACGTGTCATGTGTCATGTGCTGTCATGTGGTGTCATGTGGTGTCATGTGTCATCCTGTGTTATCATGTGTCATCATGTGATGCCATGTGACGTCATGTGTCATGTGTCATGTAGTGTCATGTGTCATGTGGTGTCATGTGTCATGTAGTGTCATGTGTCATGTGATGTTATGTGTTGTCATGTGATGTCATGTGTCATGTGATGTCATGTGTCATGTGGTGTCATGTGTCATGTGGTGTCATGTGTCATCACATGTCATGTGGTGTCATGTGTCATCATGTGTCATGTGTCATGTGGTGTCATGTGTCATGTATCATCATGTGTCATGTGATGTCATGTGTCATGTGATGTCATGTATCATGTGGTGTCATGTGTCATGTGGTATCATGTATCATCATGTGTCATGTGTCATGTGTTGTCATGTCATGTCATGTGTCGTGTGGTGTCATGTGTCATGTGATGTCATGTGTCATGTGTTGTCATGTGATGGCATGTGTAATGTGGTGTCATGTGATGTCATGTGTCATGTGGTGTCATGTGTCATGTGTTGTCATGTGTCATATGTGTCATGTGTTGTCATGTGTCATGTGGTGTCATGTGTCATGTATCGTCATGTGTCATGTGATGTGTCATGTGTTGTCATGTGATGTCATGTGTCATGTGGTGTCATGTGATATCATGTGTCATGTGGTGTCATGTGTCATCATGTGTCATGTGATGTCATGTGTCATCACATGTCATGTGTCATGTGGTGTCATGTGTGTCATGTGTCATGTGGTGTCATGTGTCATCATGTGTCATGTGGTGTCATGTGGTGTCATGTGTCATCACGTCTTGTGTCACGTGGTGTCATGTGTTGTCATGTGATATCATGTGTCATGTGGTGTCATGTATCGTCATGTGTCATGTGATGTCATGTATCATGTGATGTCATGTGGTGTCATGTGTCATGTGGTGTCATGTGACATCATGTGTCATGTGATGTCATGTGTCATCACATGTCATGTGTCATGTGGTGTCATGTGTGTCATGTGTCATGTGGTGTCATGTGTCATCGTGTGTCATGTGGTGTCATGTGGTGTCATGTGTCATCTTGTGTCATGTGTCATCATGTGTCATCATGTGTTGTCATGTGGTGCCATGTGACGTCATGTGATGTCATGTGGTATCATGTTTCATCATGTTTCATGTGGTGTCATTTGTTATCACGTGTCATGTGTCATGTGGTGTCATGTGTCATGTGTTGTCATGTGGTGTCATGTGTCATGTAGTGTCATGTGTTGTCATGTGATGTCATGTGTCATCACGTGTCATGTTTCATGTGGTATCATGTGTCATGTATCGTCATGTGTCATGTGATGTCATATGTCATGTGTTGTAATGTGATGTCATGTGTCATGTGGTGTCATGTATCGTCATGTGTCATGTGATGTCATGTGTCATGTGTTGTCATGTGATGTCATGTGTCATGTGGTGTCATGTGATGTCATGTGTCATGTGTTGTCATGTGGTGTCATGTGGTGTTGTGTCATGTGTTGTCATGTGTCATATGTGTCATGTGTTGTCATGTGTCATGTGGTGTCATGTGTCATGTATCTTCATGTGATGTCATGTGTTGTCATGTGATGTCATGTGTCATGTGGTGTCATGTGATGTCATGTGTCATGTGGTGTCATGTGTCATCATGTGTCATGTGATATCATGTGTCATCACGTGTCATGTTTCATGTGGTGTCATGTGTCATGAGGTGTCATGTGTCATGTATCATCATGTGTCATGTGATGTCATGTGTCATGTGTTGTCATGTGATGTCATGTGTCATGTGGCGTCATGTGTCATGTATCGTCATGTGTCATGTGATGTCATATGTCATGTGTTGTCATGTGATGTCATGTGTCATGTGTCATGTGTCATGTGTCATGTGGTGTCATGTGATGTCATGTGTCATGTGGTGTCATGTGTCATGAGGTGTCATGTGGTGTCATGTGTCATGTATCGTCATGTGTGATGTCATGTTTCATGTGGTGTCATGTGGTGACATGTGGTGTCATGTGTCATGTATCGTCATGTGTCATGTGTCATGTGTTGTCATGTGTCAACACATGTCATGTGTCATGTGTTGTCATGTATCATATAGTGTCATGTGTCATGTGATGTCATGTTTTGTCATGTGATGTCATGTGTCATGTGGTGTCATGTGTCAAGTATCGTCATGTGTCATGTGATGTCATGTGTCATGTGTTGTCATGTGATGTCATGTGTCATGTGGTGTCATGTGATGTCATGTGATATCATGTGTCATGTGGTGTCATGTATCGTCATGTGTCATGTGATGTCATGTATCATGTGATGTCATGTGGTGTCATGTGTCATCATGTGTCATCATGTGTCATCTTGTGTCATGTGTCATCATGTGTCATCATGTGTTGTCATCTGTCATCATGTGGTGCCATGTGACGTCATGTGGTGTCATGTGGTATCATGTTTCATCATGTTTCATGTGGTGTCATTTGTTATCATGTGTCATGTGGTGTCATGTGTCATGTGTTGTCATGTGGTGTCATGTGTCATGTAGTGTCATGTGTTGTCATGTGATGTCATGTGTTATCACGTGTCATGTTTCATGTGGTGTCATGTGTCGTCATGTGTCATGTGATGTCATGTGTCACATGACACACATATGGTGTCATGTGTCATGTGATGTCATGTGTCATGTGTTGTCATGTGATGGCATGTGTAATGTGGTGTCATGTGATGTCATGTGTCATGTGGTGTCATGTATCATGTGTTGTCATGTGTCATATGTGTCATGTGTTGTCATGTGTCATGTGGTGTCATGTGTCATGTATCGTCATGTGTCATGTGATGTCATGTGTCATGTGTTGTCATGTGATGTCATGTGTCATGTGGTGTCATGTGATATCATGTGTCATGTGGTGTCATGTGTCATCATGTGTCATGTGATGTCATGTGTCATCACATGTCATGTGTCATGTGGTGTCATGTGTGTCATGTGTCATGTGGTGTCATGTGTCATGTGGTGTCATGTGGTGTCATGTGTCATCACATCTTGTGTCACGTGGTGTCATGTGTTGTCATGTGATATCATGTGTCATGTGGTGTCATGTATCGTCATGTGTCATGTGATGTCATGTATCATGTGATGTCATGTGGTGTCATGTGTCATCATGTGTCATCATGTGTCATCTTGTGTCATGTGTCATCATGTGGTGCCATGTGACGTCATGTGATGTCATGTGGTATCATGTTTCATCATGTTTCATGTGGTGTCATTTGTTATCACGTGTCATGTGTCATGTGGTGTCATGTGTCATGTGTTGTCATGTGGTGTCATGTGTCATGTAGTGTCATGTGTTGTCATGTGATGTCATGTGTCATCACGTGTCATGTTTCATGTGGTATCATGTGTCATGTATCGTCATGTGTCATGTGATGTCATATGTCATGTGTTGTAATGTGATGTCATGTGTCATGTGGTGTCATGTATCGTCATGTGTCATGTGATGTCATGTGTCATGTGTTGTCATGTGATGTCATGTGTCATGTGGTGTCATGTGTCATGTGTTATCATGTGGTGTCATGTGGTGTCGTGTCATGTGTTGTCATGTGTCATATGTGTCATGTGTTGTCATGTGTCATGTATCGTCATGTGATGTCATGTGTCATGTGTTGTCATGTGATGTCATGTGTCATGTGGTGTCATGTGATGTCATGTGTCATGTGGTGTCATGTGTCATCATGTGTCATGTGTCATCACGTGTCATGTTTCATGTGGTGTCATGTGTCATGTGGTGTCATGTGTCATGTGATGTCATGTGTCATGTGTTGTCATGTGATGTCATGTGTCATGTGGTGTCATGTGTCATGTATCGTCATATGTCATGTGATGTCATGTGTCATGAGTTGTCATGTGTCATGTGTTGTCATGTGATGTCATGTGTCATGTGGTGTCATGTGTCATGTGTTGTCATGTGATGTCATGTGTCATGTGGTGTCATGTGTCATGTGTTGTCATGTGATGTCATGTGTCATGTGGTGTCATGTGTCATGTATCGTCATGTGTCATGTCATGTTTCATGTGGTGTCATGTGTCATGTATCGTCATGTGTCATGTGATGTCATGTGTCATGTGTTGTCATGTATCAACACATGTCATGTGTCATGTGTTGTCATGTATCATATAGTGTCATGTGTCATGTGATGTCATGTGTCATGTTTTGTCATGTGATGTCATGTGTCATGTGGTGTCATGTGTCAAGTATCGTCATGTGTCATGTGATGTCATGTGTCATGTGTTGTCATGTGATGTCATGTGTCATGTGGTGTCATGTGATGTCATGTGATATCATGTGTCATGTGGTGTCATGTATCGTCATGTGTCATGTGATATCATGTATCATGTGATATCATGTGTCATCATATGTCATCATGTGTTGTCATCTGTCATCATGTGGTGCCATGTGACGTCATGTGGTGTCATGTGGTATCATGTTTCATCATGTTTCATGTGGTGTCATTTGTTATCATGTGTCATGTGTCATGTGGTGTCATATGTCATGTGTTGTCATGTGGTGTCATGTGATGTCATGTTTCATGTGGTGTCATGTGTCATGTATCGTCATGTGTCATGTGATGTCATGTGTCATGTGTTGTCATGTGATGTCATGTGTCATGTGGTGTCATGTGTCATGTGATGTCATGTGTCATGTGTTGTCATGTGATGTCATGTGTCATGTGTTGTCATGTGATGTCGTGTTGTCATGTGATGTCATGTGTCATGTGGTGTCATGTATCGTCATGTGTCATGTGATGTCATGTGTCATGTGTTGTCATGTGATGTCATGTGTCATGTGTTGTCATGTGATGTCATGTGTCATGTGTTGTCATGTGGTGTCATGTGGTGTCGTGTCATGTGTTGTCATGTGTCATATGTGTCATGTGTTGTCATGTGTCATGTGGTGTCATGTGTCATGTATCGTCATGTGATGTCATGTGTCATGTGTTGTCATGTGATGTCATGTGTCATGTGGTGTCATGTGTCATGTGGTGTCATGTGTCATCATGTGTCATGTGATGTCATGTGTCATAACGTGTCATGTTTCATGTGGTGTCATGTGTCATGTGGTGTCATGTGTCATGTATCATCATGTGTCATGTGATGTCATGTGTCATGTGTTGTCATGTGATGTCATGTGTCATGTGGTGTCATGTGTCATGTATCGTCATGTGTCATGTGATGTCATGTGTCATGTGTTGTCATGTGTCATGTGTTGTCATGTGATGTCATGTGTCATGTGTCATGTGTCATGTGTCATGTGTCATGTGATGTCATGTGTCATGTGGTGTCATGTGTCATGAGGTGTCATGTGGTGTCATGTGTCATGTATCGTCATGTGTGATGTCATGTTTCATGTGGTGTCATGTGGTGACATGTGGTGTCATGTGTCATGTATCGTCATGTGTCATGTGATGTCATGTGTTGTCATGTGTCAACACATGTCATGTGTCATGTGTTGTCATGTATCATATAGTGTCATGTGTCATGTGATGTCATGTGTCATGTTTTGTCATGTGATGTCATGTGTCATGTGGTGTCATGTGTCATGTATCGTTATGTGTCATGTGATGTCATGTGTCATGTGTTGTCATGTGATGTCATGTGTCATGTGGTGTCATGTGATGTCATGTGTCATGTGGTGTCATGTGTCATCATGTGTCATGTGATGTCATGTGTCATCACGTGTCATGTTTCATGTGGTGTCATGTGGTGTCATGTGTCATGTATCGTCATGTGTCATGTGATGCCATGTGTCATGTGTTGTCATGTGATGTTATGTGTCATGTGATGTCATGTATCGTCATGTGTCATATGATGTCATGTGTCATGTGGTGTCATGTGTCATGTGTTGTCATGTGATGTCATGTGTCATGTGTCATGTGGTGTCATGTGATGTCATGTGTCATGTGGTGTCATGTGTCATGAGGTGTCATGTGGTGTCATGTGTCATGTATCATCATGTGTGATGTCATGTTTCATGTGGTGTCATGTGGTGACATGTGGTGTCATGTGTCATGTATCGTCATGTGTCATGTGATGTCATGTGTTGTCATGTGTCATCACATGTCATGTGTCATGTGTTGTCATGTGTCATCACATGTCATGTGTCATGTGGTGTCATGTATCGTCATGTGTCATGTGATGTCATGTGTCATGTGTTGTCATGTGTCATCACATGTCATGTGTCATGTGGTGTCATGTGTCATCACGTGTCATGTGTCATGTGCTGTCATGTGGTGTCATGTGGTGTCATGTGTCATCCTGTGTTATCATGTCATCATGTGATGCCATGTGACGTCATGTGTCATGTGTCATGTAGTGTCATGTGTCATGTGGTGTCATGTGTCATGTAGTGTCATGTGTCATGTGATGTCATGTGTTGTCATGTGATGTCATGTGTCATGTGATGTCATGTGTCATGTGGTGTCATGTGTCATGTGGTGTCATGTGTCATCACATGTCATGTGGTGTCATGTGTCATCATGTGTCATGTGTCATGTGGTGTCATGTGTCATGTATCATCATGTGTCATGTGATGTCATGTGTCATGTGATGTCATGTATCATGTGGTGTCATGTGTCATGTGGTATCATGTATCATCATGTGTCATGTGTCATGTGTTGTCATGTCATGTGTTGTCATGTCATGTGGTGTCATGTGTCATGTGATGTCATGTGTCATGTGTTGTCATGTGATGGCATGTGTAATGTGGTGTCATGTGATGTCATGTGTCATGTGGTGTCATGTATCATGTGTTGTCATGTGTCATATGTGTCATGTGTTGTCATGTGTCATGTGGTGTCATGTGTCATGTATCGTCATGTGTCATGTGTTGTCATGTGATGTCATGTGTCATGTGGTGTCATGTGATATCATGTGTCATGTGGTGTCATGTGTCATCATGTGTCATGTGATGTCATGTGTCATCACATGTCATGTGTCATGTGGTGTCATGTGTGTCATGTGTCATCACGTGTCATGTGTCATGTGATGTCATGAGTCATGTGGTGTCATGTGTCATGTGCTGTCATGTGGTGTCATGTGTCATCATGTGTCATCATGTGATGCCATGTGATGTCATGTGTCATGTGATGTCATGTGGTGTCATGTGTCATGTGATGTCATGTGTCATGTGGTGTCATGTGTCATGTGTTGTCATGTGATGTCATGTGTCATGTGGTGTCATGTGTCATGTGTTGTCATGTGTCATGTGATGTCATGTGTCATGTGGTGTCATGTGTCATGTGTTGTCATGTGATGTCATGTGTCATGTGGTGTCATGTGTCATGTGATGTCATGTGTCATGTGGTGTCATGTGTCATTTGGTATCATGTCATGTGTCATGTGTTGTCATGTGATGTCATGTGTCATGTGATGTCATGTGATGTCATGTGTCATGTGGTGTCATGTGTCATGAGGTGTCATGTATCGTCATGTGTCATGTGATGTCATGTGTCATGTGATGTCATGTGTCATGTGTTGTCATGTGATGTCATGTGTCATGTGGTGTCATGGGGTGTCATGTGTCATATGGTGTCATGTGTCATGTAAAGTAAAGTAAAGTCCACATTTGTAAAGCGCACAATCACCCGTAAGGGTCTCTAGGCGCGATGTCATGTGTTGTCATGTGATGTCATGTGTCATATGGTGTCATGTGTCATGTGATGTCATGTGTCATGTGTTGTCATGTGTCATCATGTGTCATGTGTTGTCATGTGTTGTCATGTGTCATCAAGTGTCTTGTGTCACGTGGTGTCATGTGTCATGAGGTGTCATGTGTCATGTATCGTCATGTGTCATGTGATGTCATGTGGTGACATGTGGTGTCATGTATCGTCAGATGTCATGTGTCATGTGTTGTCATGTGATGTCATGTGTCATGTGTCATGTGGTGTCATGTGTCATGTATCATGTGGAGTCATATGTCATGTGTCAAAAAATTTATATATCTAGAGGATCTTACTGTAAGATTACTGTACTCTGTACCTTTCCGAGCACGAGCTGAATGCTAATTGGCTGTCAACTGTCTGTCAATACTCCAAACCAGAAAGTGTTGGCAGCCATCTTGTGCCTCGGTAGACTGAGGCACAAGAAAGCAGAAAAACAAACGTGTAAAATGCAAAAAGGGGGCAGGGTATGTCATGTGTCATGTGCAGGGTATGTCATGTGCCAGGCCTGCTCTGGGTGTTTCACAAGGACCCCAAAGGCCCCCCCAAATTTTTGGGGGGACAAAAACCACGGGGGACGAGTACCATACGAGTCCTATAAGCTTACTGTACCTGCATGAGCTGAATGCTAATTGGCTGTCAACGGTCTGTCAACACTCCATGTGATGTGATGACACATGACAACACATGACACATGACATCACATGACACATGACGATACATGACACATGACACCACATGTCACCACATGACACCACATGAAACATGACATCACACATGACGATACATGACACATGATACCACATGACACCTCATGACACATGACACCACATATCACATGACACCACATGACACAAGACACATGACACATGACATCACATGACAACACATGACACATGACACCACATGACACATGACATCACATGACACATGACGATACATGACACATGACACCACATGACACATGACATCACATGACAACACATGACACATGACACCACATGACACATGACACCACATGAAACATGACACGTGATGACACATGACATCACATGACACATGATGACACATGACACATGACATCACATGACACCACATGACATCACATGACAACACATGACATCACATGACACATGATGATACATGACACATGACACCACATGACACATGACAACACATGACACATATGACACATGACAACACATGACACCACATGACAACACATGACACATGACATCACATGACACCACATGACACATGACATCACATGACACATGATGATACATGACACCACATGACACATGACATCACATGACAACACATGACACATTACATCACATGACACATGACGATACATGACACATGACACCACATGAAACATGACACGTGATGACACATGACATCACATGACAACACATGATACTACATGACACATGACAACACATGACACATGACACCACATGACACATGACACGTGATAACAAATGACACCACATGACACATGATGAAACATGATACCACATGACACCACATGACGTCACATGGCACCACATGATGACACATGACGACACATGATGACATGATACAAGATGACACATGATGACACATGATAACACATGACACCACATGACATCACATGACACATGACATCACATGACACATGACGATACATGACACCACATGACACATGACATCACATGACAACACATGACACCACGTGACACAAGACGTGATGACACATGACACCACATGACACCACATGACACATGACAACACATGACACATTACATCACATGACACATGACACCACATGACATGACACATGACACATGATGATACATGACACATGACACCACATGACACCACATGACACATGACATCACATGACACATGACATGTGATGCCACATGACACCACATGACACATGATGACACATGACACCACATGACAATACATGACACATGATGACACATGACACATGACATCACATGACACCATATGACACATGACAACACATGACAACACATGGCACATGACATCATATGACACATGACAACACATGACACATGATATCACATGACACATGGCGATACATGACACATGACACCACATGACACATGACAACACATGACACATGACATCACATGACACATGATGATACATGACACATGACACCACATGACACATGACACCACATGAAACATGACACGTGATGACACATGACACCACATGACACATGACACTACATGACACATGACACTACATGACACATGACACGATATGACAACACATGACACACGATGAAACATGTTACCACATGACTGACAACACATGATGACACATGACACCACATGACACCACATGACACAAGATGACACATGATGACACATGACACATAACATCACATGACAACACATGACATCACATGACACATGACGATACATGACACATGACACCACATGTCACCACATGACACATGACACCACATGACACTTGACACCACATGATACCACATGACACATGACACATGACACCGCATGACACATGACGATACATGACACATGACACCACATGACACATGACATCACATGACAACACATGACACATGACATCACATGACACATGACACTATATGACACCACATGATACGTGACACCACATGACACATGACACGTGATGACACCACATGACAACACATGACACATGATGACACATGACACCACATGACACCACATGACTGACAACACATGATGTCACATGGCACCACATGATGACACATGACAACACATGATGACAAATGACACCACATGACACTCATGACACATGATGACACATGACATATGACACCACATGACAGCACATGACAGCACGACACATGACACATGACATGTGATGACACATGACACCACATGACAACACATGACACATGATGACACATGACACATGACATATGATGACACATGACACCACCTGTCACCACATGACATCACATGACACATGACACCACATGACACATGCATCACATGACAACACATGACATGACGATACATGACACATGACACATGACACCACATGACACAAGACACGTGATGACACATGATACCACATGACACATGACATCACATGACACCACATGACACATGACAACACATGACACATGACATCACATGACACCACCTGATACATGACATGACACATGATACATTACACATGACACCACATGGCACATGACACCACATGACACATGACATCAAATGACATGACGATACAGGACACATGACACCACATGACACATGACACCACATGACACCACATGACAACACATGACACCACATGACACATGACATCACATGACAACACATGACACATGACATCACATGACAACACATGACACATGACATCACATGACACATGACGATACATGACACCACATGACATATGACATCACATGACAACACATGACACATGACATCACATGACACATGACGATACATGACACATGACACCACATGACACATGACACCACATGAAACATGACACGTGATGACACATGACATCACATGACAACACATGACACTACATGACACATGACACCACATGACAACACATGACACATGACACCACATGACACATGACTCGTGATAACAAATGACACCACATGACACATGCTGAAACATGATACCACATGACACCACATGACTGACAACACATGATGTCACATGGCACCACATGATGACACATGACAACACATGACGACACATGATGACACATGACACAAGATGACACATGATGACACATGATGACACATGACACCACATGACATCACATGACACATGATATCACATGACATATGATGATACATGACACCACATGACATCACATGACAACACATGACACATGACACCACGTGACACAAGACATGTGATGACACATGACACCATGTGACAACACATGACACATGATGACACATGACACCACATGACACATGACATCACATGACACCACATGACACATGACATGACACCACATGACACATGACATCACATGACAACACATTACACATGACATCACATGACACATGATGATACATGACACATGACACCACATGACACATGACACCACATGAAACATGACACGTGATGACACATGACATCACATGACAACACATGACACTACATGACACATGACATCATATGACACCACATGACACATGACATAACACCACATGACACATGACATCACATGACAACACATGACACATGACATCACATGACAACACATGACACATGACATCACATGACACATGACGATACATGACACATGACACCACATGACATGATATCACATGACAAAACATGACACATGACATCACATGACACATGACACTATATGATACATTACAACACATGACACATGACATGTGATGACACATGACAACACATGACACATGACATCACATGACACATGACGATACATGACACATGACACCACATGAAACATGACATCACACATGACGATACATGACACATGACACCACATGACACCTCATGACACATGACACCACATGACACATGACATCACATGACACCACATGACACATGACACATGACACATGACATCACATGACAACACATGACACCACATGACATCACATGACACATGACGATACATGACACATGACACCACATGACACATGACATCACATGACAACACATGACACATGACATCACATGACATATGATGATACATGACACATGACACCACATGAAACATGACACGTGATGACACATGACATCACATGATGACACATGACACCACATGACACATGACATCACATGACACCACATGACACATGACATCACATGACAACACATGACACATGACATCACATGACACATGATACCACATGACGATACATGACACCACATGACACATGACACCACATGACACATGACATCACGTGACAACACATGACACATGACATCACATGACACATGACAATACAGGACACATGACACCACATGACACATGACACCACATGACACATGATGACACATGGCACCACATGACACATGACACCACATGACACATGACAACACATGACACATATGACACATGACAACACATGACACAACACCACATGACACCACATGACAACACATGACACATGACATCACATGACACCACATGACACATGACATCACATGACAACACATGACACATGACATCACATGACACATGACGATACATGACACCACATGACACATGACATCACATGACAACACATGACATCATATGACACATGACGATACATGACACATGACACCACATGAAACATGACATGTGATGACACATGACATCACATGACAACTCATGACACTACATGACACATGACACCACATGACAACACATGACACATGATACCACATGACACATGACACGTGATAACAAATGACACCACATGACACATGATGAAACATGATACCACATGACACCACATGATGTCACATGGCACCACATGATGACACATGACAACACATAATGACACATGATGACACATGACACAAGATGACACATGATGACACATGACACCACATGACATCACATGACACATGACATCACATGACACATGACGATACATGACACCACATGACACATGACATCACATGACAACACATGACACCACGTGACACAAGACGTGATGACAAATGACACCATGTGACAACACATGACACATGATGACACCACATGACACATGACATCACACATGACGATACATGACACCACATGACATGACATAACAACACATGACACATGGCACATGATGACACATGACACATGACACCACATGACATCACATGACACATGACATCACATGACAACACATGACACATGACATCACATGACATGATGATACATGACACATGACACCACATGACACATGTCACCACATGACATGTGATGACACATGACACCACATGACACATGACACCACATTACACATGACACTACATGACACATGACATCACATGACAACACATGACACATGACACCACATGACACATGACATCACATGACACGTGACACCACATGACATCACATGACATCACATGACATCACATGGCACCACATGATGACACATGATGACACATGACACCACATGACAGCACATGACACCACATGACACATGACATCACATGACACATGACACGTGATGACACATGACACACATGACACCACATGACACATGACATGTGATGACACATGACAACACATGACACATGACATCACATGGCACATGACACCACATGACACATGACATCACACATGACGATACATGACACCACATGACACCTCATGACACATGAAACTACATGACACATGACATCACATGACACCACATGACATCACATGACACATGACATCACATGACAACACATGGCACATGACATGACACCACATGACACATGACTCACATGACAACACATGACACATGACACCACATGACACCACATGACAACACATGACACATGACATCACATGACACCACATGACCCATGACGATACATGACACCACATGACACATGACATCACATGACAACACATGACACATGACATCACATGACATGACGATACATGACACATGACATCACATGACAACACATGACACTACATGACACCACATGACAACACATGACACATGACACCACATGACACATGACTGACAACACATGACGTCACATGGCACCACATGATGACACATGACAACACATGACGACACATGATGACACATGACACATGATGACACATGATGACACATGACACCATATGACATATGACATCACATGACACATGACGATACATGACACCACATGACACATGACATCACATGACAACACATGACACATGACACCACGTGACACAAGACATGTGATGACACATGACACCATGTGACAACACATGACACATGATGACACATGACATGTGGTGTCATGTGTCATGTATCATCATGTGTCATGCGGTGTCATGTGTCATGTGTCATGTGGTGTCATGTGGTATCAAGTGTCATGTGGTGTCATGTGTCATGTATCATCATGTGTCATGTGATGTCATGTGTCATGTGGTGTCATGTGTAATCATGTGTCATGTAGTGTCATGTGTCATCACATGTCATGTGTCATGTGGTGTCATGTGTCATGTGGTGTCATGTGTCATGTGTTGTCACGTGGTGTCATGTGTCATCACGTGTCTTGTGTCACATTGTGTCATGTGTCATGAGGTGTCATGTGGTGTCATGTGTGTCATGTGGTGTCATGTGTCATGTGATATCATGTGTCATGTGGTGACATGTGGTGTCATGTGTCATGTATCATCATGTGTCATGTGATGTCATGTGGTGTCATGTGTTGTCATGTGATGTCATGTGTAATGTGGTGTCATGTGTCATCATGTGTCATCTTGTGTCATGTGGTGTCATGTGGTATCATGTGTCATCATGTGTTGTCATGTGTCATCATGTGGTGCCATGTGACCTCATGTGTTGTCAGTCATGTGGTATCATGTTTCATCATGTGTCATGTGTTGTCATATCGTGTCATGTGTCATGTAGTGTCATGTGTCATGTAGTGTCATATGTCATGTGTTGTCATGTGATGTCATGTGTCATGTGGTGTCATGTGTCATGTTTTATGTGGTGTCATGTGTCATGTGGTGTCATGTGTCATGTATCATCATGTGTCATGTGATGTCATGTGTCATGTATTGTCATGTGTCATGTGGTGTCATGTGTCATGTATCGCCATGTGTCATGTGATGTCATGTGTCATGTGTTGTCATGTGTCATATGATGTCATGTGCCATGTGTTGTCATGTGATGTCATGTGTCATATGGTGTCATGTGTCATATGGTGTCATGTGATGTCATGTATCATGTGGTGTCATGTGTCATCATGTGTCATGTATTGTCATGTGGTGTCATGTGTCATCATGTGGTGTCATGTGGCATCATGTGTCATGTGGTGTCATGTGGCATCACATGTCATGTGTCATGTGATGTCATGTGTCATGTGGTGTCATGTGTCATGTGTTGTCATGTGTCATGTGGTATCATGTGGTGTCATGTGTCATGTGGTGTCATGTGTCATCACGTGTCTTGTGTCACATGGTGTCATGTGTCATGAGGTGTCATGTGGTGTCATCACGTGTCTCCTGTGGTGTCACGTATCATGTGGTGTCATATTTTGTCATGTCATGTGATGTCATGTGTCATGTGTTGTCATGTGATGTCATGTGTCATGTGGTGTCAAGTGTCATGTGGTGTCATGTGTCATGTATCGTCATGTGTCATGTGTTGTCATGTGATGGCATGTGTCATGTGGTGTCATGTGTCATGTGATGTCATGTGGTGACATGTGGTGTCATGTGTCATCATGTGTCATGTGTTGTCATGTGGTGTCATGTGTTATCATGTGTCATCATGTGTCATGTGTTGTCATTTGGTGTCATGTGTCATCACATGTCATGTGTCATGTGATGTCATGTGTCATGTGGTGTCAAGTGTCATGTGGTGTCATGTGTCATGTATCGTCATGTGTCATGTGTTGTCATGTGGTGTCATGTGTCATCATGTGTCATGTGTCATGTGTTGTCATGTGGTGTCATGTGTCATCACATGTCATGTGTCATGTGTCATGTGATGTCATGTGTCGTGCTGTCATGTGCTGTCATGTGTCATGTGTCATGTGGTGTCATATGTCATGTGTCATCATGTGTCATTTGTCATCATGTGTTGTCATGTGTCATCATGCGGTGCCATGTGACATCATGTGTTGTCAGTCATGTGGTGTCATGTGTCATCATGTGTCATGTGTTGTCATGTGGTGTCATCACGTGTCATGTGTCATGAGGTGTCACGTATCATGTGGTGTCATATAGTGTCAAGTGTCATGTGATGTCATGTGTCATGTGTTGTCATGTGATGTCATGTGTCATGTGGTGTCATGTGTTGTCATTTGGTGTCATGTGTCATCACATGTCATGTGTCATGTGATGTCATGTGTCATGTGGTGTCAAGTGTCATGTGGTGTCATGTGTCATGTATCGTCATGTGTCATGTGTTGTCATGTGGTGTCATGTGTCATCATGTGTCATGTGTTGTCATGTGTCATCACATGTCATGTGTCATGTGTCATGTAATGTCATGTGTTGTGCTGTCATGTGCTGTCATGTGTCATGTGTCATGTGGTGTCATATGTCATGTGTCATCATGTGTCATGAGTGTCATGTGGTCATTTGTCATCATGTGTTGTCATGTGTCATCATGCGGTGCCATGTGACATCATGTGTTGTCAGTCATGTGGTGTCATGTGGTGTCATGTGTCATCATGTGTCATGTGTTGTCATGTGGTGTCATCACGAGTCATGTGTCATGAGGTGTCACGTATCATGTGGTGTCATATAGTGTCAAGTGTCATGTGATGTCATGTGTCATGTGTTGTCATGTGATGGCATATGTCATGTGATGTCATGTGTCATGTGTCATCATGTGTCATGTAGTGTCATGTGTCATCACATGTCATGTGTCATGTGGTGTCATGTGTCATGTATCGTCATGTGTCATGTGATGTCATGTGTCATGTGATGTCATGTGTCATATGGTGTCATGTGTCATGTGATGTCATGTGTCATGTGTTGTCATGTGTTGTCATGTGTCATCACGTGTCTTGTGTCACGTGGTATCATGTGTCATGTGTCGTCATGTGTCATGTAGTGTCATGTGTCATCACATGTCATGTGTCATGTGGTGTCATGTGTCATGTATCGTCATGTGTCATGTGATGTCATGTGTCATGTGATGTCATGTGTCATCACGTGTCTTGTGTCACATGGTGTCATGTGTCATGAGGTGTCATGTGGTGTCATCACGTGTCTCCTGTGGTGTCACGTATCATGTGGTGTCATATTTTGTCATGTCATGTGATGTCATGTGTCATGTGTTGTCATGTGATGTCATGTGTCATGTGGTGTCAAGTGTCATGTGGTGTCATGTGTCATGTATCGTCATGTGTCATGTGTTGTCATGTGATGGCATGTGTCATGTGGTGTCATGTGTCATGTGATGTCATGTGGTGACATGTGGTGTCATGTGTCATCATGTGTCATGTGTTGTCATGTGGTGTCATGTGTTATCATGTGTCATCATGTGTCATGTGTTGTCATTTGGTGTCATGTGTCATCACATGTCATGTGTCATGTGATGTCATGTGTCATGTGGTGTCAAGTGTCATGTGGTGTCATGTGTCATGTATCGTCATGTGTCATGTGTTGTCATGTGGTGTCATGTGTCATCATGTGTCATGTGTTGTCATGTGGTGTCATGTGTCATCACATGTCATGTGTCATGTGTCATGTGATGTCATGTGTCGTGCTGTCATGTGCTGTCATGTGTCATGTGTCATGTGGTGTCATATGTCATGTGTCATCATGTGTCATTTGTCATCATGTGTTGTCATGTGTCATCATGCGGTGCCATGTGACATCATGTGTTGTCAGTCATGTGGTGTCATGTGGTGTCATGTGTCATCATGTGTCATGTGTTGTCATGTGGTGTCATCACGTGTCATGTGTCATGAGGTGTCACGTATCATGTGGTGTCATATAGTGTCAAGTGTCATGTGATGTCATGTGTCATGTGTTGTCATGTGATGTCATGTGTCATGTGGTGTCATGTGTTGTCATTTGGTGTCATGTGTCATCACATGTCATGTGTCATGTGATGTCATGTGTCATGTGGTGTCAAGTGTCATGTGGTGTCATGTGTCATGTATCGTCATGTGTCATGTGTTGTCGTGTGGTGTCATGTGTCATCATGTGTCATGTGTTGTCATGTGGTGTCATGTGTCATCACATGTCATGTGTCATGTGTCATGTAATGTCATGTGTTGTGCTGTCATGTGCTGTCATGTGTCATGTGTCATGTGGTGTCATATGTCATGTGTCATCATGTGTCATGAGTGTCATGTGGTCATTTGTCATCATGTGTTGTCATGTGTCATCATGCGGTGCCATGTGACATCATGTGTTGTCAGTCATGTGGTGTCATGTGGTGTCATCACGAGTCATGTGTCATGAGGTGTCACGTATCATGTGGTGTCATATAGTGTCAAGTGTCATGTGATGTCATGTGTCATGTGTTGTCATGTGATGGCATGTGTCATGTGGTGTCATGTGTCATGTATCGTCATATGTCATGTGATGTCATGTGTCATCATGTGTCATGTAGTGTCATGTGTCATCACATGTCATGTGTCATGTGGTGTCATGTGTCATGTATCGTCATGTGTCATGTGATGTCATGTGTCATGTGATGTCATGTGTCATATGGTGTCATGTGTCATGTGATGTCATGTGTCATGTGTTGTCATGTGTCAGCATGTGTCATGTGTTGTCATGTGTTGTCATGTGTCATCACGTGTCTTGTGTCACGTGGTGTCATGTGTCGTCATGTGTCATGTAGTGTCATGTGTCATCACATGTCATGTGTCATGTGTCATGTGGTGTCATGTGTCATGTATCGTCATGTGATGGCATGTGTCATGTGGTGTCAAGTGTCATGTGGTGTCATGTGTCATGTATCGTCATATGTCATGTGATGTCATGTGTCATGTGTCATCATGTGTCATGTAGTGTCATGTGTCATCACATGTCATGTGTCATGTGGTGTCATGTGTCATGTATCGTCATGTGTCATGTGATGTCATGTGTCATGTGATGTCATGTGTCATATGGTGTCATGTGATGTCATGTGTCATGTGTTGTCATGTGTCAGCATGTGTCATGTGTTGTCATGTGTTGTCATGTGTCATCACGTGTCTTGTGTCACGTGGTGTCATGTGTCATGTGTCGTCATGTGTCATGTAGTGTCATGTGTCATCACATGTCATGTGTCATGTGTCATGTGGTGTCATGTGTCATGTATCGTCATGTGTCATGTGATGTCATGTGTCATGTGATGTCATGTGTCATGTGTTGTCATGTGATGTTATGTGTCATGTGGTGTCATGGGGTGTCATGTGTCATGTATCGTCATGTGTCATGTGATGTCATGTGTTGTCATGTGATGTCATGTGTCATATGGTGTCATGTGTCACGTGATGTCATGTGTCATGTGTTGTCATGTGTCATCATGTGTCATGTGTTGTCATGTGTTGTCATGTGTCATCAAGTGTCTTGTGTCACGTGGTGTCATGTGTCATGAGATGTCATGTGTCATGTATCGTCATGTGTCATGTGATGTCATGTGGTGACATGTGGTGTCATGTATCGTCAGATGTCATGTGTCATGTGTTGTGATGTCATGTGTCATGTGGTGTCATGTGTCATGTATCATGTGGAGTCATATGTCATGTGTCAAAAAATGTATATATCTAGAGGATCTTACTGTAAGATTACTGTACTCTGTACCTTTCCGAGCACGAGCTGAATGCTAATTGGCTGTCAACTGTCTGTCAATACTCCAAACCAGAAAGTGTTGGCAGCCATCTTGTGCCTCGGTAGACTGAGGCACAAGAAAGCAGAAAAACAAACATGTAAAACGCAAAAAAGGGGGCAGGGTATGTCATGTGTCATGTGCAGGGTATGTCGTGTGCCAGGCCTGCTCTGGGTGTTTCACAAGGACCCCAAAGGCCCCCCCCAAATTTTTTGGGGGACAAAAACCACGGGGGACGAGTACCATACGAGTCCTGTAAGCTTACTGTACCTGCATGAGCTGAATGCTAATTGGCTGTCAACGGTCTGTCAACACTCCAAACCAGAAAGTGTTGGCCACCATCTTGTGCCTCGGTAGACTGAGGCACAAGAAAGCAGAAAAACAAACGTGTAAAACGCAAAAAGGGGGCAGGGTAGAAACACCCTGCCCCCTAGGCCTGCTCTGGGTGTTTCACAAGGACCCCAAAGGCCCCCCCCCAAAAAATTTTGGGGGACAAAAACTACGGGGACGAGTACCATACGAGTCCTGTAAGCTTACTGTACTCTGTACCTGCACGAGCTGAATGCTAATTGGCTGTCAACTGTCTGTCAACACTCCAAACCAGAAAGTGTTGGCCGCCATCTTGTGCCTCGCTAGACTGAGGCACAAGAAAGCAGAAAAACAAACAAGTAGAACGCAAAAAGGGGGTAGGGTAGAAACCCGTCGGCCCCCTAGGCCTGCTCAGGGATCCCACAAGGACCCACAAGGCCCCCCATTATTTTTTTTTACAAAAACTGCAGAGTACGAGTACTGTACAAGCACAGTAAGCTTACTGTAAGCTTACTGTAATCTGTACCTTCCCGAGCACGAGCTGAATGCTAATTGGCTGTCAACTGTCTGTAAACTCTCCAAACAATCATGTGTCATGTGTTGTCATGTGGTGTCATGAGTCATCACGTGTCATGTGTCATTTGATGTCATGTGATGTCATGTGTCATGTGGTGTCATATGTAATGTGTCATCATGTGTCATCTTGTATCCTGTGGTGTCATTTGTCATCATGTGTTGTCATGTGTCATCATGTGGTACCATGTGACCTCATGTGTTGTCAGTCATGTGGTATCATGTTTCATCATGTGTCATGTGTTGTCATATCGTGTCATGTGTCATGTAGTGTCATGTGTCATGTAGTGTCATGTGTCATGTGTTGTCATGTGATGTCATGTGTCATGTGGTGTCATGTGTCATCACGTGTCATGTTTCATGTGGTGTCATGTGTCATGTGGTGTCATGAGTCATGTATCATCATGTGTCATGTGATGTCATGTGTCATGTGTTGTCATGGGTCATGTGGTGCCATGTGTCATTTATCGCCATGTGTCATGTGATGTCATGTGTCATGTGTTGTCATGTGTCATATGATGTCATGTGCCATGTGTTGTCATGTGATGTCATGTGTCATATGGTGTCATGTGATGTTATGTGTCATGTGGTGTCATGTGTCATCATGTGTCATGTATTGTCATGTGGTGTCATGTGTCATCATGTGTCATATGGTGTCATGTGGCATCACATGTCATGTGTCATGTGATGTCATGTGTCATGTGGTGTCATGTGGTGTCATGTGTCATGTATCGTCATGTGTCATGTATCGTCATGTGTCATGTGATGTCATGTGTCATGTGTTGTCATGTGTCATGTGGTGTCATGTGTCATGTGGTGTCATGTGTCATCACCTGTCTTGTGTCACATGGTGTGATGTGTCATGAGGTATCATGTTGTGTCATCACGTGTCATGTGTCATGTGGTGTCACGTATCATGTGTTATCATATAGTGTCATGTGTCATGTGATGTCATGTGTCATGTGTTGTCATGTGATGTCATGTGTCATGTGGTGTCAAGTGTCATGTGTCATGTATCATCATGTGTCATGTGTTGTCGTGATGGCATGTGTCATGTGGTGTCATGTGTCATGTGATGTCATGTGGTGACATGTGGTGTCATGTGTCATCATGTGTCATGTGTTGTCATGTGGTGTCATGTGTCATCATGTGTCGTGTTGTCATTTGGTGTCATGTGTCATCACATGTCATGTGTCATGTGATGTCATGTGTCATGTGGTGTCAAGTGTCATGTGGTATCATGTGTCATGTATCGTCATGTGTCATGTGTTGTCATGTGGTGTCATGTGTCATCATGTGTCATGTGTCATGTGTTGTCATGTGGTGTCATGTGTCATCACATGTCATGTGTCATCATGTGTCATGTGATGTCATGTGTCGTGCTGTCATGTGCTGTCATGTGTCATGTGTCATGTGGTGTCATGTCATGTGTCATGTTTTATGATGAGTGTCATGTGGTGTCATTTGTCATCATGTGTTGTCATGTGTCGTCATGTGGTGCCATGTGACATCATGTGTTGTCAGTCATGTGGTGTCATGTGGTGTCATGTGTCATCATGTGTCATGTGTTGTCATGTGGTGTCATCACGTGTCATGTGTCATGTGGTGTCACGTATCATGTGGTGTCATATAGTGTCATGTGTCATGTGATGTCATGAGTCATGTGTTGTCATGTGATGTCATGTGTCATGTGGTGTCAAGTGTCATGTGGTGTCATGTGTCATGTATCGTCATGTGTCATGTGATGTCATGTGTCATATGTCATCATGTGTCATGTAGTGTCATGTGTCATCACATGTCATGTGTCATGTATCGTCATGTGTCATGTGATGTCATGTGTCATGAGGTGTCATGTGTCATGTATCGTCATGTGTCATGTGATGTCATGTGGTGACATGTGGTGTCATGTGTCGTCAGATGTCATGTGTCATGAGTTGTCATGTGATGTCATGTGTCATGTGTCATGTGGTGTCATGTGTCATGTATCATGTGGAGTCATATGTCATGTGTCAAAAAATGTATATATCTAGAGGATCTTACTGTAAGATTACTGTACTCTGTACCTTTCTGAGCACGAGCTGAATGCTAATTGGCTGTCAACTGTCTGTCAATACTCCAAACCAGAAAGTGTTGGCAGCCATCTTGTGCCTCGGTAGACTGAGGCACAAGAAAGCAGAAAAACAAACGTGTAAAACGCAAAAAGGGGGCAGGGTATGTCATGTGTCATATGCAGGGTATGTCATGTGCCAGGCCTGCTCTGGGTGTTTCACAAGGACCCCAAAGGCCCCCCCCAAATTTTTGGGGGGACAAAAACCACGGGGGACGAGTACCATACGAGTCCTGTAAGCTTACTGTACCTGCATGAGCTGAATGCTAATTGGCTGTCAACGGTCTGTCAACACTCCAAACCAGAAAGTGTTGGCCGCCATCTTATGCCTCGGTAGACTGAGGCACAAGAAAGCAGAAAAACAAACGTGTAAAATGCAAAAAGGGGGCAGGGTAGAAACACCCTGCCCCCTAGGCCTGCTCTGGGTGTTTCACAAGAACCCCAAAGGCCCCCCCCCCAAATTTTTGGGGGGACAAAAACTACGGGGACGAGTACCATACGAGTCCTGTAAGCTTACTGTACTCTGTACCTGCACGAGCTGAATGCTAATTGGCTGTCAACTGTCTGTCAACACTCCAAACCAGAAAGTGTTGGCCGCCATCTTGTGCCTCGGTAGACTGACGCACAAGAAAGCAGAAAAACAAACAAGTAGAACTCAAAAAGGGGGCAGGGTAGAAACCCCCTGACCCCCTAGGCCTGCTCAGGGATCCCACAAGGACCCACAAGGCCCCCCATTATTTTTTTTTACAAAAACTGCAGAGTACGAGTACTGTACAAGCACAGTAAGCTTACTGTAAGCTTACTGTAATCTGTACCTTCCCGAGCACGAGCTGAATGCTAATTGGCTGTCAACTGTCTGTAAACACTCCAAACAATCATGTGTCATGTGTTGTCATGTGGTGTCATGTGTCATCACGTGTCATGTGTCATTTGATGTCATGTGATGTCATGTGTCATGTTGTGTCATCATGTGTCATCTTGTATCCTGTGGTGTCATCTTGTATCCTGTGGTGTCATGTGTCATCATGTGTTGTCATGTGTCATCATGTGGTGCCATGTGACCTCATGTGTTGTCAGTCATGTGGTATCATGTTTCATCATGTGTCATGTGTTGTCATATCGTGTAATGTGTCATGTAGTGTCATGTGTCATGTAGTGTCATGTGTCATGTGTTGTCATGTGATGTCATGTGTCATGTGGTGTCATGTGTCATCACGTGTCATGTTTCATGTGGTGTCATGTGTCATGTGGTGTCATGTGTCATGTATCATCATGTGTCATGTGATGTCATATGTCATGTGTTGTCATGTGTCATGTGGTGTCATGTGTCATGTATCGCCATGTGTCATGTGATGTCATATGTCATGTGTTGTCATGTGTCATATGGTGTCATGTGATGTCATGTGTCATGTGGTGTCATGTGTCATCAGGTGTCATGTATTGTCATGTGGTGTCATGTGTCATGTGTCATATGGTGTCATGTGGCATCACATGTCATGTGTCATGTGTCATATGGTGTCATGTGGCATCACATGTCATGTGTCATGTGATGTCATGTGTCATGTGGTGTCATGTGGTGTCATGTGTCATGTATCGTCATGTGTCATGTGTCATGTCATGTGTCATGTGGTGTCATGTGTCATGTGATGTCATGTGTCATGTGTTGTCATGTTCCATGTGGTGTCATGTGGTGTCATGTGTCATGTGGTGTCATGTGTCATCACCTGTCTTGTGTCACATGGTGTCATGTGTCATGAGGTGTCATGTGGTGTCATCACATGTCATGTGTCATGTGGTGTCATGTATCATGTGGTGTCATATAGTGTCATGTGTCATGTGATGTCATGTGTCATGTGTTGTCATGTGATGTCATGTGTCATGTGGTGTCAAGTGTCATGTGGTGTCATGTGTCATGTATCGTCATGTGTCATGTGATGTCATGTGGTGTCATGTGTTGTCATGTGATGTCATGTGTCATGTGGTGTCATGTGTCATCATGTGTCATCTTGTGTCATGTGGTGCCATGTGGTGTCATGTGTCATCATGTGTTGTCATGTGTCATCATGTGGTGCCATGTGACCTCATGTGTTGTCAGTCATGTGGTATCATGTTTCATCATGTGTCATGTGTTGTCATATCGTGTCATGTGTCATGTAGTGTCATGTGTCATGTGTTGTCATGTGATGTCATGTGTCATGTGGTGTCATGTGTCATCACGTGTCATGTTTCATGTGGTGTCATGTGTCATGTATCATCATGTGTCATGTGATGTCATGTGTCATGTGTTGTCATGTGGTGTCATGTATCGCCATGTGTCATGTGATGTCATGTGTCATGTGTTGTCATGTGTCATATGATGTCATGTGCCATGTGTTGTCATGTGATGTCATGTGTCATATGGTGTCATGTGATGTCATGTGTCATGTGTCATCATGTGTCATGTATTGTCATGTGGTGTCATGTGTCATCATGTGGTGTCATGTGTCATCATGTGTCATGTGGTGTCATGTGGCATCACATGTCATGTGTCATGTGATGTCATGTGTCATGTGGTGTCATGTGGTGTCATGTGTCATGTATCGTCATGTGTCATGTGTCATGTGGTGTCATGTGTCATGTGATATCATGTGTCATGTGTTGTCATGTGTCATGTGGTGTCATGTGGTGTCATGTGTCATGTGGTGTCATGTGTCATCACGTGTCTTGTGTCACATGGTGTCATGTGTCATGAGGTGTCATGTGGTGTCATCACGTGTCATGTGTCTCCTGTGGTGTCACGTATCATGTGGTGTCATATTTTGTCATGTCATGTGATGTCATGTGTCATGTGTTGTCATGTGATGTCATGTGTCATGTGGTGTCAAGTGGTGTCATGTGTCATGTATCGTCATGTGTCATGTGTTGTCATGTGATGGCATGTGTCATGTGGTGTCATGTGTCATGTGATGTCATGTGGTGACATTTGGTGTCATGTGTCATCATGTGTCATGTGTTGTCATGTGGTGTCATGTGTTATCATGTGTCATCATGTGTCATATGTTGTCATTTGGTGTCATGTGTCATCACATGTCATGTGTCATGTGATGTCATGTGTCATGTGGTGTCAAGTGTCATGTGGTGTCATGTGTCATGTATCGTCATGTGTCATGTGTTGTCATGTGGTGTCATGTGTCATCATGTGTCATGTGTCATGTGTTGTCATGTGGTGTCATGTGTCATCACATGTCATGTGTCATGTAATGTCATGTGTTGTGCTGTCATGTGCTGTCATGTGTCATGTGTCATGTGGTGTCATATGTCATGTGTCATCATGTGTCATGAGTGTCATGTGGTATCATTTGTCATCATGTGTTGTCATGTGTCATCATGCGGTGCCATGTGACATCATGTGTTGTCAGTCATGTGGTGTCATGTGTCATCATGTGTCATGTGTTGTCATGTGGTGTCATCACGAGTCATGTGTCATGTAATGTCATGTGTCATGTAGTGTCATGTGTCATGTGTTGTCATGTGATGTCATGTGTCATGTGGTGTCATGTGTCATCATGTGTCATGTTTCATGTGGTGTCATGTGTCATGTGGTGTCATGAGTCATGTATCATCATGTGTCATGTGATGTCATGTGTCATGTGTTGTCATGGGTCATGTGGTGTCATGTGTCATTTATCGCCATGTGTCATGTGATGTCATGTGTTGTCATGTGTCATATGATGTCATGTGCCATGTGTTGTCATGTGATGTCATGTGTCATATGGTGTCATGTGATGTCATGTGTCATGTGGTGTCATGTGTCATCATGTGTCATGTATTGTCATGTGGTGTCATGTGTCATCATGTGTCATATGGTGTCATGTGGCATCACATGTCATGTGTCATGTGATGTCATGTGGTGTCATGTGGTGTCATGTGTCATGTATCGTCATGTGTCATGTATCATGTCATGTGTCATGTGGTGTCATGTGTCATGTGATGTCATGTGTCATGTGTTGTCATGTGGTGTCATGTGTCATGTGGTGTCATGTGTCATCACCTGTCTTGTGTCACATGGTGTGATGTGTCATGAGGTATCATGTTGTGTCATCACGTGTCATGTGTCATGTGGTGTCACGTATCATGTGTTATCATATAGTGTCATGTGTCATGTGATGTCATGTGTCATGTGTTGTCATGTGATGTCATGTGTCATGTGGTGTCAAGTGTCATGTGTCATGTATCGTCATGTGTCATGTGTTGTCATGATGGCATGTGTCATGTGGTGTCATGTGTCATGTGATGTCATGTGGTGACATGTGGTGTCATGTGTCATCATGTGTCATGTGTTGTCATGTGGTGTCATGTGTCATCATGTGTCATGTGTTGTCATTTGGTGTCATGTGTCATCACATGTCATGTGTCATGTGATGTCATGTGTCATGTGGTGTCAAGTGTCATGTGGTGTCATGTGTCATGTATCGTCATGTGTCATGTGTTGTCATGTGGTGTCATGTGTCATCATGTGTCATGTGTCATGTGTTGTCATGTGGTGTCATGTGTCATCACATGTCATGTGTCATGTGTCATGTGATGTCATGTGTCGTGCTGTCATGTGCTGTCATGTGTCATGTGTCATGTGGTGTCATGTCATGTGTCATGTTTTATGATGAGTGTCATGTGGTGTCATTTGTCATCATGTGTTGTCATGTGTCGTCATGCGGTGCCATGTGACATCATGTGTTGTCAGTCATGTGGTATCATGTGGTGTCATGTGTCATCATGTGTCATGTGTTGTCATGTGGTGTCATCACGTGTCATGTGTCATGTGGTGTCACGTATCATGTGGTGTCATATAGTGTCATGTGTCATGTGATGTCATGTGTCATGTGTTGTCATTTGATGTCATGTGTCATGTGGTGTCAAGTGTCATGTGGTGTCATGTGTCATGTATCGTCATGTGTCATGTGATGTCATGTGTCATGTGTCATCATGTGTCATGTAGTGTCATGTGTCATCACATGTCATGTGTCGTCATGTGTCATGTGATGTCATGTGATGTCATGTGTCATATGGTGTCATGTGTCATGTGATGTCATGTGTCATGTGTTGTCATGTGTCAGCATGTGTCATGTGTTGTCATGTGTTGTCATGTGTCATCACGTGTCTTGTGTCACGTGGTATCATGTGTCATGTGTCGTCATGTGTCATGTAGTGTCATGTGTCATCACATGTCATGTGTCATGTGGTGTCATGTGTCATGTGGTGTCATGTGTCATGTATCATCATGTGTCATGTGATGTCATGTGTCATGTTATGTCATGTGTCATGTGTTGTCATGTGATGTCATGTGTCATGTGGTGTCATGGGGTGTCATGTATCATGTATCGTCATGTGTCATGTGATGTCATGTGTTGTCATGTGATATCATGTGTCATATGGTGTCATGTGTCATGTGATGTCATGTGTCATGTGTTGTCATGTGTCATCATGTGTCATGTGTTGTCATGTGTCATCACGTGTCTTGTGTCATGTGGTGTCATGTGTCATGAGGTGGCATATGTCATGTATCGTCATGTGTCATGTGATGTCATGTGGTGACATGTGGTGTCATGTATCATCAGATGTCATGTGTCATGTGTTGTCATGTGATGTCATGTGTCATGTGTCATGTGGTGTCATGTGTCATGTATCATGTGGAGTCATATGTCATGTGTCAAAAAATTTATATATCTAGAGGATCTTACTGTAAGATTACTGTACTCTGTACCTTTCCGAGCACGAGCTGAATGCTAATTGGCTGTCAACTGTCTGTCAATACTCCAAACCAGAAAGTGTTGGCAGCCATCTTGTGCCTCGGTAGACTGAGGCACAAGAAAGCAGAAAAACAAACGTGTAAAACGCAAAAAAGGGGGCAGGGTATGTCATGTGTCATGTGCAGGGTATGTCATGTGCCAGGCCTGCTCTGGGTGTTTCACAAGGACCCCAAAGGCCCCCCCCAAATTTTTTGGGGGACAAAAACCACGGGGGACGAGTACCATACGAGTCCTGTAAGCTTACTGTACCTGCATGAGCTGAATGCTAATTGGCTGTCAACGGTCTGTCAACACTCCAAACCAGAAAGTGTTGGCCACCATCTTGTGCCTCGGTAGACTGAGGCACAAGAAAGCAGAAAAACAAACGTGTAAAACGCAAAAAGGGGGCAGGGTAGAAACACCCTGCCCCCTAGGCCTGCTCTGGGTGTTTCACAAGGACCCCAAAGGCCCCCCCAAAAAAATTTTGGGGGACAAAAACTACGGGGACGAGTACCATACGAGTCCTGTAAGCTTACTGTACTCTGTACCTGCACGAGCTGAATGCTAATTGGCTGTCAACTGTCTGTCAACACTCCAAACCAGAAAGTGTTGGCCGCCATCTTGTGCCTCGCTAGACTGAGGCACAAGAAAGCAGAAAAACAAACAAGTAGAACCCAAAAAGGGGGTAGGGTAGAAACCCGTCGGCCCCCTAGGCCTGCTCAGGGATCCCACAAGGACCCACAAGGCCCCCCATTATTTTTTTTTACAAAAACTGCAGAGTACGAGTACTGTACAAGCACAGTAAGCTTACTGTAAGCTTACTGTAATCTGTACCTTCCCGAGCACGAGCTGAATGCTAATTGGCTGTCAACTGTCTGTAAACTCTCCAAACAATCATGTGTCATGTGTTGTCATGTGGTGTCATGAGTCATCACGTGTCATGTGTCATTTGATGTCATGTGATGTCATGTGTCATGTGGTGTCATATGTCATGTGTCATCATGTGTCATCTTGTATCCTGTGGTGTCATTTGTCATCATGTGTTGTCATGTGTCATCATGTGGTACCATGTGACCTCATGTGTTGTCAGTCATGTGGTATCATGTTTCATCATGTGTCATGTGTTGTCATATCGTGTCATGTGTCATGTAGTGTCATGTGTCATGTAGTGTCATGTGTCATGTGTTGTCATGTGATGTCATGTGTCATGTGGTGTCATGTGTCATCACGTGTCATGTTTCATGTGGTGTCATGTGTCATGTGGTGTCATGAGTCATGTATCATCATGTGTCATGTGATGTCATGTGTCATGTGTTGTCATGGGTCATGTGGTGTCATGTGTCATTTATCGCCATGTGTCATGTGATGTCATGTGTCATGTGTTGTCATGTGTCATATGATGTCATGTGCCATGTGTTGTCATGTGATGTCATGTGTCATATGGTGTCATGTGATGTCATGTGTCATGTGGTGTCATGTGTCATCATGTGTCATGTATTGTCATGTGGTGTCATGTGTCATCATGTGTCATATGGTGTCATGTGGCATCACATGTCATGTGTCATGTGATGTCATGTGTCATGTGGTGTCATGTGGTGTCATGTGTCATGTATCGTCATGTGTCATGTATCATGTCATGTGTCATGTGGTGTCATGTGTCATGTGATGTCATGTGTCATGTGGTGTCATGTGTCATGTGGTGTCATATGTCATCACCTGTCTTGTGTCACATGGTGTGATGTGTCATGAGGTATCATGTTGTGTCATCACGTGTCATGTGTCATGTGGTGTCACGTATCATGTGTTATCATATAGTGTCATGTGTCATGTGATGTCATGTGTCATGTGTTGTCATGTGATGTCATGTGTCATGTGGTGTCAAGTGTCATGTGTTGTCGTGATGGCATGTGTCATGTGGTGTCATGTGTCATGTGATGTCATGTGGTGACATGTGGTGTCATGTGTCATCATGTGTCATGTGTTGTCATATGGTGTCATGTGTCATCATGTGTCATGTGTTGTCATTTGGTGTCATGTGTCATCACATGTCATGTGTCATGTGATGTCATGTGTCATGTGGTGTCAAGTGTCATGTGGTGTCATGTGTCATGTATCGTCATGTGTCATGTGTTGTCATGTGGTGTCATGTGTCATCATGTGTCATGTGTCATGTGTTGTCATGTGGTGTCATGTGTCATCACATGTCATGTGTCATGTGTCATGTGTCATGTGATGTCATGTGTCGTGCTGTCATGTGCTGTCATGTGTCATGTGGTATCATGTCATGTGTCATGTTTTATGATGAGTGTCATGTGGTGTCATTTGTCATCATGTGTTGTCATGTGTCATCATGCGGTGCCATGTGACATCATGTGTTGTCAGTCATGTGGTGTCATGTGGTGTCATGTGTCATCATGTGTCATGTGTTGTCATGTGGTGTCATCACGTGTCATGTGTCATGTGGTGTCACGTATCATGTGGTGTCATATAGTGTCATGTGTCATGTGATGTCATGTGTCATGTGTTGTCATGTGATGTCATGTGTCATGTGGTGTCAAGTGTCATGTGGTGTCATGTGTCATGTATCGTCATGTGTCATGTGATGTCATGTGTCATGTGTCATCATGTGTCATGTAGTGTCATGTGTCATCACATGTCATGTGTCATGTATCGTCATGTGTCATGTGATGTCATATGATGTCATGTGTCATGTGTTGTCATGTGTCAGCATGTGTCATGTGTTGTCATGTGTTGTCATGTGTCATCACATGTCTTGTGTCACGTGGTGTCATGTGTCATGTAGTGTCATGTGTCATCACATGTCATGTGTCATGTGGTGTCATGTGTCATGTGGTGTCATGTGTCATGTATCATCATGTGTCATGTGATGCCATGTGTCATGTTATGTCATGTGTCATGTGTTGTCATGTGATGTCATGTGTCATGTGGTGTCATGGGGTGTCATGTATCATGTATCGTCATGTGTCATGTGATGTCATGTGTTGTCATGTGATGTCATGTGTCATATGGTGTCATGTGTCATGTGATGTCATGTGTCATGTGTTGTCATGTGTCATCATGTGTCATGTGTTGTCATGTGTCATCACTTGTCTTGTGTCACGTGGTGTCATGTGTCATGAGGTGGCATATGTCATGTATCGTCATGTGTCATGTGATGTCATGTGGTGACATGTGGTGTCATGTATCGTCAGATGTCATGTGTCATGTGTTGTCATGTGATGTCATGTGTCATGTGTCATGTGGTGTCATGTGTCATGTATCATGTGGAGTCATATGTCATGTGTCAAAAAATGTATATATCTAGAGGATCTTACTGTAAGATTACTGTACTCTGTACCTTTCCGAGCACGAGCTGAATGCTAATTGGCTGTCAACTGTCTGTCAATACTCCAAACCAGAAAGTGTTGGCAGCCATCTTGTGCCTCGGTAGACTGAGGCACAAGAAAGCAGAAAAACAAACGTGTAAAACGCAAAAAGGGGGCAGGGTATGTCATGTGTCATGTGCAGGGTATGTCATGTGCCAGGCCTGCTCTGGGTGTTTCACAAGGACCCCAAAGGCCCCCCAAATTGTTTGGGGGACAAAAACCACGGGGGACGAGTACCATACGAGTCCTATAAGCTTACTGTACCTGCATGAGCTGAATGCTAATTGGCTGTCAACGGTCTGTCAACACTCCATGTGATGTGATGACACATGACAACACATGACACATGACATCACATGACACATGACAATACATGACACATGACACCACATGTCACCACATGACACCACATGAAACATGACATCACACATGACGATACATGACACATGACACCACATGACACCTCATGACACATGACACCACATGACACATGACATCACATGATACCACATGACACATGACACATGACACATGACACATGACATCACATGACAACACATGACACATGACACCACATGACAAATGACATCACATGACACATGACGATACATGACACATGACACCACATGACACATGACATCACATGACAACACATGACACATGACATCACATGACACATGATGATACATGACACATGACACCACATGACACATGACACCACATGAAACATGACACGTGATGACACATGACATCACATGACACATGATGACACATGACACCACATGACACATGACATCACATGACACCACATGACACATGACATCACATGACAACACATGACACATGACATCACATGACACATGACAATACATGACACATGACACCACATGACACATGCTGAAACATGATACCACATGACACCACATGACTGACAACACATGATGTCACATGGCACCACATGATGACACATGACAACAGATGACGACACATGATGACACATGACACAAGATGACACATGATGACACATGATGACACATGACACCACATGACACATGACATCACATGACACCACATGACACATGACATGACACCACATGACACATGACATCACATGACAACACATTACACATGACATCACATGACACATGATGATACATGACACATGACACCACATGACACATGACACCACATGAAACATGACACGTGATGACACATGACATCACATGACAACACATGACACTACATGACACATGACATCATATGACACCACATGACACATGACATGACACCACATGACACATGACATCACATGACAACACATGACACATGACATCACATGACAACACATGACACATGACATCACATGACACATGACGATACATGACACATGACACCACATGACACATGATATCACATGACAAAACATGACACATGACATCACATGACACATGACACTATATGATACATGACAACACATGACACATGACATGTGATGACACATGACAACACATGACACATGACATCACATGACACATGACGATACATGACACATGACACCACATGTCACCACATGATACCACATGAAACATGACATCACACATGACGATACATGACACATGACACCACATGACACCTCATGACACATGACACCACATGACACATGACATCACATGACACCACATGACACATGACACATGACACATGACATCACATGACAACACATGACACATGACACCACATGACATCACATGACACATGACGATACATGACACATGACACCACATGACACATGACATCACATGACAACACATGACACATGACATCACATGACACATGATGATACATGACACATGACACCACATGACACATGACACCACATGAAACATGACACGTGATGACACATGACATCACATGACACATGATGACACATGACACCACATGACACATGACATCACATGACACCACATGACACATGACATCACATGACAACACATGACACATGACATCACATGACACATGATACCACATGACGATACATGACACATGACACCACATGACACATGACACCACATGACACATGACATCACGTGACAACACATGACACATGACATCACATGACACATGACAATACAGGACACATGACACCACATGACACATGACACCACATGACACATGATGACACATGGCACCACATGACACATGACACCACATGACACATGACACCACATGACACATGACAACACATGACACATATGACACATGACAACACATGACACGACACCACATGACACCACATGACAACACATGACACATGACATCACATGACACCACATGACACATGACATCACATGACAACACATGACACATGACATCACATGACACATGACGATACATGACACCACATGACACATGACATCACATGACAACACATGACATCATATGACACATGACGATACATGACACATGACACCACATGAAACATGACACGTGATGACACATGACATCACATGACAACTCATGACACTACATGACACATGACACCACATGACAACACATGACACATGACACCACATGACACATGACACGTGATAACAAATGACACCACATGACACATGATGAAACATGATACCACATGACACCACATGGCACCACATGATGACACATGACAACACATAATGACACATGATGACACATGACACAAGATGACACATGATGACACATGACACCACATGACATCACATGACATCATATGACACATGACGATACATGACACCACATGACACATGACATCACATGACAACACATGACACCACGTGACACAAGACGTGATGACAAATGACACCATGTGACAACACATGACACATGATGACACCACATGACACATGACATCACACATGACGATACATGACACCACATGACATGACATGACAACACATGACACATGGCACATGATGACACATGACACATGACACCACATGACATCACATGACATGATGATACATGACACATGACACCACATGACACATGTCACCACATGACATGTGATGACACATGACACCACATGACACATGACACCACATTACACATGACACTACATGACACATGACATCACATGACAACACATGGCACATGACACCACATGACACATGACATCACATGACACGTGACACCACATGACATCACATGACATCACATGACACATGACGTCACATGGCACCACATGATGACACATGATGACACATGACACCACATGACAGCACATGACACATGACACCACATGACACATGACATCACATGACACGTGATGACACATGACACACATGACACCACATGACACATGACAACACATGACACATGACATCACATGGCACATGACACCACATGACACATGACATCACACATGACGATACATGACACCTCATGACACATGAAACTACATGACACATGACATCACATGACACCACATGACACATGACATCACATGACAACACATGGCACATGACATGACACCACATGACACATGACTCACATGACAACACATGACACATGACACCACATGACACCACATGACAACACATGACACATGACATCACATGACACCACATGACCCATGACGATACATGACACCACATGACACATGACATCACATTACAACACTTGACACATGACATCACATGACACATGACGATACATGACACATGACACCACATGACACATGACACCATATGAAACATGACACATGACATCACATGACAACACATGACACTACATGACACATGACACCACATGACAACACATGACACCACATGACACATGACTGACAACACATGACGTCACATGGCACCACATGATGACACATGACAACACATGACGACACATGATGACACATGACACAAGATGACACATGATGACACATGATGACACATGACACCACATGACACATGACACCATATGACATATGACATCACATGACACATGACGATACATGACACCACATGACACATGACATCACATGACAACACATGACACATGACACCACGTGACACAAGACATGTGATGACACATGACACCATGTGACAACACATGACACATGATGACACATGACATGTGGTGTCATGTGTCATGTATCATCATGTGTCATGCGGTGTCATGTGTCATGTGGTGTCATGTGGTGTCATGTGTCATATATCATCATGTGTCATGTGATGTCATGTGTCATGTGGTGTCATGTGTAATCATGTGTCATGTAGTGTCATGTGTCATCACATGTCATGTGTCATGTGGTGTCATGTGTCATGTGGTGTCATGTGTCATGTGTTGTCACGTGGTGTCATGTGTCATCACGTGTCTTGTGTCACATTGTGTCATGTGTCATGTGATGTCATGTGTCATGTGGTGTCATGTGTAATCATGTGTCATGTAGTGTCATGTGTCATCACATGTCATGTGTCATGTGGTGTCATGTGTCATGTGGTGTCATGTGTCATGTGTTGTCACGTGGTGTCATGTGTCATCACGTGTCTTGTGTCACATTGTGTCATGTGTCATGAGGTGTCATGTGGTGTCATGTGTGTCATGTGGTGTCATGTGTCATGTGATATCATGTGTCATGTGGTGACATGTGGTGTCATGTGTCATGTATCATCATGTGTCATGTGATGTCATGTGGTGTCATGTGTTGTCATGTGATGTCATGTGTAATGTGGTGTCATGTGTCATCATGTGTCATCTTGTGTCATGTGGTGTCATGTGGTATCATGTGTCATCATGTGTTGTCATGTGTCATCATGTGGTGCCATGTGACCTCATGTGTTGTCAGTCATGTGGTATCATGTTTCATCATGTGTCATGTGTTGTCATATCGTGTCATGTGTCATGTAGTGTCATGTGTCATGTAGTGTCATATGTCATGTGTTGTCATGTGATGTCATGTGTCATGTGGTGTCATGTGTCATCATGTGTCATGTTTCAAGTGGTGTCATGTGTCATGTGGTGTCATGTGTCATCACATGTCTTGTGTCACATGGTGTCATGTGTCATGAGGTGTCATGTGGTGTCATCACGTGTCACGTGTCTCCTGTGGTGTCACGTATCATGTGGTGTCATATTTTGTCATGTCATGTGAAGTCATGTGTCATGTGTTGTCATGTGATGTCATGTGTCATGTGGTGTCAAGTGTCATGTGGTGTCATGTGTCATGTATCGTCATGTGTCATGTGTTGTCATGTGATGGCATGTGTCATGTGGTGTCATGTGTCATGTGATGTCATGTGGTGACATGTGGTGTTATGTGTCATCATGTGTCATGTGTTGTCATGTGGTGTCATGTGTCATCATGTGTCATCATGTGTCATGTGTTGTCATTTGGTGTCATGTGTCATCACATGTCATGTGTCATGTGATGTCATGTGTCATGTGGTGTCAAGTGTCATGTGGTGTCATGTGTCATGTATCATCATGTGTCATGTGTTGTCATGTGGTGTCATGTGTCATCATGTGTCATGTGTCATGTGTTGTCATGTGGTGTCATGTGTCATCACATGTCATGTGTCATGTGTCATGTGATGTCATGTGTCGTGCTGTCATGTGCTGTCATGTGTCATGTGTCATGTGGTGTCATATGTCATGTGTCATCATGTGTCATGAGTGTCATGTGGTGTCATTTTCATCATGTGTTGTCATGTGTCATCATGCGGTGCCATGTGACATCATGTGGTGTCATGTGGTGTCATGTGTCATCATGTGTCATGTGTTGTCATGTGGTGTCATCACGTGTCATGTGTCATGAGGTGTCACGTATCATGTGGTGTCATATAGTGTCATGTGTCATGTGATGTCATGTGTCATGTGTTGTCATGTGTCATGTGGTGTCAAGTGTCATGTGGTGTCATGTGTCATGTATCGTCATGTGTCATGTGATGTCATGTGTCATAATGTGTCATGTAGTGTCATGTGTCATCACATGTCATGTGTCATGTGGTGTCATGTGTCATGTGGTGTCATGTCATGTATCGTCATGTGTCATGTGATATCATGTGTCATGTGATGTCATGTGTCATATGGTGTCATGTGTCATGTGATGTCATGTGTCATGTGTTGTCATGTGTCAGCATGTGTCATGTGCTGTCATGTGTTGTCATGTGTCATCATGTGTCTTGTGTCACGTGGTGTCATGTGTCATGTGTCGTCATGTGTCATGTAGTGTCATGTGTCATCACATGTCATGTGTCATGTGGTGTCATGTGTCATGTGGTGTCATGTGTCATGTATCGTCATGTGTCATGTGATGTCATGTGTCATGTGATGTCATGTGTCATGTGTTGTCATGTGATGTCATGTGTCATGTGGTGTCATGGGGTGTCATGTGTCATATGGTGTCATGTGTCATGTAAAGTAAAGTAAAGTCCACATTTGTAAAGCGCACAATCACCCGTAAGGGTCTCTAGGCGCGATGTCATGTGTTGTCATGTGATGTCATGTGTCATATGGTGTCATGTGTCATGTGTTGTCATGTGTCATCATGTGTCATGTGTTGTCATGTGTTGTCATGTGTCATCAAGTGTCTTGTGTCACGTGGTGTCATGTGTCATGAGGTGTCATGTGTCATGTATCGTCATGTGTCATGTGATGTCATGTGGTGACATGTGGTGTCATGTATCGTCAGATGTCATGTGTCATGAGTTGTCATGTGATGTCATGTGTCATGTGTCATGTGGTGTCATGTGTCATGTATCATGTGGAGTCATATGTCATGTGTCAAAAAATGTATATATCTAGAGGATCTTACTGTAAGATTACTGTACTCTGTACCTTTCCGAGCACGAGCTGAATGCTAATTGGCTGTCAACTGTCTGTCAATACTCCAAACCAGAAAGTGTTGGCAGCCATCTTGTGCCTCGGTAGACTGAGGCACAAGAAATCAGAAAAACAAACCTGTAAAACGCAAAAAGGGGGCAGGGTATGTCATGTGTCATGTGCAGGGTATGTCATGTGCCAGGCCTGCTCTGGGTGTTTCACAAGGACCCCAAAGGCCCCCCCAAATTTTTGGGGGGACAAAAACCACGGGGGACGAGTACCATACGAGTCCTGTAAGCTTACTGTACCTGCATGAGCTGAATGCTAATTGGCTGTCAACGGTCTGTCAACACTCCAAACCAGAAAGTGTTGGCCGCCATCTTATGCCTCGGTAGACTGAGGCACAAGAAAGCAGAAAAACAAACGTGTAAAATGCAAAAAGGGGGCAGGGTAGAAACACCCTGCCCCCTAGGCCTGCTCTGGGTGTTTCACAAGAACCCCAAAGGCCCCCCCCCAAATTTTTGGGGGGACAAAAACTACGGGGACGAGTACCATACGAGTCCTGTAAGCTTACTGTACTCTGTACCTGCACGAGCTGAATGCTAATTGGCTGTCAACTGTCTGTCAACACTCCAAACCAGAAAGTGTTGGCCGCCATCTTGTGCCTCGGTAGACTGAGGCACAAGAAAGCAGAAAAACAAACAAGTAGAACTCAAAAAGGGGGCAGGGTAGAAACCCCCTGACCCCCTAGGCCTGCTCAGGGATCCCACAAGGACCCACAAGGCCCCCCATTATTTTTTTTTACAAAAACTGCAGAGTACGAGTACTGTACAAGCACAGTAAGCTTACTGTAAGCTTACTGTAATCTGTACCTTCCCGAGCACGAGCTGAATGCTAATTGGCTGTCAACTGTCTGTAAACACTCCAAACAATCATGTGTCATGTGTTGTCATGTGGTGTCATGTGTCATCACATGTCATGTGTCATTTGATGTCATGTGATGTCATGTGTCATGTTGTGTCATCATGTGTCATCTTGTATCCTGTGGTGTCATCTTGTATCCTGTGGTGTCATGTGTCATCATGTGTTGTCATGTGTCATCATGTGGTGCCATGTGACCTCATGTGTTGTCAGTCATGTGGTATCATGTTTCATCATGTGTCATGTGTTGTCATATCGTGTAATGTGTCATGTAGTGTCATGTGTCATGTGTTGTCATGTGATGTCATGTGTCATGTGGTGTCATGTGTCATCACGTGTCATGTTTCATGTGGTGTCATGTGTCATGTGGTGTCATGTGTCATGTATCATCATGTGTCATGTGATGTCATATGTCATGTGTCATGTGTCATGTATCGCCATGTGTCATGTGATGTCATGTGTCATGTGTTGTCATGTGTCATATGATGTCATGTGCCATGTGTTGTCATGTGATGTCATGTGTCATGTGGTGTCATGTGTCATCAGGTGTCATGTATTGTCATGTGGTGTCATGTGTCATGTGTCATATGGTGTCATGTGGCATCACATGTCATGTGTCATGTGATGTCATGTGTCATGTGGTGTCATGTGGTGTCATGTGTCATGTATCGTCATGTGTCATGTGTCATGTCATGTGGTGTCATGTGTCATGTGATGTCATGTGTCATGTGTTGTCATGTGCCATGTGGTGTCATGTGGTGTCATGTGTCATGTGGTGTCATGTGTCATCACCTGTCTTGTGTCACATGGTGTCTTGTGTCACATGGTGTCATGTGTCATGAGGTGTCATGTGGTGTCATCACATGTCATGTGTCATGTGGTGTCATGTATCATGTGGTGTCATATAGTGTCATGTGTCATGTGATGTCATGTGTCATGTGTTGTCATGTGATGTCATGTGGTGTCAAGTGTCATGTGGTGTCATGTGTCATGTATCGTCATGTGTCATGTGATGTCATGTGGTGTCATGTGTTGTCATGTGATGTCATGTGTCATGTGGTGTCATGGGGTGTCATGTATCATGTATCGTCATGTGTCATGTGATGTCATGTGTTGTCATGTGATATCATGTGTCATATGGTGTCATGTGTCATGTGATGTCATGTGTCATGTGTTGTCATGTGTCATCATGTGTCATGTGTTGTCATGTGTCATCACGTGTCTTGTGTCATGTGGTGTCATGTGTCATGAGGTGGCATATGTCATGTATCGTCATGTGTCATGTGATGTCATGTGGTGACATGTGGTGTCATGTATCATCAGATGTCATGTGTCATGTGTTGTCATGTGATGTCATGTGTCATGTGTCATGTGGTGTCATGTGTCATGTATCATGTGGAGTCATATGTCATGTGTCAAAAAATTTATATATCTAGAGGATCTTACTGTAAGATTACTGTACTCTGTACCTTTCCGAGCACGAGCTGAATGCTAATTGGCTGTCAACTGTCTGTCAATACTCCAAACCAGAAAGTGTTGGCAGCCATCTTGTGCCTCGGTAGACTGAGGCACAAGAAAGCAGAAAAACAAACGTGTAAAACGCAAAAAAGGGGGCAGGGTATGTCATGTGTCATGTGCAGGGTATGTCATGTGCCAGGCCTGCTCTGGGTGTTTCACAAGGACCCCAAAGGCCCCCCCCAAATTTTTTGGGGGACAAAAACCACGGGGGACGAGTACCATACGAGTCCTGTAAGCTTACTGTACCTGCATGAGCTGAATGCTAATTGGCTGTCAACGGTCTGTCAACACTCCAAACCAGAAAGTGTTGGCCACCATCTTGTGCCTCGGTAGACTGAGGCACAAGAAAGCAGAAAAACAAACGTGTAAAACGCAAAAAGGGGGCAGGGTAGAAACACCCTGCCCCCTAGGCCTGCTCTGGGTGTTTCACAAGGACCCCAAAGGCCCCCCCAAAAAAATTTTGGGGGACAAAAACTACGGGGACGAGTACCATACGAGTCCTGTAAGCTTACTGTACTCTGTACCTGCACGAGCTGAATGCTAATTGGCTGTCAACTGTCTGTCAACACTCCAAACCAGAAAGTGTTGGCCGCCATCTTGTGCCTCGCTAGACTGAGGCACAAGAAAGCAGAAAAACAAACAAGTAGAACCCAAAAAGGGGGTAGGGTAGAAACCCGTCGGCCCCCTAGGCCTGCTCAGGGATCCCACAAGGACCCACAAGGCCCCCCATTATTTTTTTTTACAAAAACTGCAGAGTACGAGTACTGTACAAGCACAGTAAGCTTACTGTAAGCTTACTGTAATCTGTACCTTCCCGAGCACGAGCTGAATGCTAATTGGCTGTCAACTGTCTGTAAACTCTCCAAACAATCATGTGTCATGTGTTGTCATGTGGTGTCATGAGTCATCACGTGTCATGTGTCATTTGATGTCATGTGATGTCATGTGTCATGTGGTGTCATATGTCATGTGTCATCATGTGTCATCTTGTATCCTGTGGTGTCATTTGTCATCATGTGTTGTCATGTGTCATCATGTGGTACCATGTGACCTCATGTGTTGTCAGTCATGTGGTATCATGTTTCATCATGTGTCATGTGTTGTCATATCGTGTCATGTGTCATGTAGTGTCATGTGTCATGTAGTGTCATGTGTCATGTGTTGTCATGTGATGTCATGTGTCATGTGGTGTCATGTGTCATCACGTGTCATGTTTCATGTGGTGTCATGTGTCATGTGGTGTCATGAGTCATGTATCATCATGTGTCATGTGATGTCATGTGTCATGTGTTGTCATGGGTCATGTGGTGTCATGTGTCATTTATCGCCATGTGTCATGTGATGTCATGTGTCATGTGTTGTCATGTGTCATATGATGTCATGTGCCATGTGTTGTCATGTGATGTCATGTGTCATATGGTGTCATGTGATGTCATGTGTCATGTGGTGTCATGTGTCATCATGTGTCATGTATTGTCATGTGGTGTCATGTGTCATCATGTGTCATATGGTGTCATGTGGCATCACATGTCATGTGTCATGTGATGTCATGTGTCATGTGGTGTCATGTGGTGTCATGTGTCATGTATCGTCATGTGTCATGTATCATGTCATGTGTCATGTGGTGTCATGTGTCATGTGATGTCATGTGTCATGTGGTGTCATGTGTCATGTGGTGTCATATGTCATCACCTGTCTTGTGTCACATGGTGTGATGTGTCATGAGGTATCATGTTGTGTCATCACGTGTCATGTGTCATGTGGTGTCACGTATCATGTGTTATCATATAGTGTCATGTGTCATGTGATGTCATGTGTCATGTGTTGTCATGTGATGTCATGTGTCATGTGGTGTCAAGTGTCATGTGTTGTCGTGATGGCATGTGTCATGTGGTGTCATGTGTCATGTGATGTCATGTGGTGACATGTGGTGTCATGTGTCATCATGTGTCATGTGTTGTCATATGGTGTCATGTGTCATCATGTGTCATGTGTTGTCATTTGGTGTCATGTGTCATCACATGTCATGTGTCATGTGATGTCATGTGTCATGTGGTGTCAAGTGTCATGTGGTGTCATGTGTCATGTATCGTCATGTGTCATGTGTTGTCATGTGGTGTCATGTGTCATCATGTGTCATGTGTCATGTGTTGTCATGTGGTGTCATGTGTCATCACATGTCATGTGTCATGTGTCATGTGTCATGTGATGTCATGTGTCGTGCTGTCATGTGCTGTCATGTGTCATGTGGTATCATGTCATGTGTCATGTTTTATGATGAGTGTCATGTGGTGTCATTTGTCATCATGTGTTGTCATGTGTCATCATGCGGTGCCATGTGACATCATGTGTTGTCAGTCATGTGGTGTCATGTGGTGTCATGTGTCATCATGTGTCATGTGTTGTCATGTGGTGTCATCACGTGTCATGTGTCATGTGGTGTCACGTATCATGTGGTGTCATATAGTGTCATGTGTCATGTGATGTCATGTGTCATGTGTTGTCATGTGATGTCATGTGTCATGTGGTGTCAAGTGTCATGTGGTGTCATGTGTCATGTATCGTCATGTGTCATGTGATGTCATGTGTCATGTGTCATCATGTGTCATGTAGTGTCATGTGTCATCACATGTCATGTGTCATGTATCGTCATGTGTCATGTGATGTCATATGATGTCATGTGTCATGTGTTGTCATGTGTCAGCATGTGTCATGTGTTGTCATGTGTTGTCATGTGTCATCACATGTCTTGTGTCACGTGGTGTCATGTGTCATGTAGTGTCATGTGTCATCACATGTCATGTGTCATGTGGTGTCATGTGTCATGTGGTGTCATGTGTCATGTATCATCATGTGTCATGTGATGCCATGTGTCATGTTATGTCATGTGTCATGTGTTGTCATGTGATGTCATGTGTCATGTGGTGTCATGGGGTGTCATGTATCATGTATCGTCATGTGTCATGTGATGTCATGTGTTGTCATGTGATGTCATGTGTCATATGGTGTCATGTGTCATGTGATGTCATGTGTCATGTGTTGTCATGTGTCATCATGTGTCATGTGTTGTCATGTGTCATCACTTGTCTTGTGTCACGTGGTGTCATGTGTCATGAGGTGGCATATGTCATGTATCGTCATGTGTCATGTGATGTCATGTGGTGACATGTGGTGTCATGTATCGTCAGATGTCATGTGTCATGTGTTGTCATGTGATGTCATGTGTCATGTGTCATGTGGTGTCATGTGTCATGTATCATGTGGAGTCATATGTCATGTGTCAAAAAATGTATATATCTAGAGGATCTTACTGTAAGATTACTGTACTCTGTACCTTTCCGAGCACGAGCTGAATGCTAATTGGCTGTCAACTGTCTGTCAATACTCCAAACCAGAAAGTGTTGGCAGCCATCTTGTGCCTCGGTAGACTGAGGCACAAGAAAGCAGAAAAACAAACGTGTAAAACGCAAAAAGGGGGCAGGGTATGTCATGTGTCATGTGCAGGGTATGTCATGTGCCAGGCCTGCTCTGGGTGTTTCACAAGGACCCCAAAGGCCCCCCAAATTGTTTGGGGGACAAAAACCACGGGGGACGAGTACCATACGAGTCCTATAAGCTTACTGTACCTGCATGAGCTGAATGCTAATTGGCTGTCAACGGTCTGTCAACACTCCATGTGATGTGATGACACATGACAACACATGACACATGACATCACATGACACATGACAATACATGACACATGACACCACATGTCACCACATGACACCACATGAAACATGACATCACACATGACGATACATGACACATGACACCACATGACACCTCATGACACATGACACCACATGACACATGACATCACATGATACCACATGACACATGACACATGACACATGACACATGACATCACATGACAACACATGACACATGACACCACATGACAAATGACATCACATGACACATGACGATACATGACACATGACACCACATGACACATGACATCACATGACAACACATGACACATGACATCACATGACACATGATGATACATGACACATGACACCACATGACACATGACACCACATGAAACATGACACGTGATGACACATGACATCACATGACACATGATGACACATGACACCACATGACACATGACATCACATGACACCACATGACACATGACATCACATGACAACACATGACACATGACATCACATGACACATGACAATACATGACACATGACACCACATGACACATGCTGAAACATGATACCACATGACACCACATGACTGACAACACATGATGTCACATGGCACCACATGATGACACATGACAACAGATGACGACACATGATGACACATGACACAAGATGACACATGATGACACATGATGACACATGACACCACATGACACATGACATCACATGACACCACATGACACATGACATGACACCACATGACACATGACATCACATGACAACACATTACACATGACATCACATGACACATGATGATACATGACACATGACACCACATGACACATGACACCACATGAAACATGACACGTGATGACACATGACATCACATGACAACACATGACACTACATGACACATGACATCATATGACACCACATGACACATGACATGACACCACATGACACATGACATCACATGACAACACATGACACATGACATCACATGACAACACATGACACATGACATCACATGACACATGACGATACATGACACATGACACCACATGACACATGATATCACATGACAAAACATGACACATGACATCACATGACACATGACACTATATGATACATGACAACACATGACACATGACATGTGATGACACATGACAACACATGACACATGACATCACATGACACATGACGATACATGACACATGACACCACATGTCACCACATGATACCACATGAAACATGACATCACACATGACGATACATGACACATGACACCACATGACACCTCATGACACATGACACCACATGACACATGACATCACATGACACCACATGACACATGACACATGACACATGACATCACATGACAACACATGACACATGACACCACATGACATCACATGACACATGACGATACATGACACATGACACCACATGACACATGACATCACATGACAACACATGACACATGACATCACATGACACATGATGATACATGACACATGACACCACATGACACATGACACCACATGAAACATGACACGTGATGACACATGACATCACATGACACATGATGACACATGACACCACATGACACATGACATCACATGACACCACATGACACATGACATCACATGACAACACATGACACATGACATCACATGACACATGATACCACATGACGATACATGACACATGACACCACATGACACATGACACCACATGACACATGACATCACGTGACAACACATGACACATGACATCACATGACACATGACAATACAGGACACATGACACCACATGACACATGACACCACATGACACATGATGACACATGGCACCACATGACACATGACACCACATGACACATGACACCACATGACACATGACAACACATGACACATATGACACATGACAACACATGACACGACACCACATGACACCACATGACAACACATGACACATGACATCACATGACACCACATGACACATGACATCACATGACAACACATGACACATGACATCACATGACACATGACGATACATGACACCACATGACACATGACATCACATGACAACACATGACATCATATGACACATGACGATACATGACACATGACACCACATGAAACATGACACGTGATGACACATGACATCACATGACAACTCATGACACTACATGACACATGACACCACATGACAACACATGACACATGACACCACATGACACATGACACGTGATAACAAATGACACCACATGACACATGATGAAACATGATACCACATGACACCACATGGCACCACATGATGACACATGACAACACATAATGACACATGATGACACATGACACAAGATGACACATGATGACACATGACACCACATGACATCACATGACATCATATGACACATGACGATACATGACACCACATGACACATGACATCACATGACAACACATGACACCACGTGACACAAGACGTGATGACAAATGACACCATGTGACAACACATGACACATGATGACACCACATGACACATGACATCACACATGACGATACATGACACCACATGACATGACATGACAACACATGACACATGGCACATGATGACACATGACACATGACACCACATGACATCACATGACATGATGATACATGACACATGACACCACATGACACATGTCACCACATGACATGTGATGACACATGACACCACATGACACATGACACCACATTACACATGACACTACATGACACATGACATCACATGACAACACATGGCACATGACACCACATGACACATGACATCACATGACACGTGACACCACATGACATCACATGACATCACATGACACATGACGTCACATGGCACCACATGATGACACATGATGACACATGACACCACATGACAGCACATGACACATGACACCACATGACACATGACATCACATGACACGTGATGACACATGACACACATGACACCACATGACACATGACAACACATGACACATGACATCACATGGCACATGACACCACATGACACATGACATCACACATGACGATACATGACACCTCATGACACATGAAACTACATGACACATGACATCACATGACACCACATGACACATGACATCACATGACAACACATGGCACATGACATGACACCACATGACACATGACTCACATGACAACACATGACACATGACACCACATGACACCACATGACAACACATGACACATGACATCACATGACACCACATGACCCATGACGATACATGACACCACATGACACATGACATCACATTACAACACTTGACACATGACATCACATGACACATGACGATACATGACACATGACACCACATGACACATGACACCATATGAAACATGACACATGACATCACATGACAACACATGACACTACATGACACATGACACCACATGACAACACATGACACCACATGACACATGACTGACAACACATGACGTCACATGGCACCACATGATGACACATGACAACACATGACGACACATGATGACACATGACACAAGATGACACATGATGACACATGATGACACATGACACCACATGACACATGACACCATATGACATATGACATCACATGACACATGACGATACATGACACCACATGACACATGACATCACATGACAACACATGACACATGACACCACGTGACACAAGACATGTGATGACACATGACACCATGTGACAACACATGACACATGATGACACATGACATGTGGTGTCATGTGTCATGTATCATCATGTGTCATGCGGTGTCATGTGTCATGTGGTGTCATGTGGTGTCATGTGTCATATATCATCATGTGTCATGTGATGTCATGTGTCATGTGGTGTCATGTGTAATCATGTGTCATGTAGTGTCATGTGTCATCACATGTCATGTGTCATGTGGTGTCATGTGTCATGTGGTGTCATGTGTCATGTGTTGTCACGTGGTGTCATGTGTCATCACGTGTCTTGTGTCACATTGTGTCATGTGTCATGTGATGTCATGTGTCATGTGGTGTCATGTGTAATCATGTGTCATGTAGTGTCATGTGTCATCACATGTCATGTGTCATGTGGTGTCATGTGTCATGTGGTGTCATGTGTCATGTGTTGTCACGTGGTGTCATGTGTCATCACGTGTCTTGTGTCACATTGTGTCATGTGTCATGAGGTGTCATGTGGTGTCATGTGTGTCATGTGGTGTCATGTGTCATGTGATATCATGTGTCATGTGGTGACATGTGGTGTCATGTGTCATGTATCATCATGTGTCATGTGATGTCATGTGGTGTCATGTGTTGTCATGTGATGTCATGTGTAATGTGGTGTCATGTGTCATCATGTGTCATCTTGTGTCATGTGGTGTCATGTGGTATCATGTGTCATCATGTGTTGTCATGTGTCATCATGTGGTGCCATGTGACCTCATGTGTTGTCAGTCATGTGGTATCATGTTTCATCATGTGTCATGTGTTGTCATATCGTGTCATGTGTCATGTAGTGTCATGTGTCATGTAGTGTCATATGTCATGTGTTGTCATGTGATGTCATGTGTCATGTGGTGTCATGTGTCATCATGTGTCATGTTTCAAGTGGTGTCATGTGTCATGTGGTGTCATGTGTCATCACATGTCTTGTGTCACATGGTGTCATGTGTCATGAGGTGTCATGTGGTGTCATCACGTGTCACGTGTCTCCTGTGGTGTCACGTATCATGTGGTGTCATATTTTGTCATGTCATGTGAAGTCATGTGTCATGTGTTGTCATGTGATGTCATGTGTCATGTGGTGTCAAGTGTCATGTGGTGTCATGTGTCATGTATCGTCATGTGTCATGTGTTGTCATGTGATGGCATGTGTCATGTGGTGTCATGTGTCATGTGATGTCATGTGGTGACATGTGGTGTTATGTGTCATCATGTGTCATGTGTTGTCATGTGGTGTCATGTGTCATCATGTGTCATCATGTGTCATGTGTTGTCATTTGGTGTCATGTGTCATCACATGTCATGTGTCATGTGATGTCATGTGTCATGTGGTGTCAAGTGTCATGTGGTGTCATGTGTCATGTATCATCATGTGTCATGTGTTGTCATGTGGTGTCATGTGTCATCATGTGTCATGTGTCATGTGTTGTCATGTGGTGTCATGTGTCATCACATGTCATGTGTCATGTGTCATGTGATGTCATGTGTCGTGCTGTCATGTGCTGTCATGTGTCATGTGTCATGTGGTGTCATATGTCATGTGTCATCATGTGTCATGAGTGTCATGTGGTGTCATTTTCATCATGTGTTGTCATGTGTCATCATGCGGTGCCATGTGACATCATGTGGTGTCATGTGGTGTCATGTGTCATCATGTGTCATGTGTTGTCATGTGGTGTCATCACGTGTCATGTGTCATGAGGTGTCACGTATCATGTGGTGTCATATAGTGTCATGTGTCATGTGATGTCATGTGTCATGTGTTGTCATGTGTCATGTGGTGTCAAGTGTCATGTGGTGTCATGTGTCATGTATCGTCATGTGTCATGTGATGTCATGTGTCATAATGTGTCATGTAGTGTCATGTGTCATCACATGTCATGTGTCATGTGGTGTCATGTGTCATGTGGTGTCATGTCATGTATCGTCATGTGTCATGTGATATCATGTGTCATGTGATGTCATGTGTCATATGGTGTCATGTGTCATGTGATGTCATGTGTCATGTGTTGTCATGTGTCAGCATGTGTCATGTGCTGTCATGTGTTGTCATGTGTCATCATGTGTCTTGTGTCACGTGGTGTCATGTGTCATGTGTCGTCATGTGTCATGTAGTGTCATGTGTCATCACATGTCATGTGTCATGTGGTGTCATGTGTCATGTGGTGTCATGTGTCATGTATCGTCATGTGTCATGTGATGTCATGTGTCATGTGATGTCATGTGTCATGTGTTGTCATGTGATGTCATGTGTCATGTGGTGTCATGGGGTGTCATGTGTCATATGGTGTCATGTGTCATGTAAAGTAAAGTAAAGTCCACATTTGTAAAGCGCACAATCACCCGTAAGGGTCTCTAGGCGCGATGTCATGTGTTGTCATGTGATGTCATGTGTCATATGGTGTCATGTGTCATGTGTTGTCATGTGTCATCATGTGTCATGTGTTGTCATGTGTTGTCATGTGTCATCAAGTGTCTTGTGTCACGTGGTGTCATGTGTCATGAGGTGTCATGTGTCATGTATCGTCATGTGTCATGTGATGTCATGTGGTGACATGTGGTGTCATGTATCGTCAGATGTCATGTGTCATGAGTTGTCATGTGATGTCATGTGTCATGTGTCATGTGGTGTCATGTGTCATGTATCATGTGGAGTCATATGTCATGTGTCAAAAAATGTATATATCTAGAGGATCTTACTGTAAGATTACTGTACTCTGTACCTTTCCGAGCACGAGCTGAATGCTAATTGGCTGTCAACTGTCTGTCAATACTCCAAACCAGAAAGTGTTGGCAGCCATCTTGTGCCTCGGTAGACTGAGGCACAAGAAATCAGAAAAACAAACCTGTAAAACGCAAAAAGGGGGCAGGGTATGTCATGTGTCATGTGCAGGGTATGTCATGTGCCAGGCCTGCTCTGGGTGTTTCACAAGGACCCCAAAGGCCCCCCCAAATTTTTGGGGGGACAAAAACCACGGGGGACGAGTACCATACGAGTCCTGTAAGCTTACTGTACCTGCATGAGCTGAATGCTAATTGGCTGTCAACGGTCTGTCAACACTCCAAACCAGAAAGTGTTGGCCGCCATCTTATGCCTCGGTAGACTGAGGCACAAGAAAGCAGAAAAACAAACGTGTAAAATGCAAAAAGGGGGCAGGGTAGAAACACCCTGCCCCCTAGGCCTGCTCTGGGTGTTTCACAAGAACCCCAAAGGCCCCCCCCCAAATTTTTGGGGGGACAAAAACTACGGGGACGAGTACCATACGAGTCCTGTAAGCTTACTGTACTCTGTACCTGCACGAGCTGAATGCTAATTGGCTGTCAACTGTCTGTCAACACTCCAAACCAGAAAGTGTTGGCCGCCATCTTGTGCCTCGGTAGACTGAGGCACAAGAAAGCAGAAAAACAAACAAGTAGAACTCAAAAAGGGGGCAGGGTAGAAACCCCCTGACCCCCTAGGCCTGCTCAGGGATCCCACAAGGACCCACAAGGCCCCCCATTATTTTTTTTTACAAAAACTGCAGAGTACGAGTACTGTACAAGCACAGTAAGCTTACTGTAAGCTTACTGTAATCTGTACCTTCCCGAGCACGAGCTGAATGCTAATTGGCTGTCAACTGTCTGTAAACACTCCAAACAATCATGTGTCATGTGTTGTCATGTGGTGTCATGTGTCATCACATGTCATGTGTCATTTGATGTCATGTGATGTCATGTGTCATGTTGTGTCATCATGTGTCATCTTGTATCCTGTGGTGTCATCTTGTATCCTGTGGTGTCATGTGTCATCATGTGTTGTCATGTGTCATCATGTGGTGCCATGTGACCTCATGTGTTGTCAGTCATGTGGTATCATGTTTCATCATGTGTCATGTGTTGTCATATCGTGTAATGTGTCATGTAGTGTCATGTGTCATGTGTTGTCATGTGATGTCATGTGTCATGTGGTGTCATGTGTCATCACGTGTCATGTTTCATGTGGTGTCATGTGTCATGTGGTGTCATGTGTCATGTATCATCATGTGTCATGTGATGTCATATGTCATGTGTCATGTGTCATGTATCGCCATGTGTCATGTGATGTCATGTGTCATGTGTTGTCATGTGTCATATGATGTCATGTGCCATGTGTTGTCATGTGATGTCATGTGTCATGTGGTGTCATGTGTCATCAGGTGTCATGTATTGTCATGTGGTGTCATGTGTCATGTGTCATATGGTGTCATGTGGCATCACATGTCATGTGTCATGTGATGTCATGTGTCATGTGGTGTCATGTGGTGTCATGTGTCATGTATCGTCATGTGTCATGTGTCATGTCATGTGGTGTCATGTGTCATGTGATGTCATGTGTCATGTGTTGTCATGTGCCATGTGGTGTCATGTGGTGTCATGTGTCATGTGGTGTCATGTGTCATCACCTGTCTTGTGTCACATGGTGTCTTGTGTCACATGGTGTCATGTGTCATGAGGTGTCATGTGGTGTCATCACATGTCATGTGTCATGTGGTGTCATGTATCATGTGGTGTCATATAGTGTCATGTGTCATGTGATGTCATGTGTCATGTGTTGTCATGTGATGTCATGTGGTGTCAAGTGTCATGTGGTGTCATGTGTCATGTATCGTCATGTGTCATGTGATGTCATGTGGTGTCATGTGTTGTCATGTGATGTCATGTGTCATGTGGTGTCATGTGTCATCATGTGTCATCTTGTGTCATGTGGTGTCATGTGGTGTCATGTGTCATCATGTGTTGTCATGTGTCATCATGTGGTGCCATGTGACCTCATGTGTTGTCAGTCATGTGGTATCATGTTTCATCATGTGTCATGTGTTGTCATATCGTGTCATGTGTCATGTAGTGTCATGTGTCATGTAGTGTCATATGTCATGTGTTGTCATGTGATGTCATGTGTCATGTGGTGTCATGTGTCATCACGTGTCATGTTTCATGTGGTGTCATGTGTCATGTGGTGTCATGTGTCATGTATCATCATGTGTCATGTGATGTCATGTGTCATGTGTTGTCATGTGTCATGTGGTGTCATGTGTCATGTATCGCCATGTGTCATGTGATGTCATGTGTCATGTGTTGTCATGTGTCATATGATGTCATGTGCCATGTGTTGTCATGTGATGTCATGTGTCATATGGTGTCATGTGATGTCATGTGTCATGTGTCATCATGTGTCATGTATTGTCATGTGGTGTCATGTGTCATCATGTGGTGTCATGTGTCATCATGTGTCATGTGGTGTCATGTGGCATCACATGTCATGTGTCATGTGATGTCATGTGTCATGTGGTGTCATGTGGTGTCATGTGTCATGTATCGTCATTTGTCATGTGTCATGTCATGTGTCATGTGGTGTCATGTGTCATGTGTCATCATGTGTCATGTATTGTCATGTGCTGTCATGTGTCATGTGGTGTCATGTGGTGTCATGTGTCATGTGGTGTCATGTGTCATCACGTGTCTTGTGTCACATGGTGTCATGTGTCATGAGGTGTCATGTGGTGTCATCACGTGTCATGTGTCTCCTGTGGTGTCACGTATCATGTGGTGTCATATTTTGTCATGTCATGTGATGTCATGTGTCATGTGTTGTCATGTGATGTCATGTGTCATGTGGTGTCAAGTGTCATGTGGTGTCATGTGTCATGTATCGTCATGTGTCATGTGTTGTCATGTGATGGCATGTGTCATGTGGTGTCATGTGTCATGTGATGTCATGTGGTGACATGTGGTGTCATGTGTCATCATGTGTCATGTGTTGTCATGTGGTGTCATGTGTTATCATGTGTCATCATGTGTCATATGTTGTCATTTGGTGTCATGTGTCATCACATGTCATGTGTCATGTGATGTCATGTGTCATGTGGTGTCAAGTGTCATGTGGTGTCATGTGTCATGTATCGTCATGTGTCATGTGTTGTCATGTGGTGTCATGTGTCATGTGTCATGTGTTGTCATGTGGTGTCATGTGTCATCACATGTCATGTGTCATGTGTCATGTAATGTCATGTGTCGTGCTGTCATGTGCTATCATGTGTCATGTGTCATGTGGTGTCATATGTCATGTGTCATCATGTGTCATGAGTGTCATGTGGTATCATTTGTCATCATGTGTTGTCATGTGTCATCATGCGGTGCCATGTGACATCATGTGTTGTCAGTCATGTGGTGTCATGTGGTGTCATGTGTCATCATGTGTCATGTGTTGTCATGTGGTGTCATCACGTGTCATGTGTCATGTGGTGTCACGTATCATGTGGTGTCATATAGTGTCATGTGTCATGTGATGTCATGTGTCATGTGTTGTCATGTGATGTCACGTGTCATGTGGTGTCAAGTGTCATGTGGTGTCATGTGTCATGTATCATCATATGTCATGTGATGTCATGTGTCATGTGTCATCATGTGTCATGTAGTGTCATGTGTCATCACATGTCATGTGTCATGTGGTGTCATGTGTCATGTATCGTCATGTGTCATGTGATGTCATGTGTCATGTGATGTCATGTGTCATATGGTGTCATGTGTCATGTGATGTCATGTGTCATGTGTTGTCATGTGTCAGCATGTGTCATGTGTTGTCATGTGTTGTCATGTGTCATCACGTGTCTTGTGTCACGTGGTGTCATGTGTCGTCATGTGTCATGTAGTGTCATGTGTCATCACATGTCATGTGTCATGTGGTGTCATGTGTCATGTGGTGTCATGTGTCATGTATCGTCATGTGTCATGTGATGTCATGTGTCATGTGGTGTCATGTGTCATGTGGTGTCATGTGTCATGTATCGTCATGTGTCATGTGATGTCATGTGTCATGTGATGTCATGTGTCATGTGTTGTCATGTGATTTCATGTGTCATGTGGTGTCATGGGGTGTCATGTGTCATGTATCGTCATGTGTCATGTGATGTCATGTGTTATCATGTGATGTCATGTGTCATATAGTGTCATGTGTCACGTGATGTCATGTGTCATGTGTTGTCATGTGTCATCATGTGTCATGTGTTGTCATGTGTTGTCAAGTGTCATCAAGTGTCTTGTGTCACGTGGTGTCATGTATCGTCAGATGTCATGTGTCATGTGTTGTCATGTGATGTCATGTGTCATGTGGTGTCATGTGTCATGTATCATGTGGAGTCATATGTCATGTGTCAAAAAATGTATATATCTAGAGGATCTTACTGTAAGATTACTGTACTCTGTACCTTTCCGAGCACGAGCTGAATGCTAATTGGCTGTCAACTGTCTGTCAATACTCCAAACCAGAAAGTGTTGGCAGCCATCTTGTGCCTCGGTAGACTGAGGCACAAGAAAGCAGAAAAACAAACGTGTAAAACGCAAAAAAGGGGGCAGGGTATGTCATGTGTCATGTGCAGGGTATGTCATGTGCCAGGCCTGCTCTGGGTGTTTCACAAGGACCCCAAAGGCCCCCCCCAAATTTTTGGGGGGACAAAAACCACGGGGGACGAGTACCATACGAGTCCTGTAAGCTTACTGTACCTGCATGAGCTGAATGCTAATTGGCTGTCAACGGTCTGTCAACACTCCAAACCAGAAAGTGTTGGCCACCATCTTGTGCCTCGGTAGACTGAGGCACAAAAAAGCAGAAAAACAAACGTGTAAAACGCAAAAAGGGGGCAGGGTAGAAACACCCTGCCCCCTAGGCCTGCTCTGGGTGTTTCACAAGGACCCCAAAGGCCCCCCCCCAAAAAATTTTGGGGGACAAAAACTACGGGGACGAGTACCATACGAGTCCTGTAAGCTTACTGTACTCTGTACCTGCACGAGCTGAATGCTAATTGGCTGTCAACTGTCTGTCAACACTCCAAACCAGAAAGTGTTGGCCGCCATCTTGTGCCTCGCTAGACTGAGGCACAAGAAAGCAGAAAAACAAACAAGTAGAACGGGGTAGGGTAGAAACCCGTCGGCCCCCTAGGCCTGCTCAGGGATCCCACAAGGACCCACAAGGCCCCCCATTATTTTTTTTTACAAAAACTGCAGAGTACGAGTACTGTACAAGCACAGTAAGCTTACTGTAAGCTTACTGTAATCTGTACCTTCCCGAGCACGAGCTGAATGCTAATTGGCTGTCAACTGTCTGTAAACTCTCCAAACAATCATGTGTCATGTGTTGTCATGTGGTGTCATGAGTCATCACGTGTCATGTGTCATTTGATGTCATGTGATGTCATGTGTCATGTGGTGTCATATGTCATGTGTCATCATGTGTCATCTTGTATCCTGTGGTGTCATTTGTCATCATGTGTTGTCATGTGTCATCATGTGGTACCATGTGACCTCATGTGTTGTCAGTCATGTGGTATCATGTTTCATCATGTGTCATGTGTTGTCATATCGTGTCATGTGTCATGTAGTGTCATGTGTCATGGGTTGCCATGTGATGTCATGTGTCATGTGGTGTCATGTGTCATCACATGTCATGTTTCATGTGGTGTCATGTGTCATGTGGTGTCATGAGTCATGTATCATCATGTGTCATGTGATGTCATGTGTCATGTGTTGTCATGGGTCATGTGGTGTCATGTGTCATTTATCGCCATGTGTCATGTGATGTCATGTGTCATGTGTTGTCATGTGTCATATGATGTCATGTGTTGTCATGTGATGTCATGTGTCATATGGTGTCATATGATGTCATGTGTCATATGGTGTCATGTGTCATGTATTGTCATGTGGTGTCATGTGTCATCATGTGTCATATGGTGTCATGTGGCATCACATGTCATGTGTCATGTGATGTCATGTGTCATGTGGTGTCATGTGGTGTCATGTGTCATGTATCGTCATGTGTCATGTATCATGTCATGTGTCATGTGGTGTCATGTGTCATGTGATGTCATGTGTCATCACCTGTCTTGTGTCACATGGTGTGATGTGTCATGAGGTATCATGTTATGTCATCACGTGTCATGTGTCATGTGGTGTCACGTATCATGTGTTATCATATAGTGTCATGTGTCATGTGATGTCATGTGTCATGTGTTGTCATGTGATGTCATGTGTCATGTGGTGTCAAGTGTCATGTGTCATGTATCGTCATGTGTCATGTGTTGTCGTGATGGCATGTGTCATGTGGTGTCATGTGTCATGTGATGTCATGTGGTGACATGTGGTGTCATGTGTCATCATGTGTCATGTGTTGTCATGTGGTGTCATGTGTCATCATGTGTCATGTGTTGTCATTTGGTGTCATGTGTCATCACATGTCATGTGTCATGTGATGTCATGTGTCATGTGGTGTCAAGTGTCATGTGGTGTCATGTATCGTCATGTGTCATGTGTTGTCATGTGGTGTCATGTGTCATCATGTGTCATGTGTCATGTGTTGTCATGTGGTGTCATGTGTCATCACATGTCATGTGTCATGTGTCATGTGATGTCATGTGTCGTGCTGTCATGTGCTGTCATGTGTCATGTGTCATGTGGTGTCATGTCATGTGTCATGTTTTATGATGAGTGTCATGTGGTATCATTTGTCATCATGTGTTGTCATGTGTCGTCATGCGGTGCCATGTGACATCATGTGTTGTCAGTCATGTGGTGTCATGTGTCATCATGTGTCATGTGTTGTCATGTGGTGTCATCACGTGTCATGTGTCATGTGGTGTCACGTATCATGTGGTGTCATATAGTGTCATGTGTCATGTGATGTCATGTGTCATGTGTTGTCATGTGATGTCATGTGTCATGTGGTGTCAAGTGTCATGTGGTGTCATGTGTCATGTATCGTCATGTGTCATGTGATGTCATGTGTCATGTGTCATCATGTGTCATGTAGTGTCATGTGTCATCACATGTCATGTGTCATGTATCGTCATGTGTCATGTGATGTCATGTGATGTCATGTGTCATATGGTGTCATGTGTCATGTGATGTCATGTGTCATGTGTTGTCATGTGTCAGCATGTGTCATGTGTTGTCATGTGTTGTCATGTGTCATCACGTGTCTTGTGTCACGTGGTGTCATGTGTCATGTGTCGTCATGTGTCATGTAGTGTCATGTGTCATCACATGTCATGTGTCATGTGGTGTCATGTGTCATGTGGTATCATGTGTCATGTATCGTCATGTGTCATGTGATGTCATGTGTCATGTTATATCATGTGTCATGTGTTGTCATGTGATGTCATGTGTCATGTGGTGTCATGGGGTGTCATGTATCATGTATCGTCATGTGTCATGTGATGTCATGTGTTGTCATGTGATGTCATGTGTCATATGGTGTCATGTGTCATGTGATGTCATGTGTCATGTGTTGTCATGTGTCATCATGTGTCATGTGTTGTCATGTGTCATCACGTGTCTTGTGTCACGTGGTGTCATGTGTCATGAGGTGGCATATGTCATGTATCGTCATGTGTCATGTGATGTCATGTGGTAACATGTGGTGTCATGTATCGTCAGATGTCATGTGTCATGTGTTGTCATGTGATGTCATGTGTCATGTGTCATGTGGTGTCATGTGTCATGTATCATGTGGAGTCATATGTCATGTGTCAAAAAATGTATATATCTAGAGGATCTTACTGTAAGATTACTGTACTCTGTACCTTTCCGAGCACGAGCTGAATGCTAATTGGCTGTCAACTGTCTGTCAATACTCCAAACCAGAAAGTGTTGGCAGCCATCTTGTGCCTCGGTAGACTGAGGCACAAGAAAGCAGAAAAACAAACGTGTAAAACGCAAAAAGGGGGCAGGGTATGTCATGTGTCATGTGCAGGGTATGTCATGTGCCAGGCCTGCTCTGGGTGTTTCACAAGGACCCCAAAGGCCCCCCCAAATTTTTTGGGGGACAAAAACCACGGGGGACGAGTACCATACGAGTCCTATAAGCTTACTGTACCTGCATGAGCTGAATGCTAATTGGCTGTCAACGGTCTGTCAACACTCCATGTGATGTGATGACACATGACAACACATGACACATGACATCACATGACACATGACGATACATGACACATGACACCACATGTCACCACATGACACCACATGAAACATGACATCACACATGATGATACATGACACATGACACCACATGACACCTCATGACACATGACACCACATGACACATGACATCACATGACACCACATGACACATGACATCACATGACAACACATGACACATGACACCACATGACACATGACATCACATGACACATGACGATACATGACACCACATGACACATGACATCACATGACAACACATGACACATGACACCACATGACACATGACACGTGATAACAAATGACACCACATGACACATGATGAAACATGATACCACATGACACCACATGACGTCACATGGCACCACATGATGACACATGACAACACATGACAACACATGATGACACATGATACAAGATGACACATGATGACACATGATAACACATGACACCACATGACATCACATGACACATGACATCACATGACACATGACGATACATGACACCACATGACACATGACATCACATGACAACACATGACACCACGTGACACAAGACGTGATGACACATGACACCACATGACACCACATGACAACACATGTTACATTAAATCACATGACACATGACACCACATGACACATGACATGACACATGACACATGATGATACATGACACATGACACCACATGACACCACATGACACATGACATCACATGACACATGACATGTGATGCCACATGACACCACATGACACATGATGACACATGATACCACATGACAATACATGACACATGATGACACATGACACATGACATCACATGACACCATATGACACATGACAACACATGACAACACATGGCACATGACATCATATGACACATGACAACACATGACACATGCCATCACATGACACATGGCGATACATGACACATGACACCACATGACACATGACAACACATGACACATAACATCACATGACACATGATGATACATGACACATGACACCACATGACACATGACACCACATGAAACATGACACGTGATGACACATGACACCACATGACACATGACATCACATGACAACACATGACACATGACACTACATGACACATGACACTACATGACACATGACACGATATGACAACACATGACACTTGATGAAACATGTTACCACATGACTGACAACACATGATGACACATGACACCACATGACGACACATGATGACACATGACACCACATGACACATGACATCACATGACAACACATGACATCACATGACACATGACGATACATGACACATGACACCACATGTCACCACATGACATGACATCACATGACACATGACACCACGTGACAACACATGACACATGACACCACATGACACATGACACCACATGACACATGACATGTGATGACACATGACACTACATGACATGATGACATATGACACCACATGACACATGACATCACATGACACATGATGATTCATGACACATGACACCACATGACACTTGACACCACATGATACCGCATGACACATGACGATACATGACACATGACACCACATGACACATGACATCACATGACAACACATGACACATGACATCACATGACACATGACACTATATGACACCACATGATACGTGACACCACATGACACATGACACGTGATGACACCACATGACAACACATGACACATGATGACACATGACACCACATGACACCACATGACTGACAACACATGATGTCACATGGCACCACATGATGACACATGACAACACATGATGACAAATGACACCACATGACACTCATGACACATGATGACACATGACATATGACACCACATGACACATGACAGCACATGACAGCACGACACATGACACATGACATGTGATGACACATGACACCACATGACAACACATGATGACACATGACACATGACATATGATGACACATGACACCACCTGTCACCACATGACATCACATGACACATGACACCACATGACACATGCATCACATGACAACACATGACACATGACGATACATGACACATGACACATGATACCACATGACACCACATGACACAAGACACGTGATGACACATGATACCACATGACACATGACATCACATGACACCACATGACACATGACAACACATGACACATGACATCACATGACACCACCTGATACATGACATGACACATGATACATTACACATGACACCACATGGCACCACATGACACCACATGACACATGACATCAAATGACACATGACGATACAGGACACATGACACCACATGACACATGACACCACATGACACCACATGACAACACATCACATGACAACACATGACATCACATGACACCACATGACACATGACATCACATGACAACACATGACACATGACATCACATGACACATGACGATACATGACACCACATGACACATGACATCACATGACAACACATGACACATGACATCACATGACACATGACGATACATGACACATGACACCACATGAAACATGACACGTGATGACACATGACATCACATGACAACACATGACACTACATGACACATGACAACACATGACACATGACACCACATGACACATGACACGTGATAACAAATGACACCACATGACACATGCTGAAACATGATACCACATGACACCACATGACTGACAACACATGATGTCACATGGCACCACATGATGACACATGACAACACATGACGACACATGATGACACATGACACAAGATGACACATGATGACACATGATGACACATGACACCACATGACACATGACATCACATGACACATGATATCACATGACATATGATGATACATGACACCACATGACATCACATGACAACACATGACACATGACACCACGTGACACAAGACATGTGATGACACATGACACCATGTGACAACACATGATACATGATGACACATGACACCACATGACATCACATGACACCACATGACACATGACATGACACCACATGACACATGACATCACATGACAACACATTACACATGACATCACATGACACATGATGATACATGACACATGACACCACATGACACATGACACCACATGAAACATGACACGTGATGACACATGACATCACATGACAACACATGACACTACATGACATCATATGACACCACATGACACATGACATGACACCACATGACACATGACATCACATGACAACACATGACACATGACATCACATGACAACACATGACACATGACATCACATGACACATGACGATACATGACATGATATCACATGACAAAACATGACACATGACATCACATGACACATGACACTATATGATACATGACAACACATGACACATGACATGTGATGACACATGACAACACATGACACATGACATCACATGACACATGACGATACATGACACGACACCACATGTCACCACATGACACCACATGAAACATGACATCACACATGACACCTCATGACACATGACACCACATGACACATGACATCACATGACACCACATGACACATGACACATGACATCACATGACAACACATGACACATGACACCACATGACATCACATGACACATGACGATACATGACACATGACACCACATGACACATGACATCACATGACAACACACGACACATGACATCACATGACACATGATGATACATGACACATGACACCACATGACACATGACACCACATGAAACATGACACGTGATGACACATGACATCACATGACACATGATGACACATGACACCACATGACACATGACATCACATGACACCACATGACACATGACATCACATGACAACACATGACACATGACATCACATGACACATGATACCACATGACGATACATGACACATGACACCACATGACACATGACACCACATGACACATGACATCACGTGACAACACATGACACATGACATCACATGACACATGACAATACAGGACACATGACACCACATGACACATGACACCACATGACACATGATGACACATGGCACCACATGACACATGACACCACATGACATGACACATGACAACACATGACACGACACCACATGACATCACATGACAACACATGACACATGACATCACATGACAACACATGACACATGACATCACATGACACATGACAATACATGACACCACATGACACATGACATCACATGACAACATATGACACATGACGATACATGACACATGACACCACATGAAACATGACACGTGATGACACATGACATCACATGACAACTCATGACACTACATGACACATGACACCACATGACAACACATGACACATGATACCACATGACACATGACACGTGATAACAAATGACACCACATGACACATGATGAAACATGATACCACATGACACCACATGATGTCACATGGCACCACATGATGACACATGACAACACATAACGACACATGATGACACATGACACAAGATGACACATGATGACACATGATGACACATGACACCACATGACATCACATGACACATGACATCACATGACACATGACGATACATGACACCACATGGCACATGACATCACATGACAACACATGACACCACGTGACACAAGACGTGATGACAAATGACACCATGTGACAACACATGACACATGATGACACCACATGACACATGACATCACACATGACGATACATGACACCACATGACATGACATGACAACACATGACACATGGCACATGATGACACATGACACCACATGACACCACATGACACATGACATCACATGACAACACATGACACATGACATCACATGACATGATGATACATGACACATGACACCACATGACACATGTCACCACATGACATGTGATGACACATGACACCACATGACACATGACACCACATTACACATGACACTACATGACACATGACATCATATGACAACACATGACACATGACACCACATGACACATGACATCACATGACACGTGACACCACATGACATCACATGACATCACATGACACATGACGTCACATGGCACCACATGATGACACATGATGACACATGACACCACATGACAGCACATGACACATGACACCACATGACACATGACATCACATGACACATGACACGTGATGACACATGACACACATGACACCACATGACACATGACATGTGATGACACATGACAACACATGACACATGACATCACATGGCACATGACACCACATGACACATGACATCACACATGACGATACATGACACCACATGACACCTCATGACACATGAAACTACATGACACATGACATCACATGACACCACATGACATCACATGACACATGACATCACATGACAACACATGGCACATGACATGACACCACATGACACATGACTCACATGACAACACATGACACATGACACCACATGACACCACATGACAACACATGACACATGACATCACATGACACCACATGACCCATGACGATACATGACACCACATGACACATGACATCACATTACAACACTTGACACATGACATCACATGACACATGACGATACATGACACATGACACCACATGACATCATATGAAACATGACACATGACATCACATGACAACATATGACACTACATGACACATGACACCACATGACAACACATGACACATGACACCACATGACACATGACTGACAACACATGATGTCACATGGCACCACATGATGACACATGACAACACATGACGACACATGATGACACATGACACAAGATGACACATGATGACACATGATGACACATGACACCACATGACACATGACACCATATGACATATGACATCACATGACACATGACGATACATGACACCACATGACACATGACATCACATGACAACACATGACACATGACACCACGTGACACAAGACATGTGATGACACATGACACCATGTGACAACACATGACACATTATGACACATGACATGTGGTGTCATGTGTCATGTATCATCATGTGTCATGCGGTGTCATGTGTCATGTGTCATGTGGTGTCATGTGGTGTCAAGTGTCATGTGGTGTCATGTGTCATGTAGTGTCATGTGTCATCACATGTCATGTGTCATGTGGTGTCATGTGGTGTCATGTGTCATGTGTTGTCACGTGGTGTCATGTGTCATCACGTGTCTTGTGTCACATTGTGTCATGTGTCATGAGGTGTCATGTGGTGTCATGTGTGTCATGTGGTGTCATGTGTCATGTGATATCATGTGTCATGTGGTGACATGTGGTGTCATGTGTCATGTATCGTCATGTGTCATGTGATGTCATGTGGTGTCATGTGTTGTCATGTGTAATGTGGTGTCATGTGTCATCATGTGTCATCTTGTGTCATGTGGTGTCATGTGGTATCATGTGTCATCATGTGTTGTCATGTGTCATCATGTGGTGCCATGTGACCTCATGTGTTGTCAGTCATGTGGTATCATGTTTCATCATGTGTCATGTGTTGTCATATCGTGTCATGTGTCATGTAGTGTCATGTGTCATGTAGTGTCATATGTCATGTGTTGTCATGTGATGTCATGTGTCATGTGGTGTCATGTGTCATCATGTGTCATGTTTCATGTGGTGTCATGTGTCATGTGGTGTCATGTGTCATGTATCATCATGTGTCATGTGTCATGTGTTGTCATGTGTCATGTGTTGTCATGTGTCATGTATCGCCATGTGATGTCATGTGTCATGTGTTGTCATGTGTCATATGATGTCATGTGCCATGTGATGTCATGTGTCATATGGTGTCATGTGTCATATGGTGTCATGTGATGTCATGTGTCATGTGGTGTCATGTGTCATCATGTGTCATGTATTGTCATGTGGTGTCATGTGTCATCATGTGGTGTCATGTGTCATCATGTGTCATGTGGTGTCATGTGGCATCACATGTCATGTGTCATGTGATGTCATGTGTCATGTGGTGTCATGTGTCATGTATCGTCATGTGGTGTCATGTGTCATGTCATGTCATGTGTAATGTGTTGTCATGTGTCATGTGGTATCATGTGGTGTCATGTGTCATCACGTGTCTTGTGTCACATGGTGTCATGTGTCATGAGGTGTCATGTGGTGTCATCACGTGTCACGTGTCTCCTGTGGTGTCACGTATCATGTGGTGTCATATTTTGTCATGTCATGTGATGTCATGTGTCATGTGTTGTCATGTGATGTCATGTGTCATGTGGTGTCAAGTGTCATGTGGTGTCATGTGTCATGTATCGTCATGTGTCATGTGTTGTCATGTGATGGCATGTGTCATGTGGTGTCATGTGTCATGTGATGTCATGTGGTGACATGTGGTGTCATGTGTCATCATGTGTCATGTGTTGTCATGTGGTGTCATGTGTTATCATGTGTCATCATGTGTCATGTGTTGTCATTTGGTGTCATGTGTCATCACATGTCATGTGTCATGTGATGTCATGTGTCATGTGGTGTCAAGTGTCATGTGGTGTCATGTGTCATGTGTCATGTATCGTCATGTGTCATGTGTTGTCATGTGGTGTCATGTGTCATCATGTGTCATGTGTTGTCATGTGTCATCACATGTCATGTGTCATGTGTCATGTGATGTCATGTGTCGTGCTGTCATGTGCTGTCATGTGTCATGTGTCATGTGGTGTCATATGTCATGTGTCATCATGTGTCATTTGTCATCATGTGTTGTCATGTGTCATCATGCGGTGCCATGTGACATCATGTGTTGTCAGTCATGTGGTGTCATGTGGTGTCATGTGTCATCATGTGTCATGTGTTGTCATGTGGTGTCATCACGTGTCATGTGTCATGAGGTGTCACGTATCATGTGGTGTCATATAGTGTCAAGTGTCATGTGATGTCATGTGTCATGTGTTGTCATGTGATGTCATGTGTCATGTGGTGTCATGTGTTGTCATTTGGTGTCATGTGTCATCACATGTCATGTGTCATGTGATGTCATGTGTCATGTGGTGTCAAGTGTCATGTGGTGTCATGTGTCATGTATCGTCATGTGTCATGTGTTGTCATGTGGTGTCATGTGTCATCATGTGTCATGTGTTGTCATGTGGTGTCATGTGTCATCACATGTCATGTGTCATGTGTCATGTAATGTCATGTGTTGTGCTGTCATGTGCTGTCATGTGTCATGTGTCATGTGGTGTCATATGTCATGTGTCATCATGTGTCATGAGTGTCATGTGGTCATTTGTCATCATGTGTTGTCATGTGTCATCATGCGGTGCCATGTGACATCATGTGTTGTCAGTCATGTGGTGTCATGTGGTGTCATGTGTCATCATGTGTCATGTGTTGTCATGTGGTGTCATCACGAGTCATGTGTCATGAGGTGTCACGTATCATGTGGTGTCATATAGTGTCAAGTGTCATGTGATGTCATGTGTCATGTGTTGTCATGTGATGGCATGTGTCATGTGGTGTCAAGTGTCATGTGGTGTCATGTGTCATGTATCGTCATATGTCATGTGATGTCATGTGTCATGTGTCATCATGTGTCATGTAGTGTCATGTGTCATCACATGTCATGTGTCATGTGGTGTCATGTGTCATGTATCGTCATGTGTCATGTGATGTCATGTGTCATGTGATGTCATGTGTCATATGGTGTCATGTGATGTCATGTGTCATGTGTTGTCATGTGTCAGCATGTGTCATGTGTTGTCATGTGTTGTCATGTGTCATCACGTGTCTTGTGTCACGTGGTGTCATGTGTCATGTGTCGTCATGTGTCATGTAGTGTCATGTGTCATCACATGTCATGTGTCATGTGTCATGTGGTGTCATGTGTCATGTATCGTCATGTGTCATGTGATGTCATGTGTCATGTGATGTCATGTGTCATGTGTTGTCATGTGATGTTATGTGTCATGTGGTGTCATGGGGTGTCATGTGTCATGTATCGTCATGTGTCATGTGATGTCATGTGTTGTCATGTGATGTCATGTGTCATATGGTGTCATGTGTCACGTGATGTCATGTGTCATGTGTTGTCATGTGTCATCATGTGTCATGTGTTGTCATGTGTTGTCATGTGTCATCAAGTGTCTTGTGTCACGTGGTGTCATGTGTCATGAGATGTCATGTGTCATGTATCGTCATGTGTCATGTGATGTCATGTGGTGACATGTGGTGTCATGTATCGTCAGATGTCATGTGTCATGTGTTGTGATGTCATGTGTCATGTGGTGTCATGTGTCATGTATCATGTGGTGTCATGTGTCATGTGGTGTCATGTGTCATGTATCATCATGTAATGTGATGTCATGTGTTGTCATGTGATGTCATGTGTCATGTGGTATCATGTGGTGTCATGTGTCATGTGTCATCATGTGTCATGTGTCATGTGTTGTCATGTCATGTCATGTGGTTTCATGTATCATCATGTGTGATGTCATGTGTCATGTGGTGTCATGTGTCATCATGTGTCATGTGTTGTTACATGGTGTCATGTGTCATCACGTCTTGTGTCAGGAGGTGTCATGTGATGTCATGTGTCATGTGGTGTCATGTATCGTCATGTGTCATGTGATGTCATGTGTCATGTGATGTCATGTGGTGTCATGTGTCATCATGTGTCATCATGTGTCATCTTGTGTCATGTGTCATCATGTGTCGTCATGTGTTGTCATGTGTCATCATGTGGTGCCATGTGACGTCATGTGGTGTCATGTGGTATCATGTTTCATCATGTGTCATGTGGTGTCATTTGTTATCACGTGTCATGTGTCATGTGGTATGTGTCATGTGTTGTCATGTGGTGTCATGTGTCATGTAGTGTCATGTGTTGTCATGTGATGTCATGTGTCATCACGTGTCATGTTTCATGTGGTGTCATGTGTCATGTATCGTCATGTGTCATGTGATGTCATGTGTTGTCATGTGATGTCATGTGTCATGTGGTGTCATGTATCGTCATGTGTCATGTGATGTCATGTGTCATGTGTTGTCATGTGATGTCATGTGTCATGTGGTGTCATGTGATGTCATGTGTCTTGTGTTGTCATGTGGTGTCATGTGTCATGTGGTGTCATGTGTCATGTGGTGTCATGTGTCATGTATCGTCATGTGGTGTCATGTGATGTCATGTGTCATGTGTTGTCATGTGATGTCATGTGTCATGTGGTGTCATGTGATGTCATGTGTTATATGGTGTCATGTGTCATCATGTGTCATGTGTTGTCACATGGTGTCATGTGTCATCACATGTCTTGTGTCACGTGGTGTCATGTGTCATGTGTTGTCATGTGATGTCATATGTCATGTGGTGTCATGTATCGTCATGTGTCATGTGATGTCATGTGTCATGTGGTGTCGTGTGTCATGTGGTGTCATGTGTCATCATGTGTCATCATGTGTCATCTTGTGTCATGTGTCGTCATGTGTTGTCATGTGTCATCATGTGGTGCCATGTGACGTCATGTGTTGTCAGTCATGTGGTGTCATGTGGTATCATGTTTCATCATGTGTCATGTGGTGTCATTTGTTATCACGTGTCATGTGTCATGTGGTGTCATGTGTCATGTGTTGTCATGTGGTGTCATGTGTCATGTAGTGTCATGTGTTGTCATGTGATGTCATGTCTCATGTTTCATGTGGTGTCATGTGGTGTCATGTGTCATGTATCATCATGTGTCATGTGATGTCATGTGTTGTCATGTGATGTCATGTGTCATGTGGTGTCATGTATCGTCATGTGTAATGTGATGTCATGTGTCATGTATTGTCATGTGATGTCATGTGTCATGTGGTGTCATGTGATGTCATGTGTCATGTGTTGTCATGTGGTGTCATGTGGTGTCATGTGTCATGTGTTGTCATGTGATGTCATGTCATGTGTCATGTGTTGTCATGTGATGTCATGTGTCATGTGATGTCATGTGGTGTCATGTGATGTCATGTGTCATGTGGTGTCATGTGTCATGAGGTGTCATGTGGTGTCATGTATCGTCATGTGTGATGTCATGTGTCATGTGGTGTCATGTGCCATGTGTTGTCATGTGTCATCACATGTCATGTGTCATGTGGTGTCATGTGTGTCATGTGTCATCACGTGTCATGTGTCATGTGATGTCATGTGTCATGTGGTATCATGTGTCATGTGCTGTCATGTGGTGTCATGTGTCATCATGTGTCATCATGTGGTGCCATGTGACGTCATGTGTCATGTGATGTCATGTGGTGTCATGTGGTGTCATGTGTCATGTGGTGTCATGTGTCATGTGTTGTCATGTGATGTCATGTGTCATGTGTCATCATGTGTCATGTGTTGTCATGTCATATCATGTGGTTTCATTTGTTATCACGTGTCATGTGTCATGTGGTGTCATGTGTCATGTGTTGTCATGTGTCATGTAGTGTCATGTGTTGTCATGTGATGTCATGTCATGTGTCATGTGGTGTCATGTGTCATGAGGTGTCATGTGGTGTCATGTGTCATGTATCGTCATGTGTGATATCATGTTTCATGTGGTGTCATGTGGTGACATGTGGTGTCATGTGTCATGTATCGTCATGTGTCATGTGATGTCATGTGTCATGTGTTGTCATGTGTCAACACATGTCATGTGTCATGTGTTGTCATGTATCATATAGTGTCATGTGTCATGTGATGTCATGTGTCATGTGTTGTCATGTGATGTCATGTGTCATGTGGTGTCATGTGATGTCATGTGATATCATGTGTCATGTGGTGTCATGTATCGTCATGTGTCATGTGATGTCATGTATCATCATGTGTCATCTTGTGTCATCTTGTGTCATGTGTCATCATGTGTCATCATGTGTTGTCATCATGTGGTGCCATGTGACGTCATGTGGTGTCATGTGGTATCATGTTTCATCATGTTTCATGTGGTGTCATTTGTTATCATGTGTCATGTGTCATGTGGTGTCATGTGTCATGTGTTGTCATGTGGTGTCATGTGTCATGTAGTGTCATGTGTTGTCATGTGATGTCATGTGTCATCACGTGTCATGTTTCATGTGGTGTCATGTGTCATGTATCGTCATGTGTCATGTGATGTCATGTGTCATGTGTTGTCATGTGTTGTCATGTGATGTCATGTGTCATGTGGTGTCATGTATCGTCATGTGTCATGTGATGTCATGTGTCATGTGTTGTCATGTGATGTCATGTGTCATGTGGTGTCATGTGATGTCATGTGTCATGTGTTGTCATGTGGTGTCATGTGGTGTCGTGTCATGTGTTGTCATGTGTCATATGTGTCATGTGTTGTCATGTGTCATGTGGTGTCATGGGTCATGTATCGTCATGTGATGTCATGTGTCATGTGATGTCATGTGTCATGTGGTGTCATGTGATGTCATGTGTCATGTGGTGTCATGTGTCATCATGTGTCATAATGTGTCATGTTTCATGTGGTGTCATGTGTCATGTGGTGTCATGTGTCATGTATCATCATGTGTCATGTGATGTCATGTGTCATGTGTTGTCATGTGATGTCATGTGTCATGTGGTGTCATGTGTCATGTATCGTCATGTGTCATGTGATGTCATGTGTCATGTGTTGTCATGTGTCATGTGTTGTCATGTGATGTCATGTGTCATGTGTCATGTGTCATGTGTCATGTGATGTCATGTGTCATGTGGTGTCATGTGTCATGAGGTGTCATGTGGTGTTATGTGTCATGTATCATCATGTGTGATGTCATGTTTCATGTGGTGTCATGTGGTGACATGTGGTGTCATGTGTCATGTATCGTCATGTGTCATGTGTTGTCATGTGTCAACACATGTCATGTGTCATGTGTTGTCATGTATCATATAGTGTCATGTGTCATGTGATGTCATGTGTCATGTTTTGTCATGTGATGTCATGTGTCATGTGGTGTCATGTGTCATGTATCGTTATGTGTCATGTGATGTCATGTGTCATGTGTTGTCATGTGATGTCATGTGTCATGTGGTGTCATGTGATGTCATGTGTCATGTGGTGTCATGTGTCATCATGTGTCATGTGATGTCATGTGTCATCACGTGTCATGTTTCATGTGGTGTCATGTGTCATGTGGTGTCATGTGTCATGTATCGTCATGTGTCATGTGATGCCATGTGTCATGTGTTGTCATGTGATGTTATGTGTCATGTGATGTCATGTATCGTCATGTGTCATATGATGTCATGTGTCATGTGGTGTCATGTGTCATGTGTTGTCATGTGATGTCATGTGTCATGTGTCATGTGGTGTCATGTGATGTCATGTGTCATGTGGTGTCATGTGTCATGAGGTGTCATGTGGTGTCATGTGTCATGTATCGTCATGTGTGATGTCATGTTTCATGTGGTGTCATGTGGTGACATGTGGTGTCATGTGTCATGTATCGTCATGTGTCATGTGATGTCATGTGTTGTCATGTGTCATCACATGTCATGTGTCATGTGTTGTCATGTGTCATCACATGTCATGTGTCATGTGGTGTCATGTATCGTCATGTGTCATGTGATGTCATGTGTCATGTGTTGTCATGTGTCATCACATGTCATGTGTCATGTGGTGTCATGTGTCATCACGTGTCATGTGTCATGTGCTGTCATGTGGTGTCATGTGGTGTCATGTGTCATCCTGTGTTATCATGTGTCATCATGTGATGCCATGTGACGTCATGTGTCATGTGTCATGTAGTGTCATGTGTCATGTGGTGTCATGTGTCATGTAGTGTCATGTGTCATGTGATGTCATGTGTTGTCATGTGATGTCATGTGTCATGTGATGTCATGTGTCATGTGGTGTCATGTGTCATGTGTCATGTTCATGTGGTGTCATGTGTCATCACATGTCATGTGGTGTCATGTGTCATCATGTGTCATGTGGTGTCATGTGTCATGTATCGTCATGTGTCATGTGATGTCATGTGTCATGTGTTGTCATGTGATGTTATGTGTCATGTGATGTCATGTATCGTCATGTGTCATATGATGTCATGTGTCATGTGGTGTCATGTGTCATGTGTTGTCATGTGATGTCATGTGTCATGTGTCATGTGGTGTCATGTGATGTCATGTGTCATGTGGTGTCATGTGTCATGAGGTGTCATGTGGTGTCATGTGTCATGTATCGTCATGTGTGATGTCATGTTTCATGTGGTGTCATGTGGTGACATGTGGTGTCATGTGTCATGTATCGTCATGTGTCATGTGATGTCATGTGTTGTCATGTGTCATCACATGTCATGTGTCATGTGTTGTCATGTGTCATCACATGTCATGTGTCATGTGGTGTCATGTATCGTCATGTGTCATGTGATGTCATGTGTCATGTGTTGTCATGTGTCATCACATGTCATGTGTCATGTGGTGTCATGTGTCATCACGTGTCATGTGTCATGTGCTGTCATGTGGTGTCATGTGGTGTCATGTGTCATCCTGTGTTATCATGTGTCATCATGTGATGCCATGTGACGTCATGTGTCATGTGTCATGTAGTGTCATGTGTCATGTGGTGTCATGTGTCATGTAGTGTCATGTGTCATGTGATGTCATGTGTTGTCATGTGATGTCATGTGTCATGTGATGTCATGTGTCATGTGGTGTCATGTGTCATGTGTCATGTTCATGTGGTGTCATGTGTCATCACATGTCATGTGGTGTCATGTGTCATCATGTGTCATGTGGTGTCATGTGTCATGTATCATCATGTGTCATGTGATGTCATGTGTCATGTGATGTCATGTATCATGTGGTGTCATGTGTCATGTGGTATCATGTATCATCATGTGCCATGTGTCATGTGTTGTCATGTCATGTCATGTGTCATGTGGTGTCATGTGTCATGTGATGTCATGTGTCATGTGTTGTCATGTGATGGCATGTGTAATGTGGTGTCATGTGGTGTCATGTGTCATGTGTTGTCATGTGTCATATGTGTCATATGTTGTCATGTGTCATGTGGTGTCATGTATCGTCATGTGTCATGTGTCATGTGTTGTCATGTGATGTCATGTGTCATGTGGTGTCATGTGATATCATGTGTCATGTGGTGTCATGTGTCATCATGTGTCATGTGATATCATGTGTCATCACATGTCATGTGTCATGTGGTGTCATGTGTGTCATGTGTCATCACGTGTCATGTGTCATGTGATGTCATGTGTCATGTGGTGTCATGTGTCATGTGCTGTCATGTGGTGTCATGTGTCATCATGTGTCATCATGTGGTGCCATGTGACGTCATGTGTCATGTGATGTCATGTGATGTCATGTGGTGTCATGTGTCATGTGATGTCATGTGTCATGTGGTGTCATGTGTCATGTGTTGTCATGTGGTGTCATGTGTTGTCATGTGTCATGTGATGTCATGTGTCATGTGGTGTCATGTGTCATGTGTTGTCATGTGATGTCATGTGTCATGTGGTGTCATGTGTCATGTGATGTCATGTGTCATGTGGTATCATGTGTCATTTGGTGTCATGTCATGTGTCATGTGATGTCATGTGTCATGTGATGTCATGTGGTGTCATGTGATGTCATGTGTCATGTGGTGTCATGTGTCATGAGGTGTCATGTGGTGTCATGTGTGATGTCATGTGGTGTCATGTGCCATGTGATGTCATGTGTCATATGGTATCATGTGTCATCATGTGTCATGTGTCATGTGATGTCATGTGTCATGTGGTGTCATGTGTCATGTGCTGTCATGTGGTATCATGTGTCATCATGTGTCATCATGTGGTGCCATGTGACGTCATGTGTCATGTGATGTCATGTGGTGTCATGTGGTGTCATGTGTCATGTGTCATGTGGTGTCATGTGCCATATGATGTCATGTGTCATGTGTTGTCATGTGATGTCATGTGTCATGTGATGTCATATGTCATGTGGTGTCATGTGTCATGTGGTGTCATGTGTCATCACATGTCATGTGGTGTCATGTGTCATGTATCATCATGTAATGTGATGTCATGTGTTGTCATGTGATGTCATGTGTCATGTGGTGTCATGTGTCATGTGGTATCATGTATCATCATGTGTCATGTGTCATGTGTTGTCATGTCATGTCATGTGTCATGTGGTGTCATGTGTCATGTGATGTCATGTGTCATGTGTTGTCATGTGATGTCATGTGTCATGTGGTGTCATGTGATATCATGTGTCATGTGGTGTCATGTGTCATCATGTGTCATGTGATGTCATGTGTCATCACATGTCATGTGTCATGTGGTGTCATGTGTGTCATGTGTCATCACGTGTCATGTGTCATGTGATGTCATGTGTCATGTGGTGTCATGTGTCATGTGCTGTCATGTGGTGTCATGTGTCATCATGTGTCATCATGTGGTGCCATGTGACGTCATGTGTCATGTGATGTCATGTGGTGTCATGTGTCATGTGGTGTCATGTGTCATGTGGTGTCATGTGTCATGTGTTGTCATGTGATGTCATGTGTCATGTGATGTCATGTGTCATGTGGTGTCATGTGTCATGTGTTGTCATGTGATGTCATGTGTCATGTGATGTCATGTGTCATGTGATGTCATGTGTCATGTGGTATCATGTCATGTGTCATGTGTTGTCATGTGATGTCATGTGTCATGTGATGTCATGTGGTGTCATGTGATGTCATGTGTCATGTGGTGTCATGTGTCATGAGGTGTCATGTGGTGTCATGTATCGTCATGTGTGATGTCATGTGTCATGTGGTGTCATGTGTCATCATGTGTCATGTGTTGTTACATGGTGTCATGTGTCATCACGTCTTGTGTCAGGAGGTGTCATGTGTTGTCATGTGATGTCATGTGTCATGTGGTGTCATGTATCGTCATGTGTCATGTGATGTCATGTATCATGTGATGTCATGTGGTGTCATGTGTCATCATGTGTCATCATGTGTCATCTTGTGTCATGTGTCATCATGTGTCATCATGTGTTGTCATGTGTCATCATGTGGTGCCATGTGACGTCATGTGGTGTCATGTGGTATCATGTTTCATCATGTGTCATGTGGTGTCATTTGTTATCACGTGTCATGTGTCATGTGGTATGTGTCATGTGTTGTCATGTGGTGTCATGTGTCATGTAGTGTCATGTGTTGTCATGTGATGTCATGTGTCATCACGTGTCATGTTTCATGTGGTGTCATGTGTCATGTATCGTCATGTGTCATGTGATGTCATGTGTTGTCATGTGATGTCATGTGTCATGTGGTGTCATGTATCGTCATGTGTCATATGATGTCATGTGTCATGTGGTGTCATGTGTCATGTGTTGTCATGTGATGTCATGTGTCATGTGTCATGTGGTGTCATGTGATGTCATGTGTCATGTGGTGTCATGTGTCATGAGGTGTCATGTGGTGTCATATGTCATGTATCGTCATGTGTGATGTCATGTTTCATGTGGTGTCATGTGGTGACATGTGGTGTCATGTGTCATGTATCGTCATGTGTCATGTGATGTCATGTTGTGTCATCACATGTCATGTGTCATGTGGTGTCATGTGTCATCACGTGTCATGTGTCATGTGCTGTCATGTGGTGTCATGTGGTGTCATGTGTCATCCTGTGTTATCATGTGTCATCATGTGATGCCATGTGACGTCATGTGTCATGTGTCATGTAGTGTCATGTGGTGTCATGTGTCATGTAGTGTCATGTGTCATGTGATGTTATGTGTTGTCATGTGATGTCATGTGTCATGTGATGTTATGTGTCATGTGGTGTCATGTGTCATGTGGTGTCATGTGTCATCACATGTCATGTGGTGTCATGTGTCATCATGTGTCATGTGTCATGTGGTGTCATGTGTCATGTATCATCATGTGTCATGTGATGTCATGTGTCATGTGATGTCATGTATCATGTGGTGTCATGTGTCATGTGGTATCATGTATCATCATGTGTCATGTGTCATGTGTTGTCATGTGATGTCATGTGTCATGTGGTGTCATGTGTCATGTGATGTCATGTGTCATGTGTTGTCATGTGATGGCATGTGTAATGTGGTGTCATGTGATGTCATGTGTCATGTGGTGTCATGTGTCATGTGTTGTCATGTGTCATATGTGTCATGTGTTGTCATGTGTCATGTGGTGTCATGTGTCATGTATCGTCATGTGTCATGTGATGTCATGTGTTGTCATGTGATGTCATGTGTCATGTGGTGTCATGTGATATCATGTGTCATGTGGTGTCATGTGTCATCATGTGTCATGTGATGTCATGTGTCATCACATGTCATGTGTCATGTGGTGTCATGTGTGTCATGTGTCATCACGTGTCATGTGTCATGTGATGTCATGTGGTGTCGTGTCATGTGGTGTCATGTGATGTCATGTGTCTTGTGTTGTCATGTGGTGTCATGTGTCATGTGGTGTCATGTGTCATGTGGTGTCATGTGTCATGTATCATCATGTGGTGTCATAAGATGTCATGTGTCATGTGTTGTCATGTGATGTCATGTGTCATGTGGTGTCATGTGATGTCATGTGTTATATGGTGTCATGTGTCATCATGTGTCATGTGTTGTCACATGGTGTCATGTGTCATCACATGTCTTGTGTCACGTGGTGTCATGTGTCATGTGTTGTCATGTGATGTCATATGTCATGTGGTGTCATGTATCGTCATGTGTCATGTGATGTCATGTGTCATGTGGTGTCGTGTGTCATGTGGTGTCATGTGTCATCATGTGTCATCATGTGTCATCTTGTGTCATGTGTCGTCATGTGTTGTCATGTGTCATCATGTGGTGCCATGTGACGTCATGTGTTGTCAGTCATGTGGTGTCATGTGGTATCATGTTTCATCATGTGTCATGTGGTGTCATTTGTTATCACGTGTCATGTGTCATGTGGTGTCATGTGTCATGTGTTGTCATGTGGTGTCATGTGTCATGTAGTGTCATGTGTTGTCATGTGATGTCATGTCTCATGTTTCATGTGGTGTCATGTGGTGTCATGTGTCATGTATCATCATGTGTCATGTGATGTCATGTGTTGTCATGTGATGTCATGTGTCATGTGGTGTCATGTATCGTCATGTGTAATGTGATGTCATGTGTCATGTATTGTCATGTGATGTCATGTGTCATGTGGTGTCATGTGATGTCATGTGTCATGTGTTGTCATGTGGTGTCATGTGGTGTCATGTGTCATGTGTTGTCATGTGATGTCATGTCATGTGTTGTCATGTGATGTCATGTGTCATGTGATGTCATGTGGTGTCATGTGATGTCATGTGTCATGTGGTGTCATGTGTCATGAGGTGTCATGTGGTGTCATGTATCGTCATGTGTGATGTCATGTGTCATGTGGTGTCATGTGCCATGTGTTGTCATGTGCCATGTGTTGTCATGTTGTCATGTGTCATGTGGTGTCATGTGTGTCATGTGTCATCACGTGTCATGTGTCATGTGATGTCATGTGTCATGTGGTATCATGTGTCATGTGCTGTCATGTGGTGTCATGTGTCATCATGTGTTATCATGTGGTGCCATGTGACGTCATGTGTCATGTGATGTCATGTGGTGTCATGTGGTGTCATGTGTCATGTGGTGTCATGTGTCATGTGTTGTCATGTGATGTCATGTGTCATGTGTCATCATGTGTCATGTGTTGTCATGTCATGTCATGTGGTTTCATTTGTTATCACGTGTCATGTGTCATGTGGTGTCATGTGTCATGTGTTGTCATGTGTCATGTAGTGTCATGTGTTGTCATGTGATGTCATGTCATGTGTCATGTGATGTCATGTGTCATGAGTTGTCATGTGTCATGTGTTGTCATGTGATGTCATGTGTCATGTGTCATGTGTCATGTGGTGTCATGTGTCATGTGGTGTCATGTGTCATGAGGTGTCATGTGGTGTCATGTGTCATGTATCGTCATGTGTGATATCATGTTTCATGTGGTGTCATGTGGTGACATGTGGTGTCATGTGTCATGTATCGTCATGTGATGTCATGTGTCATGTGTTGTCATGTGTCAACACATGTCATGTGTCATGTGTTGTCATGTATCATATAGTATCATGTGTCATGTGATGTCATGTGTCATGTGTTGTCATGTGATGTCATGTGTCATGTGGTGTCATGTGATGTCATGTGATATCATGTGTCATGTGGTGTCATGTATCGTCATGTGTCATGTGATGTCATGTATCATCATGTGTCATCATGTGTCATCTTGTGTCATGTGTCATCATGTGTCATCATGTGTTGTCATCATGTGGTGCCATGTGACGTCATGTGGTGTCATGTGGTATCATGTTTCATCATGTTTCATGTGGTGTCATTTGTTATCATGTGTCATGTGTCATGTGGTGTCATGTGTCATGTGTTGTCATGTGGTGTCATGTGTCATGTAGTGTCATGTGTTGTCATGTGATGTCATGTGTCATCACGTGTCATGTTTCATGTGGTGTCATGTGTCATGTATCGTCATGTGTCATGTGATGTCATGTGTCATGTGTTGTCATGTGTTGTCATGTGATGTCATGTGTCATGTGGTGTCATGTATCGTCATGTGTCATGTGATGTCATGTGTCATGTGTTGTCATGTGATGTCATGTGTCATGTGGTGTCATGTGATGTCATGTGTCATGTGTTGTCATGTGGTGTCATGTGGTGTCGTGTCATGTGTTGTCATGTGTCATATGTGTCATGTGTTGTCATGTGTCATGTGGTGTCATGGGTCATGTATCGTCATGTGATGTCATGTGTCATGTGATGTCATGTGTCATGTGGTGTCATGTGATGTCATGTGTCATGTGGTGTCATGTGTCATCATGTGTCATAATGTGTCATGTTTCATGTGGTGTCATGTGTCATGTGGTGTCATGTGTCATGTATCATCATGTGTCATGTGATGTCATGTGTCATGTGTTGTCATGTGATGTCATGTGTCATGTGGTGTCATGTGTCATGTATTGTCATGTGTCATGTGATGTCATGTGTCATGTGTTGTCATGTGTCATGTGTTGTCATGTGATGTCATGTGTCATGTGTCATGTGTCATGTGTCATGTGATGTCATGTGTCATGTGGTGTCATGTGTCATGAGGTGTCATGTGGTGTTATGTGTCATGTATCATCATGTGTGATGTCATGTTTCATGTGGTGTCATGTGGTGACATGTGGTGTCATGTGTCATGTATCGTCATGTGTCATGTGTTGTCATGTGTCAACACATGTCATGTGTCATGTGTTGTCATGTATCATATAGTGTCATGTGTCATGTGATGTCATGTGTCATGTTTTGTCATGTGATGTCATGTGTCATGTGGTGTCATGTGTCATGTATCGTTATGTGTCATGTGATGTCATGTGTCATGTGTTGTCATGTGATGTCATGTGTCATGTGGTGTCATGTGATGTCATGTGTCATGTGGTGTCATGTGTCATCATGTGTCATGTGATGTCATGTGTCATCACGTGTCATGTTTCATGTGGTGTCATGTGTCATGTGGTGTCATGTGTCATGTATCGTCATGTGTCATGTGATGCCATGTGTCATGTGTTGTCATGTGATGTTATGTGTCATGTGATGTCATGTATCGTCATGTGTCATATGATGTCATGTGTCATGTGGTGTCATGTGTCATGTGTTGTCATGTGATGTCATGTGTCATGTGTCATGTGGTGTCATGTGATGTCATGTGTCATGTGGTGTCATGTGTCATGAGGTGTCATGTGGTGTCATGTGTCATGTATCGTCATGTGTGATGTCATGTTTCATGTGGTGTCATGTGGTGACATGTGGTGTCATGTGTCATGTATCGTCATGTGTCATGTGATGTCATGTGTTGTCATGTGTCATCACATGTCATGTGTCATGTGTTGTCATGTGTCATCACATGTCATGTGTCATGTGGTGTCATGTATCGTCATGTGTCATGTGATGTCATGTGTCATGTGTTGTCATGTGTCATCACATGTCATGTGTCATGTGGTGTCATGTGTCATCATGTGTCATGTGTCATGTGCTGTCATGTGGTGTCATGTGGTGTCATGTGTCATCCTGTGTTATCATGTGTCATCATGTGATGCCATGTGACGTCATGTGTCATGTGTCATGTAGTGTCATGTGTCATGTGGTGTCATGTGTCATGTAGTGTCATGTGTCATGTGATGTCATGTGTTGTCATGTGATGTCATGTGTCATGTGATGTCATGTGTCATGTGGTGTCATGTGTCATGTGTCATGTTCATGTGGTGTCATGTGTCATCACATGTCATGTGGTGTCATGTGTCATCATGTGTCATGTGGTGTCATGTGTCATGTATCATCATGTGTCATGTGATGTCATGTGTCATGTGATGTCATGTATCATGTGGTGTCATGTGTCATGTGGTATCATGTATCATCATGTGCCATGTGTCATGTGTTGTCATGTCATGTCATGTGTCATGTGGTGTCATGTGTCATGTGATGTCATGTGTCATGTGTTGTCATGTGATGGCATGTGTAATGTGGTGTCATGTGGTGTCATGTGTCATGTGTTGTCATGTGTCATATGTGTCATATGTTGTCATGTGTCATGTGGTGTCATGTATCGTCATGTGTCATGTGTCATGTGTTGTCATATGATGTCATGTGTCATGTGGTGTCATGTGATATCATGTGTCATGTGGTGTCATGTGTCATCATGTGTCATGTGATATCATGTGTCATCACATGTCATGTGTCATGTGATGTCATGTGTCATGTGTTGTCATGTGATGTCATGTGTCATGTGGTGTCATGTGATGTCATGTGATATCATGTGTCATGTGGTGTCATGTATCGTCATGTGTCATGTGATGTCATGTATCATCATGTGTCATCATGTGTCATCTTGTGTCATGTGTCATCATGTGTCATCATGTGTTGTCATCATGTGGTGCCATGTGACGTCATGTGGTGTCATGTGGTATCATGTTTCATCATGTTTCATGTGGTGTCATTTGTTATCATGTGTCATGTGTCATGTGGTGTCATGTGTCATGTGTTGTCATGTGGTGTCATGTGTCATGTAGTGTCATGTGTTGTCATGTGATGTCATGTGTCATCACGTGTCATGTTTCATGTGGTGTCATGTGTCATGTATCGTCATGTGTCATGTGATGTCATGTGTCATGTGTTGTCATGTGTTGTCATGTGATGTCATGTGTCATGTGGTGTCATGTATCGTCATGTGTCATGTGATGTCATGTGTCATGTGTTGTCATGTGATGTCATGTGTCATGTGGTGTCATGTGATGTCATGTGTCATGTGTTGTCATGTGGTGTCATGTGGTGTCGTGTCATGTGTTGTCATGTGTCATATGTGTCATGTGTTGTCATGTGTCATGTGGTGTCATGGGTCATGTATCGTCATGTGATGTCATGTGTCATGTGATGTCATGTGTCATGTGGTGTCATGTGATGTCATGTGTCATGTGGTGTCATGTGTCATCATGTGTCATAATGTGTCATGTTTCATGTGGTGTCATGTGTCATGTGGTGTCATGTGTCATGTATCATCATGTGTCATGTGATGTCATGTGTCATGTGTTGTCATGTGATGTCATGTGTCATGTGGTGTCATGTGTCATGTATTGTCATGTGTCATGTGATGTCATGTGTCATGTGTTGTCATGTGTCATGTGTTGTCATGTGATGTCATGTGTCATGTGTCATGTGTCATGTGTCATGTGATGTCATGTGTCATGTGGTGTCATGTGTCATGAGGTGTCATGTGGTGTTATGTGTCATGTATCATCATGTGTGATGTCATGTTTCATGTGGTGTCATGTGGTGACATGTGGTGTCATGTGTCATGTATCGTCATGTGTCATGTGTTGTCATGTGTCAACACATGTCATGTGTCATGTGTTGTCATGTATCATATAGTGTCATGTGTCATGTGATGTCATGTGTCATGTTTTGTCATGTGATGTCATGTGTCATGTGGTGTCATGTGTCATGTATCGTTATGTGTCATGTGATGTCATGTGTCATGTGTTGTCATGTGATGTCATGTGTCATGTGGTGTCATGTGATGTCATGTGTCATGTGGTGTCATGTGTCATCATGTGTCATGTGATGTCATGTGTCATCACGTGTCATGTTTCATGTGGTGTCATGTGTCATGTGGTGTCATGTGTCATGTATCGTCATGTGTCATGTGATGCCATGTGTCATGTGTTGTCATGTGATGTTATGTGTCATGTGATGTCATGTATCGTCATGTGTCATATGATGTCATGTGTCATGTGGTGTCATGTGTCATGTGTTGTCATGTGATGTCATGTGTCATGTGTCATGTGGTGTCATGTGATGTCATGTGTCATGTGGTGTCATGTGTCATGAGGTGTCATGTGGTGTCATGTGTCATGTATCGTCATGTGTGATGTCATGTTTCATGTGGTGTCATGTGGTGACATGTGGTGTCATGTGTCATGTATCGTCATGTGTCATGTGATGTCATGTGTTGTCATGTGTCATCACATGTCATGTGTCATGTGTTGTCATGTGTCATCACATGTCATGTGTCATGTGGTGTCATGTATCGTCATGTGTCATGTGATGTCATGTGTCATGTGTTGTCATGTGTCATCACATGTCATGTGTCATGTGGTGTCATGTGTCATCATGTGTCATGTGTCATGTGCTGTCATGTGGTGTCATGTGGTGTCATGTGTCATCCTGTGTTATCATGTGTCATCATGTGATGCCATGTGACGTCATGTGTCATGTGTCATGTAGTGTCATGTGTCATGTGGTGTCATGTGTCATGTAGTGTCATGTGTCATGTGATGTCATGTGTTGTCATGTGATGTCATGTGTCATGTGATGTCATGTGTCATGTGGTGTCATGTGTCATGTGTCATGTTCATGTGGTGTCATGTGTCATCACATGTCATGTGGTGTCATGTGTCATCATGTGTCATGTGGTGTCATGTGTCATGTATCATCATGTGTCATGTGATGTCATGTGTCATGTGATGTCATGTATCATGTGGTGTCATGTGTCATGTGGTATCATGTATCATCATGTGCCATGTGTCATGTGTTGTCATGTCATGTCATGTGTCATGTGGTGTCATGTGTCATGTGATGTCATGTGTCATGTGTTGTCATGTGATGGCATGTGTAATGTGGTGTCATGTGGTGTCATGTGTCATGTGTTGTCATGTGTCATATGTGTCATATGTTGTCATGTGTCATGTGGTGTCATGTATCGTCATGTGTCATGTGTCATGTGTTGTCATATGATGTCATGTGTCATGTGGTGTCATGTGATATCATGTGTCATGTGGTGTCATGTGTCATCATGTGTCATGTGATATCATGTGTCATCACATGTCATGTGTCATGTGGTGTCATGTGTGTCATGTGTCATCACGTGTCATGTGTCATGTGATGTCATGTGTCATGTGGTGTCATGTGTCATGTGCTGTCATGTGGTGTCATGTGTCATCATGTGTCATCATGTGGTGCCATGTGACGTCATGTGTCATGTGATGTCATGTGATGTCATGTGGTGTCATGTGTCATGTGATGTCATGTGTCATGTGGTGTCATGTGTCATGTGTTGTCATGTGGTGTCATGTGTTGTCATGTGTCATGTGATGTCATGTGTCATGTGGTGTCATGTGTCATGTGTTGTCATGTGATGTCATGTGTCATGTGGTGTCATGTGTCATGTGATGTCATGTGTCATGTGGTATCATGTGTCATTTGGTGTCATGTCATGTGTCATGTGATGTCATGTGTCATGTGATGTCATGTGGTGTCATGTGATGTCATGTGTCATGTGGTGTCATGTGTCATGAGGTGTCATGTGGTGTCATGTGTGATGTCATGTGGTGTCATGTGCCATGTGATGTCATGTGTCATATGGTATCATGTGTCATCATGTGTCATGTGTCATGTGATGTCATGTGTCATGTGGTGTCATGTGTCATGTGCTGTCATGTGGTATCATGTGTCATCATGTGTCATCATGTGGTGCCATGTGACGTCATGTGTCATGTGATGTCATGTGGTGTCATGTGGTGTCATGTGTCATGTGTCATGTGGTGTCATGTGTCATATGATGTCATGTGTCATGTGTTGTCATGTGATGTCATGTGTCATGTGATGTCATATGTCATGTGGTGTCATGTGTCATGTGGTGTCATGTGTCATCACATGTCATGTGGTGTCATGTGTCATGTATCATCATGTAATGTGATGTCATGTGTTGTCATGTGATGTCATGTGTCATGTGGTGTCATGTGTCATGTGGTATCATGTATCATCATGTGTCATGTGTCATGTGTTGTCATGTCATGTCATGTGTCATGTGGTGTCATGTGTCATGTGATGTCATGTGTCATGTGTTGTCATGTGATGTCATGTGTCATGTGGTGTCATGTGATATCATGTGTCATGTGGTGTCATGTGTCATCATGTGTCATGTGATGTCATGTGTCATCACATGTCATGTGTCATGTGGTGTCATGTGTGTCATGTGTCATCACGTGTCATGTGTCATGTGATGTCATGTGTCATGTGGTGTCATGTGTCATGTGCTGTCATGTGGTGTCATGTGTCATCATGTGTCATCATGTGGTGCCATGTGACGTCATGTGTCATGTGATGTCATGTGGTGTCATGTGTCATGTGGTGTCATGTGTCATGTGGTGTCATGTGTCATGTGTTGTCATGTGATGTCATGTGTCATGTGATGTCATGTGTCATGTGGTGTCATGTGTCATGTGTTGTCATGTGATGTCATGTGTCATGTGGTGTCATGTGTCATGTGATGTCATGTGTCATGTGGTATCATGTCATGTGTCATGTGTTGTCATGTGATGTCATGTGTCATGTGATGTCATGTGGTGTCATGTGATGTCATGTGTCATGTGGTGTCATGTGTCATGAGGTGTCATGTGGTGTCATGTATCGTCATGTGTGATGTCATGTGTCATGTGGTGTCATGTGTCATCATGTGTCATGTGTTGTTACATGGTGTCATGTGTCATCACGTCTTGTGTCAGGAGGTGTCATGTGTTGTCATGTGATGTCATGTGTCATGTGGTGTCATGTATCGTCATGTGTCATGTGATGTCATGTATCATGTGATGTCATGTGGTGTCATGTGTCATCATGTGTCATCATGTGTCATCTTGTGTCATGTGTCATCATGTGTCATCATGTGTTGTCATGTGTCATCATGTGGTGCCATGTGACGTCATGTGGTGTCATGTGGTATCATGTTTCATCATGTGTCATGTGGTGTCATTTGTTATCACGTGTCATGTGTCATGTGGTATGTGTCATGTGTTGTCATGTGGTGTCATGTGTCATGTAGTGTCATGTGTTGTCATGTGATGTCATGTGTCATCACGTGTCATGTTTCATGTGGTGTCATGTGTCATGTATCGTCATGTGTCATGTGATGTCATGTGTTGTCATGTGATGTCATGTGTCATGTGGTGTCATGTATCGTCATGTGTCATGTGATGTCATGTGTCATGTGTTGTCATGTGATGTCATGTGTCATGTGGTGTCATGTGATGTCATGTGTCATGTGTTGTCATGTGGTGTCATGTGTCATCATGTGTCATGTGGTGTCATGTGTCATGTATCGTCATGTGGTGTCATGTGTCATGTGATGTCATGTGTCATGTGTTGTCATGTGATGTCATGTGTCATGTGGTGTCATGTGATGTCATGTGTTATATGGTGTCATGTGTCATCATGTGTCATGTGTTGTCACATGGTGTCATGTGTCATCACATGTCTTGTGTCACGTGGTGTCATGTGTCATGTGTTGTCATGTGATGTCATATGTCATGTGGTGTCATGTATCGTCATGTGTCATGTGATGTCATGTGTCATGTGGTGTCGTGTGTCATGTGGTGTCATGTGTCATCATGTGTCATCATGTGTCATCTTGTGTCATGTGTCGTCATGTGTCGTCATGTGTTGTCATGTGTCATCATGTGGTGCCATGTGACGTCATGTGTTGTCAGTCATGTGGTGTCATGTGGTATCATGTTTCATCATGTGTCATGTGGTGTCATTTGTTATCACGTGTCATGTGTCATGTGGTGTCATGTGTCATGTGTTGTCATGTGGTGTCATGTGTCATGTGTTGTCATGTGATGTCATGTCTCATGTTTCATGTGGTGTCATGTGTCATGTATCATCATGTGTCATGTGATGTCATGTGTCATGTGTTGTCATGTGATGTCATGTGTCATGTGGTGTCATGTATCGTCATGTGTAATGTGATGTCATGTGTCATGTATTGTCATGTGATGTCATGTGTCATGTGGTGTCATGTGATGTCATGTGTCATGTGTTGTCATGTGGTGTCATGTGGTGTCATGTGTTGTCATGTGATGTCATGTCGTGTGTCATGTGGTGTCATGTGTCATCATGTGTCATCATGTGTCATCTTGTGTCATGTGTCGTCATGTGTCGTCATGTGATGTCATGTGTCATGTGGTGTCATGAGGTGTCATGTGGTGTCATGTATCGTCATGTGTGATGTCATGTGTCATGTGGTGTCATGTGTCATGTGATGTCATGTGTCATGTGTTGTCATGTGTCATCACATGTCATGTGTCATGTGGTGTCATGTGTGTCATGTGTCATCACGTGTCATGTGTCATGTGATGTCATGTGTCATGTGGTGTCATGTGTCATGTGCTGTCATGTGGTGTCATGTGTCATCATGTGTCATCATGTGGTGCCATGTGACGTCATGTGTCATGTGATGTCATGTGGTGTCATGTGTCATGTGGTGTCATGTGTCATGTGGTGTCATGTGTCATGTGTTGTCATGTGATGTCATGTGTCATGTGATGTCATGTGTCATGTGGTGTCATGTGTCATGTGTTGTCATGTGATGTCATGTGTCATGTGGTGTCATGTGTCATGTGATGTCATGTGTCATGTGGTATCATGTCATGTGTCATGTGTTGTCATGTGATGTCATGTGTCATGTGATGTCATGTGGTGTCATGTGATGTCATGTGTCATGTGGTGTCATGTGTCATGAGGTGTCATGTGGTGTCATGTATCGTCATGTGTGATGTCATGTGTCATGTGGTGTCATGTGTCATCATGTGTCATGTGTTGTTACATGGTGTCATATGTCATCACGTCTTGTGTCAGGAGGTGTCATGTGTTGTCATGTGATGTCATGTGTCATGTGGTGTCATGTATCGTCATGTGTCATGTGATGTCATGTATCATGTGATGTCATGTGGTGTCATGTGTCATCATGTGTCATCATGTGTCATCTTGTGTCATGTGTCATCATGTGTCATCATGTGTTGTCATGTGTCATCATGTGGTGCCATGTGACGTCATGTGGTGTCATGTGGTATCATGTTTCATCATGTGTCATGTGGTGTCATTTGTTATCACGTGTCATGTGTCATGTGGTATGTGTCATGTGTTGTCATGTGGTGTCATGTGTCATGTAGTGTCATGTGTTGTCATGTGATGTCATGTGTCATCACGTGTCATGTTTCATGTGGTGTCATGTGTCATGTATCGTCATGTGTCATGTGATGTCATGTGTTGTCATGTGATGTCATGTGATGTCATGTGTCATGTGGTGTCATGTGATGTCATGTGTCATGTGTTGTCATGTGGTGTCATGTGTCATCATGTGTCATGTGGTGTCATGTGTCATGTATCGTCATGTGGTGTCATGTGTCATGTGATGTCATGTGTCATGTGTTGTCATGTGATGTCATGTGTCATGTGGTGTCATGTGATGTCATGTGTTATATGGTGTCATGTGTCATCATGTGTCATGTGTTGTCACATGGTGTCATGTGTCATCACATGTCTTGTGTCACGTGGTGTCATGTGTCATGTGTTGTCATGTGATGTCATATGTCATGTGGTGTCATGTATCGTCATGTGTCATGTGATGTCATGTGTCATGTGGTGTCGTGTGTCATGTGGTGTCATGTGTCATCATGTGTCATCATGTGTCATCTTGTGTCATGTGTCGTCATGTGTCGTCATGTGTTGTCATGTGTCATCATGTGGTGCCATGTGACGTCATGTGTTGTCAGTCATGTGGTGTCATGTGGTATCATGTTTCATCATGTGTCATGTGGTGTCATTTGTTATCACGTGTCATGTGTCATGTGGTGTCATGTGTCATGTGTTGTCATGTGGTGTCATGTGTCATGTGTTGTCATGTGATGTCATGTCTCATGTTTCATGTGGTGTCATGTGTCATGTATCATCATGTGTCATGTGATGTCATGTGTCATGTGTTGTCATGTGATGTCATGTGTCATGTGGTGTCATGTATCGTCATGTGTAATGTGATGTCATGTGTCATGTATTGTCATGTGATGTCATGTGTCATGTGGTGTCATGTGATGTCATGTGTCATGTGTTGTCATGTGGTGTCATGTGGTGTCATGTGTCATGTGTTGTCATGTGATGTCATGTCGTGTGTCATGTGGTGTCATGTGTCATCATGTGTCATCATGTGTCATCTTGTGTCATGTGTCGTCATGTGTCGTCATGTGATGTCATGTGTCATGTGGTGTCATGAGGTGTCATGTGGTGTCATGTATCGTCATGTGTGATGTCATGTGTCATGTGGTGTCATGTGTCATGTGATGTCATGTGTCATGTGTTGTCATGTGTCATCACATGTCATGTGTCATGTGGTGTCATGTGTGTCATGTGTCATCACGTGTCATGTGTCATGTGATGTCATGTGTCATGTGGTATCATGTGTCATGTGCTGTCATGTGGTGTCATGTGTCATCATGTGTCATCATGTGGTGCCATGTGACGTCATGTGTCATGTGATGTCATGTGATGTCATGTGGTGTCATGTGTCATGTGGTATCATGTGTCATGTGTTGTCATGTGATGTCATGTGTCATGTGGTATCATGTGGTGTCATGTGTCATGTGGTTTCATTTGTTATCATGTGTCATGTGTCATGTGGTGTCATGTGTCATGTGGTGTCATGTAGTGTCATGTGTTGTCATGTGATGTCATGTGTCATCACGTGTCATGTTTCATGTGGTGTCATTTGTTATCACGTGTCATGTGTCATGTGGTGTCATGTGTCATGTGTTGTCATGTGGTGTCATGTGTCATGTAGTGTCATGTGTTGTCATGTGATGTCATGTGTCATCACGTGTCATGTTTCATGTGGTGTCATGTGTCATGTATCGTCATGTGTCATGTGATGTCATGTGTCATGTGTTGTCATGTGATGTCATGTGTCATGTGGTGTCATGTATCGTCATGTGTCATGTGGTGTCATGTGTCATGTGTTGTCATGTGATGTCATGTGTCATGTGTTGTCATGTGATGTCATGTGTCATGTGGTGTCGTGTCATGTGTTGTCATGTGTCATATGTGTCATGTGTTGTCATGTGTCATGTGACGTCATGTGTCATGTGTCATGTAGTGTCATGTGTCATGTGGTGTCATGTGTCATGTAGTGTCATGTGTCATGTGATATCATGTGTTGTCATGTGATGTCATGTGATGTCATGTGTCATGTGGTGTCATGTGGTGTCATGTGTCATGTGGTGTCATGTGTAATCACATGTCATGTGGTGTCATGTGTCATCATGTGTCATGTGTCATGTGGTGTCATGTGTCATGTATCATCATGTGTCATGTGATGTCATGTGTCATGTGTTGTCATGTGATGTCATGTATCATGTGGTGTCATGTGTCATGTGGTATCATGTATCATCATGTGTCATGTGTTGTCATGTCATGTCATGTGTCATATGGTGTCATGTGTCATGTGATGTCATGTGTCATGTGTTGTCATGTGATGGCATGTGTAATGTGGTGTCATGTGATGTCATGTGTCATGTGGTGTCATGTATCATGTGTTGTCATGTGTCATATGTGTCATGTGTTGTCATGTGTCATGTGGTGTCATGTGTCATGTATCGTCATGTGTCATGTGATGTCATATGTCATGTGTTGTCATGTGATGTCATGTGTCATGTGGTGTCATGTGATATCATGTGTCATGTGGTGTCATGTGTCATCATGTGTCATGTGATGTCATGTGTCATCACATGTCATGTGTCATGTGGTGTCATGTGTGTCATGTGTCATGTGGTGTCATGTGTCATGTGGTGTCATGTGGTGTCATGTGTCATCACATCTTGTGTCACGTGGTGTCATGTGTTGTCATGTGATATCATGTGTCATGTGGTGTCATGTATCGTCATGTGTCATGTGATGTCATGTATCATGTGATGTCATGTGGTGTCATGTGTCATCATGTGTCATCATGTGTCATCTTGTGTCATGTGTCATCATGTGGTGCCATGTGACGTCATGTGATGTCATGTGGTATCATGTTTCATCATGTTTCATGTGGTGTCATTTGTTATCACGTGTCATGTGTCATGTGGTGTCATGTGTCATGTGTTGTCATGTGGTGTCATGTGTCATGTAGTGTCATGTGTTGTCATGTGATGTCATGTGTCATCACGTGTCATGTTTCATGTGGTATCATGTGTCATGTATCGTCATGTGTCATGTGATGTCATATGTCATGTGTTGTAATGTGATGTCATGTGTCATGTGGTGTCATGTATCGTCATGTGTCATGTGATGTCATGTGTCATGTGGTGTCATGTGTCATGTGTTATCATGTGGTGTCATGTGGTGTCGTGTCATGTGTTGTCATGTGTCATATGTGTCATGTGTTGTCATGTGTCATGTATCGTCATGTGATGTCATGTGTCATGTGTTGTCATGTGATGTCATGTGTCATGTGGTGTCATGTGATGTCATGTGTCATGTGGTGTCATGTGTCATCATGTGTCATGTGTCATCAAGTGTCATGTTTCATGTGGTGTCATGTGTCATGTGGTGTCATGTGTCATGTGATGTCATGTGTCATGTGTTGTCATGTGATGTCATGTGTCATGTGGTGTCATGTGTCATGTATCGTCATATGTCATGTGATGTCATGTGTCATGAGTTGTCATGTGTCATGTGTTGTCATGTGATGTCATGTGTCATGTGGTGTCATGTGTCATGTGTTGTCATGTGATGTCATGTGTCATGTGGTGTCATGTGTCATGTGTTGTCATGTGATGTCATGTGTCATGTGGTGTCATGTGTCATGTATCGTCATGTGTCATGTGATGTCATGTGTCATGAGTTGTCATGTGTCATGTGTTGTCATGTGATGTCATGTGTCATGTGTCATGTGTCATGTGTCATGTGGTGTCATGTGATGTCATGTGTCATGTGGTGTCATGTGTCATGAGGTATCATGTGGTGTCATGTGTCATGTATCGTCATGTGTGATGTCATGTTTCATGTGGTGTCATGTGTCATGTATCGTCATGTGTCATGTGATGTCATGTGTCATGTGTTGTCATGTATCAACACATGTCATGTGTCATGTGTTGTCATGTATCATATAGTGTCATGTGTCATGTGATGTCATGTGTCATGTTTTGTCATGTGATGTCATGTGTCATGTGGTGTCATGTGTCAAGTATCGTCATGTGTCATGTGATGTCATGTGTCATGTGTTGTCATGTGATGTCATGTGTCATGTGGTGTCATGTGATGTCATGTGATATCATGTGTCATGTGGTGTCATGTATCGTCATGTGTCATGTGATATCATGTATCATGTGATATCATGTGTCATCATATGTCATCATGTGTTGTCATCTGTCATCATGTGGTGCCATGTGACGTCATGTGGTGTCATGTGGTATCATGTTTCATCATGTTTCATGTGGTGTCATTTGTTATCATGTGTCATGTGTCATGTGGTGTCATATGTCATGTGTTGTCATGTGGTGTCATGTGATGTCATGTTTCATGTGGTGTCATGTGTCATGTATCGTCATGTGTCATGTGATGTCATGTGTCATGTGTTGTCATGTGATGTCATGTGTCATGTGGTGTCATGTGTCATGTGATGTCATGTGTCATGTGTTGTCATGTGATGTCATGTGTCATGTGTTGTCATGTGATGTCGTGTTGTCATGTGATGTCATGTGTCATGTGGTGTCATGTATCGTCATGTGTCATGTGATGTCATGTGTCATGTGTTGTCATGTGATGTCATGTGTCATGTGTTGTCATGTGATGTCATGTGTCATGTGTTGTCATGTGGTGTCATGTGGTGTCGTGTCATGTGTTGTCATGTGTCATATGTGTCATGTGTTGTCATGTGTCATGTGGTGTCATGTGTCATGTATCGTCATGTGATGTCATGTGTCATGTGTTGTCATGTGATGTCATGTGTCATGTGGTGTCATGTGTCATGTGGTGTCATGTGTCATCATGTGTCATGTGATGTCATGTGTCATAACGTGTCATGTTTCATGTGGTGTCATGTGTCATGTGGTGTCATGTGTCATGTATCATCATGTGTCATGTGATGTCATGTGTCATGTGTTGTCATGTGATGTCATGTGTCATGTGGTGTCATGTGTCATGTATCGTCATGTGTCATGTGATGTCATGTGTCATGTGTTGTCATGTGTCATGTGTTGTCATGTGATGTCATGTGTCATGTGTCATGTGTCATGTGTCATGTGTCATGTGATGTCATGTGTCATGTGGTGTCATGTGTCATGAGGTGTCATGTGGTGTCATGTGTCATGTATCGTCATGTGTGATGTCATGTTTCATGTGGTGTCATGTGGTGACATGTGGTGTCATGTGTCATGTATCGTCATGTGTCATGTGATGTCATGTGTTGTCATGTGTCAACACATGTCATGTGTCATGTGTTTTCATGTATCATATAGTGTCATGTGTCATGTGATGTCATGTGTCATGTTTTGTCATGTGATGTCATGTGTCATGTGGTGTCATGTGTCATGTATCGTTATGTGTCATGTGATGTCATGTGTCATGTGTTGTCATGTGATGTCATGTGTCATGTGGTGTCATGTGATGTCATGTGTCATGTGGTGTCATGTGTCATCATGTGTCATGTGATGTCATGTGTCATCACGTGTCATGTTTCATGTGGTGTCATGTGGTGTCATGTGTCATGTATCGTCATGTGTCATGTGATGCCATGTGTCATGTGTTGTCATGTGATGTTATGTGTCATGTGATGTCATGTATCGTCATGTGTCATATGATGTCATGTGTCATGTGGTGTCATGTGTCATGTGTTGTCATGTGATGTCATGTGTCATGTGTCATGTGGTGTCATGTGATGTCATGTGTCATGTGGTGTCATGTGTCATGAGGTGTCATGTGGTGTCATGTGTCATGTATCATCATGTGTGATGTCATGTTTCATGTGGTGTCATGTGGTGACATGTGGTGTCATGTGTCATGTATCGTCATGTGTCATGTGATGTCATGTGTTGTCATGTGTCATCACATGTCATGTGTCATGTGTTGTCATGTGTCATCACATGTCATGTGTCATGTGGTGTCATGTATCGTCATGTGTCATGTGATGTCATGTGTCATGTGTTGTCATGTGTCATCACATGTCATGTGTCATGTGGTGTCATGTGTCATCACGTGTCATGTGTCATGTGCTGTCATGTGGTGTCATGTGGTGTCATGTGTCATCCTGTGTTATCATGTCATCATGTGATGCCATGTGACGTCATGTGTCATGTGTCATGTAGTGTCATGTGTCATGTGGTGTCATGTGTCATGTAGTGTCATGTGTCATGTGATGTCATGTGTTGTCATGTGATGTCATGTGTCATGTGATGTCATGTGTCATGTGGTGTCATGTGTCATGTGGTGTCATGTGTCATCACATGTCATGTGGTGTCATGTGTCATCATGTGTCATGTGTCATGTGGTGTCATGTGTCATGTATCATCATGTGTCATGTGATGTCATGTGTCATGTGATGTCATGTATCATGTGGTGTCATGTGTCATGTGGTATCATGTATCATCATGTGTCATGTGTCATGTGTTGTCATGTCATGTGTTGTCATGTCATGTGGTGTCATGTGTCATGTGATGTCATGTGTCATGTGTTGTCATGTGATGGCATGTGTAATGTGGTGTCATGTGATGTCATGTGTCATGTGGTGTCATGTATCATGTGTTGTCATGTGTCATATGTGTCATGTGTTGTCATGTGTCATGTGGTGTCATGTGTCATGTATCGTCATGTGTCATGTGTTGTCATGTGATGTCATGTGTCATGTGGTGTCATGTGATATCATGTGTCATGTGGTGTCATGTGTCATCATGTGTCATGTGATGTCATGTGTCATCACATGTCATGTGTCATGTGGTGTCATGTGTGTCATGTGTCATCACGTGTCATGTGTCATGTGATGTCATGAGTCATGTGGTGTCATGTGTCATGTGCTGTCATGTGGTGTCATGTGTCATCATGTGTCATCATGTGATGCCATGTGATGTCATGTGTCATGTGATGTCATGTGGTGTCATGTGTCATGTGATGTCATGTGTCATGTGGTGTCATGTGTCATGTGTTGTCATGTGATGTCATGTGTCATGTGGTGTCATGTGTCATGTGTTGTCATGTGTCATGTGATGTCATGTGTCATGTGGTGTCATGTGTCATGTGTTGTCATGTGATGTCATGTGTCATGTGGTGTCATGTGTCATGTGATGTCATGTGTCATGTGGTGTCATGTGTCATTTGGTATCATGTCATGTGTCATGTGTTGTCATGTGATGTCATGTGTCATGTGATGTCATGTGATGTCATGTGTCATGTGGTGTCATGTGTCATGAGGTGTCATGTATCGTCATGTGTCATGTGATGTCATGTGTCATGTGATGTCATGTGTCATGTGTTGTCATGTGATGTCATGTGTCATGTGGTGTCATGGGGTGTCATGTGTCATATGGTGTCATGTGTCATGTAAAGTAAAGTAAAGTCCACATTTGTAAAGCGCACAATCACCCGTAAGGGTCTCTAGGCGCGATGTCATGTGTTGTCATGTGATGTCATGTGTCATATGGTGTCATGTGTCATGTGATGTCATGTGTCATGTGTTGTCATGTGTCATCATGTGTCATGTGTTGTCATGTGTTGTCATGTGTCATCAAGTGTCTTGTGTCACGTGGTGTCATGTGTCATGAGGTGTCATGTGTCATGTATCGTCATGTGTCATGTGATGTCATGTGGTGACATGTGGTGTCATGTATCATCAGATGTCATGTGTCATGTGTTGTCATGTGATGTCATGTGTCATGTGTCATGTGGTGTCATGTGTCATGTATCATGTGGAGTCATATGTCATGTGTCAAAAAATGTATATATCTAGAGGATCTTACTGTAAGATTACTGTACTCTGTACCTTTCCGAGCACGAGCTGAATGCTAATTGGCTGTCAACTGTCTGTCAATACTCCAAACCAGAAAGTGTTGGCAGCCATCTTGTGCCTCGGTAGACTGAGGCACAAGAAAGCAGAAAAACAAACGTGTAAAATGCAAAAAGGGGGCAGGGTATGTCATGTGTCATGTGCAGGGTATGTCATGTGCCAGGCCTGCTCTGGGTGTTTCACAAGGACCCCAAAGGCCCCCCCAAATTTTTGGGGGGACAAAAACCACGGGGGACGAGTACCATACGAGTCCTATAAGCTTACTGTACCTGCATGAGCTGAATGCTAATTGGCTGTCAACGGTCTGTCAACACTCCATGTGATGTGATGACACATGACAACACATGACACATGACATCACATGACACATGACGATACATGACACATGACACCACATGTCACCACATGACACCACATGAAACATGACATCACACATGACGATACATGACACATGATACCACATGACACCTCATGACACATGACACCACATATCACATGACACCACATGACACAAGACACATGACACATGACATCACATGACAACACATGACACATGACACCACATGACACATGACATCACATGACACATGACGATACATGACACATGACACCACATGACACATGACATCACATGACAACACATGACACATGACACCACATGACACATGACACCACATGAAACATGACACGTGATGACACATGACATCACATGACACATGATGACACATGACACATGACATCACATGACACCACATGACATCACATGACAACACATGACATCACATGACACATGATGATACATGACACATGACACCACATGACACATGACAACACATGACACATATGACACATGACAACACATGACACCACATGACAACACATGACACATGACATCACATGACACCACATGACACATGACATCACATGACACATGATGATACATGACACCACATGACACATGACATCACATGACAACACATGACACATTACATCACATGACACATGACGATACATGACACATGACACCACATGAAACATGACACGTGATGACACATGACATCACATGACAACACATGATACTACATGACACATGACAACACATGACACATGACACCACATGACACATGACACGTGATAACAAATGACACCACATGACACATGATGAAACATGATACCACATGACACCACATGACGTCACATGGCACCACATGATGACACATGACGACACATGATGACATGATACAAGATGACACATGATGACACATGATAACACATGACACCACATGACATCACATGACACATGACATCACATGACACATGACGATACATGACACCACATGACACATGACATCACATGACAACACATGACACCACGTGACACAAGACGTGATGACACATGACACCACATGACACCACATGACACATGACAACACATGACACATTACATCACATGACACATGACACCACATGACATGACACATGACACATGATGATACATGACACATGACACCACATGACACCACATGACACATGACATCACATGACACATGACATCTGATGCCACATGACACCACATGACACATGATGACACATGACACCACATGACAATACATGACACATGATGACACATGACACATGACATCACATGACACCATATGACACATGACAACACATGACAACACATGGCACATGACATCATATGACACATGACAACACATGACACATGATATCACATGACACATGGCGATACATGACACATGACACCACATGACACATGACAACACATGACACATGACATCACATGACACATGATGATACATGACACATGACACCACATGACACATGACACCACATGAAACATGACACGTGATGACACATGACACCACATGACACATGACACTACATGACACATGACACTACATGACACATGACACGATATGACAACACATGACACACGATGAAACATGTTACCACATGACTGACAACACATGATGACACATGACACCACATGACACCACATGACACAAGATGACACATGATGACACATGACACATGACATCACATGACAACACATGACATCACATGACACATGACGATACATGACACATGACACCACATGTCACCACATGACACATGACACCACATGACACTTGACACCACATGATACCACATGACACATGACACATGACACCGCATGACACATGACGATACATGACACATGACACCACATGACACATGACATCACATGACAACACATGACACATGACATCACATGACACATGACACTATATGACACCACATGATACGTGACACCACATGACACATGACACGTGATGACACCACATGACAACACATGACACATGATGACACATGACACCACATGACACCACATGACTGACAACACATGATGTCACATGGCACCACATGATGACACATGACAACACATGATGACAAATGACACCACATGACACTCATGACACATGATGACACATGACATATGACACCACATGACAGCACATGACAGCACGACACATGACACATGACATGTGATGACACATGACACCACATGACAACACATGACACATGATGACACATGACACATGACATATGATGACACATGACACCACCTGTCACCACATGACATCACATGAGACATGACACCACATGACACATGCATCACATGACAACACATGACATGACGATACATGACACATGACACATGACACCACATGACACAAGACACGTGATGACACATGATACCACATGACACATGACATCACATGACACCACATGACACATGACAACACATGACACATGACATCACATGACACCACCTGATACATGACATGACACATGATACATTACACATGACACCACATGGCACATGACACCACATGACACATGACATCAAATGACATGACGATACAGGACACATGACACCACATGACACATGACACCACATGACACCACATGACAACACATGACACCACATGACACATGACATCACATGACAACACATGACACATGACATCACATGACAACACATGACACATGACATCACATGACACATGACGATACATGACACCACATGACATATGACATCACATGACAACACATGACACATGACATCACATGACACATGACGATACATGACACATGACACCACATGACACATGACACCACATGAAACATGACACGTGATGACACATGACATCACATGACAACACATGACACTACATGACACATGACACCACATGACAACACATGACACATGACACCACATGACACATGACTCGTGATAACAAATGACACCACATGACACATGCTGAAACATGATACCACATGACACCACATGACTGACAACACATGATGTCACATGGCACCACATGATGACACATGACAACACATGACGACACATGATGACACATGACACAAGATGACACATGATGACACATGATGACACATGACACCACATGACATCACATGACACATGATATCACATGACATATGATGATACATGACACCACATGACATCACATGACAACACATGACACATGACACCACGTGACACAAGACATGTGATGACACATGACACCATGTGACAACACATGACACATGATGACACATGACACCACATGACACATGACATCACATGACACCACATGACACATGACATGACACCACATGACACATGACATCACATGACAACACATTACACATGACATCACATGACACATGATGATACATGACACATGACACCACATGACACATGACACCACATGAAACATGACACGTGATGACACATGACATCACATGACAACACATGACACTACATGACACATGACATCATATGACACCACATGACACATGACATGACACCACATGACACATGACATCACATGACAACACATGACACATGACATCACATGACAACACATGACACATGACATCACATGACACATGACGATACATGACACATGACACCACATGACATGATATCACATGACAAAACATGACACATGACATCACATGACACATGACACTATATGATACATTACAACACATGACACATGACATGTGATGACACATGACAACACATGACACATGACATCACATGACACATGACGATACATGACACATGACACCACATGAAACATGACATCACACATGACGATACATGACACATGACACCACATGACACCTCATGACACATGACACCACATGACACATGACATCACATGACACCACATGACACATGACACATGACACATGACATCACATGACAACACATGACACCACATGACATCACATGACACATGACGATACATGACACATGACACCACATGACACATGACATCACATGACAACACATGACACATGACATCACATGACATATGATGATACATGACACATGACACCACATGAAACATGACACGTGATGACACATGACATCACATGATGACACATGACACCACATGACACATGACATCACATGACACCACATGACACATGACATCACATGACAACACATGACACATGACATCACATGACACATGATACCACATGACGATACATGACACCACATGACACATGACACCACATGACACATGACATCACGTGACAACACATGACACATGACATCACATGACACATGACAATACAGGACACATGACACCACATGACACATGACACCACATGACACATGATGACACATGGCACCACATGACACATGACACCACATGACACATGACAACACATGACACATATGACACATGACAACATATGACACAACACCACATGACACCACATGACAACACATGACACATGACATCACATGACACCACATGACACATGACATCACATGACAACACATGACACATGACATCACATGACACATGACGATACATGACACCACATGACACATGACATCACATGACAACACATGACATCATATGACACATGACGATACATGACACATGACACCACATGAAACATGACACGTGATGACACATGACATCACATGACAACTCATGACACTACATGACACATGACACCACATGACAACACATGACACATGATACCACATGACACATGACACGTGATAACAAATGACACCACATGACACATGATGAAACATGATACCACATGACACCACATGATGTCACATGGCACCACATGATGACACATGACAACACATAATGACACATGATGACACATGACACAAGATGACACATGATGACACATGACACCACATGACATCACATGACACATGACATCACATGACACATGACGATACATGACACCACATGACACATGACATCACATGACAACACATGACACCACGTGACACAAGACGTGATGACAAATGACACCATGTGACAACACATGACACATGATGACACCACATGACACATGACATCACACATGACGATACATGACACCACATGACATGACATAACAACACATGACACATGGCACATGATGACACATGACACATGACACCACATGACATCACATGACACATGACATCACATGACAACACATGACACATGACATCACATGACATGATGATACATGACACATGACACCACATGACACATGTCACCACATGACATGTGATGACACATGACACCACATGACACATGACACCACATTACACATGACACTACATGACACATGACATCACATGACAACACATGACACATGACACCACATGACACATGACATCACATGACACGTGACACCACATGACATCACATGACATCACATGACATCACATGGCACCACATGATGACACATGATGACACATGACACCACATGACAGCACATGACACCACATGACACATGACATCACATGACACATGACACGTGATGACACATGACACACATGACACCACATGACACATGACATGTGATGACACATGACAACACATGACACATGACATCACATGGCACATGACACCACATGACACATGACATCACACATGACGATACATGACACCACATGACACCTCATGACACATGAAACTACATGACACATGACATCACATGACACCACATGACATCACATGACACATGACATCACATGACAACACATGGCACATGACATGACACCACATGACACATGACTCACATGACAACACATGACACATGACACCACATGACACCACATGACAACACATGACACATGACATCACATGACACCACATGACCCATGACGATACATGACACCACATGACACATGACATCACATGACAACACATGACACATGACATCACATGACATGACGATACATGACACATGACATCACATGACAACACATGACACTACATGACACCACATGACAACACATGACACATGACACCACATGACACATGACTGACAACACATGACGTCACATGGCACCACATGATGACACATGACAACACATGACGACACATGATGACACATGACACATGATGACACATGATGACACATGACACCATATGACATATGACATCACATGACACATGACGATACATGACACCACATGACACATGACATCACATGACAACACATGACACATGACACCACGTGACACAAGACATGTGATGACACATGACACCATGTGACAACACATGACACATGATGACACATGACATGTGGTGTCATGTGTCATGTATCATCATGTGTCATGCGGTGTCATGTGTCATGTGTCATGTGGTGTCATGTGGTATCAAGTGTCATGTGGTGTCATGTGTCATGTATCATCATGTGTCATGTGATGTCATGTGTCATGTGGTGTCATGTGTAATCATGTGTCATGTAGTGTCATGTGTCATCACATGTCATGTGTCATGTGGTGTCATGTGTCATGTGGTGTCATGTGTCATGTGTTGTCACGTGGTGTCATGTGTCATCACGTGTCTTGTGTCACATTGTGTCATGTGTCATGAGGTGTCATGTGGTGTCATGTGTGTCATGTGGTGTCATGTGTCATGTGATATCATGTGTCATGTGGTGACATGTGGTGTCATGTGTCATGTATCATCATGTGTCATGTGATGTCATGTGGTGTCATGTGTTGTCATGTGATGTCATGTGTAATGTGGTGTCATGTGTCATCATGTGTCATCTTGTGTCATGTGGTGTCATGTGGTATCATGTGTCATCATGTGTTGTCATGTGTCATCATGTGGTGCCATGTGACCTCATGTGTTGTCAGTCATGTGGTATCATGTTTCATCATGTGTCATGTGTTGTCATATCGTGTCATGTGTCATGTAGTGTCATGTGTCATGTAGTGTCATATGTCATGTGTTGTCATGTGATGTCATGTGTCATGTGGTGTCATGTGTCATGTTTTATGTGGTGTCATGTGTCATGTGGTGTCATGTGTCATGTATCATCATGTGTCATGTGATGTCATGTGTCATGTATTGTCATGTGTCATGTGGTGTCATGTGTCATGTATCGCCATGTGTCATGTGATGTCATGTGTCATGTGTTGTCATGTGTCATATGATGTCATGTGCCATGTGTTGTCATGTGATGTCATGTGTCATATGGTGTCATGTGTCATATGGTGTCATGTGATGTCATGTATCATGTGGTGTCATGTGTCATCATGTGTCATGTATTGTCATGTGGTGTCATGTGTCATCATGTGGTGTCATGTGGCATCATGTGTCATGTGGTGTCATGTGGCATCACATGTCATGTGTCATGTGATGTCATGTGTCATGTGGTGTCATGTGTCATGTGTTGTCATGTGTCATGTGGTATCATGTGGTGTCATGTGTCATGTGGTGTCATGTGTCATCACGTGTCTTGTGTCACATGGTGTCATGTGTCATGAGGTGTCATGTGGTGTCATCACGTGTCTCTTGTGGTGTCACGTATCATGTGGTGTCATATTTTGTCATGTCATGTGATGTCATGTGTCATGTGTTGTCATGTGATGTCATGTGTCATGTGGTGTCAAGTGTCATGTGGTGTCATGTGTCATGTATCGTCATGTGTCATGTGTTGTCATGTGATGGCATGTGTCATGTGGTGTCATGTGTCATGTGATGTCATGTGGTGACATGTGGTGTCATGTGTCATCATGTGTCATGTGTTGTCATGTGGTGTCATGTGTTATCATGTGTCATCATGTGTCATGTGTTGTCATTTGGTGTCATGTGTCATCACATGTCATGTGTCATGTGATGTCATGTGTCATGTGGTGTCAAGTGTCATGTGGTGTCATGTGTCATGTATCGTCATGTGTCATGTGTTGTCATGTGGTGTCATGTGTCATGTGTCATGTGTTGTCATGTGGTGTCATGTGTCATCACATGTCATGTGTCATGTGTCATGTGATGTCATGTGTCGTGCTGTCATGTGCTGTCATGTGTCATGTGTCATGTGGTGTCATATGTCATGTGTCATCATGTGTCATTTGTCATCATGTGTTGTCATGTGTCATCATGCGGTGCCATGTGACATCATGTGTTGTCAGTCATGTGGTGTCATGTGTCATCATGTGTCATGTGTTGTCATGTGGTGTCATCACGTGTCATGTGTCATGAGGTGTCACGTATCATGTGGTGTCATATAGTGTCAAGTGTCATGTGATGTCATGTGTCATGTGTTGTCATGTGATGTCATGTGTCATGTGGTGTCATGTGTTGTCATTTGGTGTCATGTGTCATCACATGTCATGTGTCATGTGATGTCATGTGTCATGTGGTGTCAAGTGTCATGTGGTGTCATGTGTCATGTATCGTCATGTGTCATGTGTTGTCATGTGGTGTCATGTGTCATCATGTGTCATGTGTTGTCATGTGTCATCACATGTCATGTGTCATGTGTCATGTAATGTCATGTGTTGTGCTGTCATGTGCTGTCATGTGTCATGTGTCATGTGGTGTCATATGTCATGTGTCATCATGTGTCATGAGTGTCATGTGGTCATTTGTCATCATGTGTTGTCATGTGTCATCATGCGGTGCCATGTGACATCATGTGTTGTCAGTCATGTGGTGTCATGTGGTGTCATGTGTCATCATGTGTCATGTGTTGTCATGTGGTGTCATCACGAGTCATGTGTCATGAGGTGTCACGTATCATGTGGTGTCATATAGTGTCAAGTGTCATGTGATGTCATGTGTCATGTGTTGTCATGTGATGGCATATGTCATGTGATGTCATGTGTCATGTGTCATCATGTGTCATGTAGTGTCATGTGTCATCACATGTCATGTGTCATGTGGTGTCATGTGTCATGTATCGTCATGTGTCATGTGATGTCATGTGTCATGTGATGTCATGTGTCATATGGTGTCATGTGTCATGTGATGTCATGTGTCATGTGTTGTCATGTGTTGTCATGTGTCATCACGTGTCTTGTGTCACGTGGTATCATGTGTCATGTGTCGTCATGTGTCATGTAGTGTCATGTGTCATCACATGTCATGTGTCATGTGGTGTCATGTGTCATGTATCGTCATGTGTCATGTGATGTCATGTGTCATGTGATGTCATGTGTCATCACGTGTCTTGTGTCACATGGTGTCATGTGTCATGAGGTGTCATGTGGTGTCATCACGTGTCTCCTGTGGTGTCACGTATCATGTGGTGTCATATTTTGTCATGTCATGTGATGTCATGTGTCATGTGTTGTCATGTGATGTCATGTGTCATGTGGTGTCAAGTGTCATGTGGTGTCATGTGTCATGTATCGTCATGTGTCATGTGTTGTCATGTGATGGCATGTGTCATGTGGTGTCATGTGTCATGTGATGTCATGTGGTGACATGTGGTGTCATGTGTCATCATGTGTCATGTGTTGTCATGTGGTGTCATGTGTTATCATGTGTCATCATGTGTCATGTGTTGTCATTTGGTGTCATGTGTCATCACATGTCATGTGTCATGTGATGTCATGTGTCATGTGGTGTCAAGTGTCATGTGGTGTCATGTGTCATGTATCGTCATGTGTCATGTGTTGTCATGTGGTGTCATGTGTCATCATGTGTCATGTGTTGTCATGTGGTGTCATGTGTCATCACATGTCATGTGTCATGTGTCATGTGATGTCATGTGTCGTGCTGTCATGTGCTGTCATGTGTCATGTGTCATGTGGTGTCATATGTCATGTGTCATCATGTGTCATTTGTCATCATGTGTTGTCATGTGTCATCATGCGGTGCCATGTGACATCATGTGTTGTCAGTCATGTGGTGTCATGTGGTGTCATGTGTCATCATGTGTCATGTGTTGTCATGTGGTGTCATCACGTGTCATGTGTCATGAGGTGTCACGTATCATGTGGTGTCATATAGTGTCAAGTGTCATGTGATGTCATGTGTCATGTGTTGTCATGTGATGTCATGTGTCATGTGGTGTCATGTGTTGTCATTTGGTGTCATGTGTCATCACATGTCATGTGTCATGTGATGTCATGTGTCATGTGGTGTCAAGTGTCATGTGGTGTCATGTGTCATGTATCGTCATGTGTCATGTGTTGTCGTGTGGTGTCATGTGTCATCATGTGTCATGTGTTGTCATGTGGTGTCATGTGTCATCACATGTCATGTGTCATGTGTCATGTAATGTCATGTGTTGTGCTGTCATGTGCTGTCATGTGTCATGTGTCATGTGGTGTCATATGTCATGTGTCATCATGTGTCATGAGTGTCATGTGGTCATTTGTCATCATGTGTTGTCATGTGTCATCATGCGGTGCCATGTGACATCATGTGTTGTCAGTCATGTGGTGTCATGTGTCATCATGTGTCATGTGTTGTCATGTGGTGTCATCACGTGTCATGTGTCATGAGGTGTCACGTATCATGTGGTGTCATATAGTGTCAAGTGTCATGTGATGTCATGTGTCATGTGTTGTCATGTGATGTCATGTGTCATGTGGTGTCATGTGTTGTCATTTGGTGTCATGTGTCATCACATGTCATGTGTCATGTGATGTCATGTGTCATGTGGTGTCAAGTGTCATGTGGTGTCATGTGTCATGTATCGTCATGTGTCATGTGTTGTCATGTGGTGTCATGTGTCATCATGTGTCATGTGTTGTCATGTGTCATCACATGTCATGTGTCATGTGTCATGTAATGTCATGTGTTGTGCTGTCATGTGCTGTCATGTGTCATGTGTCATGTGGTGTCATATGTCATGTGTCATCATGTGTCATGAGTGTCATGTGGTCATTTGTCATCATGTGTTGTCATGTGTCATCATGCGGTGCCATGTGACATCATGTGTTGTCAGTCATGTGGTGTCATGTGGTGTCATGTGTCATCATGTGTCATGTGTTGTCATGTGGTGTCATCACGAGTCATGTGTCATGAGGTGTCACGTATCATGTGGTGTCATATAGTGTCAAGTGTCATGTGATGTCATGTGTCATGTGTTGTCATGTGATGGCATATGTCATGTGATGTCATGTGTCATGTGTCATCATGTGTCATGTAGTGTCATGTGTCATCACATGTCATGTGTCATGTGGTGTCATGTGTCATGTATCGTCATGTGTCATGTGATGTCATGTGTCATGTGATGTCATGTGTCATATGGTGTCATGTGTCATGTGATGTCATGTGTCATGTGTTGTCATGTGTTGTCATGTGTCATCACGTGTCTTGTGTCACGTGGTATCATGTGTCATGTGTCGTCATGTGTCATGTAGTGTCATGTGTCATCACATGTCATGTGTCATGTGGTGTCATGTGTCATGTATCGTCATGTGTCATGTGATGTCATGTGTCATGTGATGTCATGTGTCATCACGTGTCTTGTGTCACATGGTGTCATGTGTCATGAGGTGTCATGTGGTGTCATCACGTGTCTCCTGTGGTGTCACGTATCATGTGGTGTCATATTTTGTCATGTCATGTGATGTCATGTGTCATGTGTTGTCATGTGATGTCATGTGTCATGTGGTGTCAAGTGTCATGTGGTGTCATGTGTCATGTATCGTCATGTGTCATGTGTTGTCATGTGATGGCATGTGTCATGTGGTGTCATGTGTCATGTGATGTCATGTGGTGACATGTGGTGTCATGTGTCATCATGTGTCATGTGTTGTCATGTGGTGTCATGTGTTATCATGTGTCATCATGTGTCATGTGTTGTCATTTGGTGTCATGTGTCATCACATGTCATGTGTCATGTGATGTCATGTGTCATGTGGTGTCAAGTGTCATGTGGTGTCATGTGTCATGTATCGTCATGTGTCATGTGTTGTCATGTGGTGTCATGTGTCATCATGTGTCATGTGTTGTCATGTGGTGTCATGTGTCATCACATGTCATGTGTCATGTGTCATGTGATGTCATGTGTCGTGCTGTCATGTGCTGTCATGTGTCATGTGTCATGTGGTGTCATATGTCATGTGTCATCATGTGTCATTTGTCATCATGTGTTGTCATGTGTCATCATGCGGTGCCATGTGACATCATGTGTTGTCAGTCATGTGGTGTCATGTGGTGTCATGTGTCATCATGTGTCATGTGTTGTCATGTGGTGTCATCACGTGTCATGTGTCATGAGGTGTCACGTATCATGTGGTGTCATATAGTGTCAAGTGTCATGTGATGTCATGTGTCATGTGTTGTCATGTGATGTCATGTGTCATGTGGTGTCATGTGTTGTCATTTGGTGTCATGTGTCATCACATGTCATGTGTCATGTGATGTCATGTGTCATGTGGTGTCAAGTGTCATGTGGTGTCATGTGTCATGTATCGTCATGTGTCATGTGTTGTCGTGTGGTGTCATGTGTCATCATGTGTCATGTGTTGTCATGTGGTGTCATGTGTCATCACATGTCATGTGTCATGTGTCATGTAATGTCATGTGTTGTGCTGTCATGTGCTGTCATGTGTCATGTGTCATGTGGTGTCATATGTCATGTGTCATCATGTGTCATGAGTGTCATGTGGTCATTTGTCATCATGTGTTGTCATGTGTCATCATGCGGTGCCATGTGACATCATGTGTTGTCAGTCATGTGGTGTCATGTGGTGTCATCACGAGTCATGTGTCATGAGGTGTCACGTATCATGTGGTGTCATATAGTGTCAAGTGTCATGTGATGTCATGTGTCATGTGTTGTCATGTGATGGCATGTGTCATGTGGTGTCATGTGTCATGTATCGTCATATGTCATGTGATGTCATGTGTCATCATGTGTCATGTAGTGTCATGTGTCATCACATGTCATGTGTCATGTGGTGTCATGTGTCATGTATCGTCATGTGTCATGTGATGTCATGTGTCATGTGATGTCATGTGTCATATGGTGTCATGTGTCATGTGATGTCATGTGTCATGTGTTGTCATGTGTCAGCATGTGTCATGTGTTGTCATGTGTTGTCATGTGTCATCACGTGTCTTGTGTCACGTGGTGTCATGTGTCATGTGTCGTCATGTGTCATGTAGTGTCATGTGTCATCACATGTCATGTGTCATGTGTCATGTGGTGTCATGTGTCATGTATCGTCATGTGATGGCATGTGTCATGTGGTGTCAAGTGTCATGTGGTGTCATGTGTCATGTATCGTCATATGTCATGTGATGTCATGTGTCATGTGTCATCATGTGTCATGTAGTGTCATGTGTCATCACATGTCATGTGTCATGTGGTGTCATGTGTCATGTATCGTCATGTGTCATGTGATGTCATGTGTCATGTGATGTCATGTGTCATATGGTGTCATGTGATGTCATGTGTCATGTGTTGTCATGTGTCAGCATGTGTCATGTGTTGTCATGTGTTGTCATGTGTCATCACGTGTCTTGTGTCACGTGGTGTCATGTGTCATGTGTCGTCATGTGTCATGTAGTGTCATGTGTCATCACATGTCATGTGTCATGTGTCATGTGGTGTCATGTGTCATGTATCGTCATGTGTCATGTGATGTCATGTGTCATGTGATGTCATGTGTCATGTGTTGTCATGTGATGTTATGTGTCATGTGGTGTCATGGGGTGTCATGTGTCATGTATCGTCATGTGTCATGTGATGTCATGTGTTGTCATGTGATGTCATGTGTCATATGGTGTCATGTGTCACGTGATGTCATGTGTCATGTGTTGTCATGTGTCATCATGTGTCATGTGTTGTCATGTGTTGTCATGTGTCATCAAGTGTCTTGTGTCACGTGGTGTCATGTGTCATGAGATGTCATGTGTCATGTATCGTCATGTGTCATGTGATGTCATGTGGTGACATGTGGTGTCATGTATCGTCAGATGTCATGTGTCATGTGTTGTGATGTCATGTGTCATGTGGTGTCATGTGTCATGTATCATGTGGAGTCATATGTCATGTGTCAAAAAATGTATATATCTAGAGGATCTTACTGTAAGATTACTGTACTCTGTACCTTTCCGAGCACGAGCTGAATGCTAATTGGCTGTCAACTGTCTGTCAATACTCCAAACCAGAAAGTGTTGGCAGCCATCTTGTGCCTCGGTAGACTGAGGCACAAGAAAGCAGAAAAACAAACGTGTAAAACGCAAAAAAGGGGGCAGGGTATGTCATGTGTCATGTGCAGGGTATGTCGTGTGCCAGGCCTGCTCTGGGTGTTTCACAAGGACCCCAAAGGCCCCCCCCAAATTTTTTGGGGGACAAAAACCACGGGGGACGAGTACCATACGAGTCCTGTAAGCTTACTGTACCTGCATGAGCTGAATGCTAATTGGCTGTCAACGGTCTGTCAACACTCCAAACCAGAAAGTGTTGGCCACCATCTTGTGCCTCGGTAGACTGAGGCACAAGAAAGCAGAAAAACAAACGTGTAAAACGCAAAAAGGGGGCAGGGTAGAAACACCCTGCCCCCTAGGCCTGCTCTGGGTGTTTCACAAGGACCCCAAAGGCCCCCCCCCAAAAAATTTTGGGGGACAAAAACTACGGGGACGAGTACCATACGAGTCCTGTAAGCTTACTGTACTCTGTACCTGCACGAGCTGAATGCTAATTGGCTGTCAACTGTCTGTCAACACTCCAAACCAGAAAGTGTTGGCCGCCATCTTGTGCCTCGCTAGACTGAGGCACAAGAAAGCAGAAAAACAAACAAGTAGAACGCAAAAAGGGGGTAGGGTAGAAACCCGTCGGCCCCCTAGGCCTGCTCAGGGATCCCACAAGGACCCACAAGGCCCCCCATTATTTTTTTTTACAAAAACTGCAGAGTACGAGTACTGTACAAGCACAGTAAGCTTACTGTAAGCTTACTGTAATCTGTACCTTCCCGAGCACGAGCTGAATGCTAATTGGCTGTCAACTGTCTGTAAACTCTCCAAACAATCATGTGTCATGTGTTGTCATGTGGTGTCATGAGTCATCACGTGTCATGTGTCATTTGATGTCATGTGATGTCATGTGTCATGTGGTGTCATATGTAATGTGTCATCATGTGTCATCTTGTATCCTGTGGTGTCATTTGTCATCATGTGTTGTCATGTGTCATCATGTGGTACCATGTGACCTCATGTGTTGTCAGTCATGTGGTATCATGTTTCATCATGTGTCATGTGTTGTCATATCGTGTCATGTGTCATGTAGTGTCATGTGTCATGTAGTGTCATGTGTCATGTGTTGTCATGTGATGTCATGTGTCATGTGGTGTCATGTGTCATCACGTGTCATGTTCCATGTGGTGTCATGTGTCATGTGGTGTCATGAGTCATGTATCATCATGTGTCATGTGATGTCATGTGTCATGTGTTGTCATGGGTCATGTGGTGCCATGTGTCATTTATCGCCATGTGTCATGTGATGTCATGTGTCATGTGTTGTCATGTGTCATATGATGTCATGTGCCATGTGTTGTCATGTGATGTCATGTGTCATATGGTGTCATGTGATGTTATGTGTCATGTGGTGTCATGTGTCATCATGTGTCATGTATTGTCATGTGGTGTCATGTGTCATCATGTGTCATATGGTGTCATGTGGCATCACATGTCATGTGTCATGTGATGTCATGTGTCATGTGGTGTCATGTGGTGTCATGTGTCATGTATCGTCATGTGTCATGTATCGTCATGTGTCATGTGATGTCATGTGTCATGTGTTGTCATGTGTCATGTGGTGTCATGTGTCATGTGGTGTCATGTGTCATCACCTGTCTTGTGTCACATGGTGTGATGTGTCATGAGGTATCATGTTGTGTCATCACGTGTCATGTGTCATGTGGTGTCACGTATCATGTGTTATCATATAGTGTCATGTGTCATGTGATGTCATGTGTCATGTGTTGTCATGTGATGTCATGTGTCATGTGGTGTCAAGTGTCATGTGTCATGTATCATCATGTGTCATGTGTTGTTGTGATGGCATGTGTCATGTGGTGTCATGTGTCATGTGATGTCATGTGGTGACATGTGGTGTCATGTGTCATCATGTGTCATGTGTTGTCATGTGGTGTCATGTGTCATCATGTGTCATGTGTTGTCATTTGGTGTCATGTGTCATCACATGTCATGTGTCATGTGATGTCATGTGTCATGTGGTGTCAAGTGTCATGTGGTATCATGTGTCATGTATCGTCATGTGTCATGTGTTGTCATGTGGTGTCATGTGTCATCATGTGTCATGTGTCATGTGTTGTCATGTGGTGTCATGTGTCATCACATGTCATGTGTCATCATGTGTCATGTGATGTCATGTGTCGTGCTGTCATGTGCTGTCATGTGTCATGTGTCATGTGGTGTCATGTCATGTGTCATGTTTTATGATGAGTGTCATGTGGTGTCATTTGTCATCATGTGTTGTCATGTGTCGTCATGTGGTGCCATGTGACATCATGTGTTGTCAGTCATGTGGTGTCATGTGGTGTCATGTGTCATCATGTGTCATGTGTTGTCATGTGGTGTCATCACGTGTCATGTGTCATGTGGTGTCACGTATCATGTGGTGTCATATAGTGTCATGTGTCATGTGATGTCATGAGTCATGTGTTGTCATGTGATGTCATGTGTCATGTGGTGTCAAGTGTCATGTGGTGTCATGTGTCATGTATCGTCATGTGTCATGTGATGTCATGTGTCATATATCATCATGTGTCATGTAGTGTCATGTGTCATCACATGTCATGTGTCATGTATCGTCATGTGTCATGTGATGTCATGTGTCATGAGGTGTCATGTGTCATGTATCGTCATGTGTCATGTGATGTCATGTGGTGACATGTGGTGTCATGTGTCGTCAGATGTCATGTGTCATGAGTTGTCATGTGATGTCATGTGTCATGTGTCATGTGGTGTCATGTGTCATGTATCATGTGGAGTCATATGTCATGTGTCAAAAAATGTATATATCTAGAGGATCTTACTGTAAGATTACTGTACTCTGTACCTTTCTGAGCACGAGCTGAATGCTAATTGGCTGTCAACTGTCTGTCAATACTCCAAACCAGAAAGTGTTGGCAGCCATCTTGTGCCTCGGTAGACTGAGGCACAAGAAAGCAGAAAAACAAACGTGTAAAACGCAAAAAGGGGGCAGGGTATGTCATGTGTCATATGCAGGGTATGTCATGTGCCAGGCCTGCTCTGGGTGTTTCACAAGGACCCCAAAGGCCCCCCCCAAATTTTTGGGGGGACAAAAACCACGGGGGACGAGTACCATACGAGTCCTGTAAGCTTACTGTACCTGCATGAGCTGAATGCTAATTGGCTGTCAACGGTCTGTCAACACTCCAAACCAGAAAGTGTTGGCCGCCATCTTATGCCTCGGTAGACTGAGGCACAAGAAAGCAGAAAAACAAACGTGTAAAATGCAAAAAGGGGGCAGGGTAGAAACACCCTGCCCCCTAGGCCTGCTCTGGGTGTTTCACAAGAACCCCAAAGGCCCCCCCCCCAAATTTTTGGGGGGACAAAAACTACGGGGACGAGTACCATACGAGTCCTGTAAGCTTACTGTACTCTGTACCTGCACGAGCTGAATGCTAATTGGCTGTCAACTGTCTGTCAACACTCCAAACCAGAAAGTGTTGGCCGCCATCTTGTGCCTCGGTAGACTGACGCACAAGAAAGCAGAAAAACAAACAAGTAGAACTCAAAAAGGGGGCAGGGTAGAAACCCCCTGACCCCCTAGGCCTGCTCAGGGATCCCACAAGGACCCACAAGGCCCCCCATTATTTTTTTTTACAAAAACTGCAGAGTACGAGTACTGTACAAGCACAGTAAGCTTACTGTAAGCTTACTGTAATCTGTACCTTCCCGAGCACGAGCTGAATGCTAATTGGCTGTCAACTGTCTGTAAACACTCCAAACAATCATGTGTCATGTGTTGTCATGTGGTGTCATGTGTCATCACGTGTCATGTGTCATTTGATGTCATGTGATGTCATGTGTCATGTTGTGTCATCATGTGTCATCTTGTATCCTGTGGTGTCATCTTGTATCCTGTGGTGTCATGTGTCATCATGTGTTGTCATGTGTCATCATGTGGTGCCATGTGACCTCATGTGTTGTCAGTCATGTGGTATCATGTTTCATCATGTGTCATGTGTTGTCATATCGTGTAATGTGTCATGTAGTGTCATGTGTCATGTAGTGTCATGTGTCATGTGTTGTCATGTGATGTCATGTGTCATGTGGTGTCATGTGTCATCACGTGTCATGTTTCATGTGGTGTCATGTGTCATGTGGTGTCATGTGTCATGTATCATCATGTGTCATGTGATGTCATATGTCATGTGTTGTCATGTGTCATGTGGTGTCATGTGTCATGTATCGCCATGTGTCATGTGATGTCATATGTCATGTGTTGTCATGTGTCATATGGTGTCATGTGATGTCATGTGTCATGTGGTGTCATGTGTCATCAGGTGTCATGTATTGTCATGTGGTGTCATGTGTCATGTGTCATATGGTGTCATGTGGCATCACATGTCATGTGTCATGTGTCATATGGTGTCATGTGGCATCACATGTCATGTGTCATGTGATGTCATGTGTCATGTGGTGTCATGTGGTGTCATGTGTCATGTATCGTCATGTGTCATGTGTCATGTCATGTGTCATGTGGTGTCATGTGTCATGTGATGTCATGTGTCATGTGTTGTCATGTTCCATGTGGTGTCATGTGGTGTCATGTGTCATGTGGTGTCATGTGTCATCACCTGTCTTGTGTCACATGGTGTCATGTGTCATGAGGTGTCATGTGGTGTCATCACATGTCATGTGTCATGTGGTGTCATGTATCATGTGGTGTCATATAGTGTCATGTGTCATGTGATGTCATGTGTCATGTGTTGTCATGTGATGTCATGTGTCATGTGGTGTCACGTGTCATGTGGTGTCATGTGTCATGTATCGTCATGTGTCATGTGATGTCATGTGGTGTCATGTGTTGTCATGTGATGTCATGTGTCATGTGGTGTCATGTGTCATCATGTGTCATCTTGTGTCATGTGGTGTCATGTGGTGTCATGTGTCATCATGTGTTGTCATGTGTCATCATGTGGTGCCATGTGACCTCATGTGTTGTCAGTCATGTGGTATCATGTTTCATCATGTGTCATGTGTTGTCATATCGTGTCATGTGTCATGTAGTGTCATGTGTCATGTGTTGTCATGTGATGTCATGTGTCATGTGGTGTCATGTGTCATCACGTGTCATGTTTCATGTGGTGTCATGTGTCATGTATCATCATGTGTCATGTGATGTCATGTGTCATGTGTTGTCATGTGGTGTCATGTATCGCCATGTGTCATGTGATGTCATGTGTCATGTGTTGTCATGTGTCATATGATGTCATGTGCCATGTGTTGTCATGTGATGTCATGTGTCATATGGTGTCATGTGATGTCATGTGTCATGTGTCATCATGTGTCATGTATTGTCATGTGGTGTCATGTGTCATCATGTGGTGTCATGTGTCATCATGTGTCATGTGGTGTCATGTGGCATCACATGTCATGTGTCATGTGATGTCATGTGTCATGTGGTGTCATGTGGTGTCATGTGTCATGTATCGTCATGTGTCATGTGTCATGTGGTGTCATGTGTCATGTGATATCATGTGTCATGTGTTGTCATGTGTCATGTGGTGTCATGTGGTGTCATGTGTCATGTGGTGTCATGTGTCATCACGTGTCTTGTGTCACATGGTGTCATGTGTCATGAGGTGTCATGTGGTGTCATCACGTGTCATGTGTCTCCTGTGGTGTCACGTATCATGTGGTGTCATATTTTGTCATGTCATGTGATGTCATGTGTCATGTGTTGTCATGTGATGTCATGTGTCATGTGGTGTCAAGTGGTGTCATGTGTCATGTATCGTCATGTGTCATGTGTTGTCATGTGATGGCATGTGTCATGTGGTGTCATGTGTCATGTGATGTCATGTGGTGACATTTGGTGTCATGTGTCATCATGTGTCATGTGTTGTCATGTGGTGTCATGTGTTATCATGTGTCATCATGTGTCATATGTTGTCATTTGGTGTCATGTGTCATCACATGTCATGTGTCATGTGATGTCATGTGTCATGTGGTGTCAAGTGTCATGTGGTGTCATGTGTCATGTATCGTCATGTGTCATGTGTTGTCATGTGGTGTCATGTGTCATCATGTGTCATGTGTCATGTGTTGTCATGTGGTGTCATGTGTCATCACATGTCATGTGTCATGTAATGTCATGTGTTGTGCTGTCATGTGCTGTCATGTGTCATGTGTCATGTGGTGTCATATGTCATGTGTCATCATGTGTCATGAGTGTCATGTGGTATCATTTGTCATCATGTGTTGTCATGTGTCATCATGCGGTGCCATGTGACATCATGTGTTGTCAGTCATGTGGTGTCATGTGTCATCATGTGTCATGTGTTGTCATGTGGTGTCATCACGAGTCATGTGTCATGTAATGTCATGTGTCATGTAGTGTCATGTGTCATGTGTTGTCATGTGATGTCATGTGTCATGTGGTGTCATGTGTCATCATGTGTCATGTTTCATGTGGTGTCATGTGTCATGTGGTGTCATGAGTCATGTATCATCATGTGTCATGTGATGTCATGTGTCATGTGTTGTCATGGGTCATGTGGTGTCATGTGTCATTTATCGCCATGTGTCATGTGATGTCATGTGTTGTCATGTGTCATATGATGTCATGTGCCATGTGTTGTCATGTGATGTCATGTGTCATATGGTGTCATGTGATGTCATGTGTCATGTGGTGTCATGTGTCATCATGTGTCATGTATTGTCATGTGGTGTCATGTGTCATCATGTGTCATATGGTGTCATGTGGCATCACATGTCATGTGTCATGTGATGTCATGTGGTGTCATGTGGTGTCATGTGTCATGTATCGTCATGTGTCATGTATCATGTCATGTGTCATGTGGTGTCATGTGTCATGTGATGTCATGTGTCATGTGTTGTCATGTGTCATGTGGTGTCATGTGTCATGTGGTGTCATGTGTCATCACCTGTCTTGTGTCACATGGTGTGATGTGTCATGAGGTATCATGTTGTGTCATCACGTGTCATGTGTCATGTGGTGTCACGTATCATGTGTTATCATATAGTGTCATGTGTCATGTGATGTCATGTGTCATGTGTTGTCATGTGATGTCATGTGTCATGTGGTGTCAAGTGTCATGTGTCATGTATCGTCATGTGTCATGTGTTGTCGTGATGGCATGTGTCATGTGGTGTCATGTGTCATGTGATGTCATGTGGTGACATGTGGTGTCATGTGTCATCATGTGTCATGTGTTGTCATGTGGTGTCATGTGTCATCATGTGTCATGTGTTGTCATTTGGTGTCATGTGTCATCACATGTCATGTGTCATGTGATGTCATGTGTCATGTGGTGTCAAGTGTCATGTGGTGTCATGTGTCATGTATCGTCATGTGTCATGTGTTGTCATGTGGTGTCATGTGTCATCATGTGTCATGTGTCATGTGTTGTCATGTGGTGTCATGTGTCATCACATGTCATGTGTCATGTGTCATGTGATGTCATGTGTCGTGCTGTCATGTGCTGTCATGTGTCATGTGTCATGTGGTGTCATGTCATGTGTCATGTTTTATGATGAGTGTCATGTGGTGTCATTTGTCATCATGTGTTGTCATGTGTCGTCATGCGGTGCCATGTGACATCATGTGTTGTCAGTCATGTGGTATCATGTGGTGTCATGTGTCATCATGTGTCATGTGTTGTCATGTGGTGTCATCACGTGTCATGTGTCATGTGGTGTCACGTATCATGTGGTGTCATATAGTGTCATGTGTCATGTGATGTCATGTGTCATGTGTTGTCATTTGATGTCATGTGTCATGTGGTGTCAAGTGTCATGTGGTGTCATGTGTCATGTATCGTCATGTGTCATGTGATGTCATGTGTCATGTGTCATCATGTGTCATGTAGTGTCATGTGTCATCACATGTCATGTGTCGTCATGTGTCATGTGATGTCATGTGATGTCATGTGTCATATGGTGTCATGTGTCATGTGATGTCATGTGTCATGTGTTGTCATGTGTCAGCATGTGTCATGTGTTGTCATGTGTTGTCATGTGTCATCACGTGTCTTGTGTCACGTGGTATCATGTGTCATGTGTCGTCATGTGTCATGTAGTGTCATGTGTCATCACATGTCATGTGTCATGTGGTGTCATGTGTCATGTGGTGTCATGTGTCATGTATCATCATGTGTCATGTGATGTCATGTGTCATGTTATGTCATGTGTCATGTGTTGTCATGTGATGTCATGTGTCATGTGGTGTCATGGGGTGTCATGTATCATGTATCGTCATGTGTCATGTGATGTCATGTGTTGTCATGTGATATCATGTGTCATATGGTGTCATGTGTCATGTGATGTCATGTGTCATGTGTTGTCATGTGTCATCATGTGTCATGTGTTGTCATGTGTCATCACGTGTCTTGTGTCATGTGGTGTCATGTGTCATGAGGTGGCATATGTCATGTATCGTCATGTGTCATGTGATGTCATGTGGTGACATGTGGTGTCATGTATCATCAGATGTCATGTGTCATGTGTTGTCATGTGATGTCATGTGTCATGTGTCATGTGGTGTCATGTGTCATGTATCATGTGGAGTCATATGTCATGTGTCAAAAAATTTATATATCTAGAGGATCTTACTGTAAGATTACTGTACTCTGTACCTTTCCGAGCACGAGCTGAATGCTAATTGGCTGTCAACTGTCTGTCAATACTCCAAACCAGAAAGTGTTGGCAGCCATCTTGTGCCTCGGTAGACTGAGGCACAAGAAAGCAGAAAAACAAACGTGTAAAACGCAAAAAAGGGGGCAGGGTATGTCATGTGTCATGTGCAGGGTATGTCATGTGCCAGGCCTGCTCTGGGTGTTTCACAAGGACCCCAAAGGCCCCCCCCAAATTTTTTGGGGGACAAAAACCACGGGGGACGAGTACCATACGAGTCCTGTAAGCTTACTGTACCTGCATGAGCTGAATGCTAATTGGCTGTCAACGGTCTGTCAACACTCCAAACCAGAAAGTGTTGGCCACCATCTTGTGCCTCGGTAGACTGAGGCACAAGAAAGCAGAAAAACAAACGTGTAAAACGCAAAAAGGGGGCAGGGTAGAAACACCCTGCCCCCTAGGCCTGCTCTGGGTGTTTCACAAGGACCCCAAAGGCCCCCCCAAAAAAATTTTGGGGGACAAAAACTACGGGGACGAGTACCATACGAGTCCTGTAAGCTTACTGTACTCTGTACCTGCACGAGCTGAATGCTAATTGGCTGTCAACTGTCTGTCAACACTCCAAACCAGAAAGTGTTGGCCGCCATCTTGTGCCTCGCTAGACTGAGGCACAAGAAAGCAGAAAAACAAACAAGTAGAACCCAAAAAGGGGGTAGGGTAGAAACCCGTCGGCCCCCTAGGCCTGCTCAGGGATCCCACAAGGACCCACAAGGCCCCCCATTATTTTTTTTTACAAAAACTGCAGAGTACGAGTACTGTACAAGCACAGTAAGCTTACTGTAAGCTTACTGTAATCTGTACCTTCCCGAGCACGAGCTGAATGCTAATTGGCTGTCAACTGTCTGTAAACTCTCCAAACAATCATGTGTCATGTGTTGTCATGTGGTGTCATGAGTCATCACGTGTCATGTGTCATTTGATGTCATGTGATGTCATGTGTCATGTGGTGTCATATGTCATGTGTCATCATGTGTCATCTTGTATCCTGTGGTGTCATTTGTCATCATGTGTTGTCATGTGTCATCATGTGGTACCATGTGACCTCATGTGTTGTCAGTCATGTGGTATCATGTTTCATCATGTGTCATGTGTTGTCATATCGTGTCATGTGTCATGTAGTGTCATGTGTCATGTAGTGTCATGTGTCATGTGTTGTCATGTGATGTCATGTGTCATGTGGTGTCATGTGTCATCACGTGTCATGTTTCATGTGGTGTCATGTGTCATGTGGTGTCATGAGTCATGTATCATCATGTGTCATGTGATGTCATGTGTCATGTGTTGTCATGGGTCATGTGGTGTCATGTGTCATTTATCGCCATGTGTCATGTGATGTCATGTGTCATGTGTTGTCATGTGTCATATGATGTCATGTGCCATGTGTTGTCATGTGATGTCATGTGTCATATGGTGTCATGTGATGTCATGTGTCATGTGGTGTCATGTGTCATCATGTGTCATGTATTGTCATGTGGTGTCATGTGTCATCATGTGTCATATGGTGTCATGTGGCATCACATGTCATGTGTCATGTGATGTCATGTGTCATGTGGTGTCATGTGGTGTCATGTGTCATGTATCGTCATGTGTCATGTATCATGTCATGTGTCATGTGGTGTCATGTGTCATGTGATGTCATGTGTCATGTGGTGTCATGTGTCATGTGGTGTCATATGTCATCACCTGTCTTGTGTCACATGGTGTGATGTGTCATGAGGTATCATGTTGTGTCATCACGTGTCATGTGTCATGTGGTGTCACGTATCATGTGTTATCATATAGTGTCATGTGTCATGTGATGTCATGTGTCATGTGTTGTCATGTGATGTCATGTGTCATGTGGTGTCAAGTGTCATGTGTTGTCGTGATGGCATGTGTCATGTGGTGTCATGTGTCATGTGATGTCATGTGGTGACATGTGGTGTCATGTGTCATCATGTGTCATGTGTTGTCATATGGTGTCATGTGTCATCATGTGTCATGTGTTGTCATTTGGTGTCATGTGTCATCACATGTCATGTGTCATGTGATGTCATGTGTCATGTGGTGTCAAGTGTCATGTGGTGTCATGTGTCATGTATCGTCATGTGTCATGTGTTGTCATGTGGTGTCATGTGTCATCATGTGTCATGTGTCATGTGTTGTCATGTGGTGTCATGTGTCATCACATGTCATGTGTCATGTGTCATGTGTCATGTGATGTCATGTGTCGTGCTGTCATGTGCTGTCATGTGTCATGTGGTATCATGTCATGTGTCATGTTTTATGATGAGTGTCATGTGGTGTCATTTGTCATCATGTGTTGTCATGTGTCATCATGCGGTGCCATGTGACATCATGTGTTGTCAGTCATGTGGTGTCATGTGGTGTCATGTGTCATCATGTGTCATGTGTTGTCATGTGGTGTCATCACGTGTCATGTGTCATGTGGTGTCACGTATCATGTGGTGTCATATAGTGTCATGTGTCATGTGATGTCATGTGTCATGTGTTGTCATGTGATGTCATGTGTCATGTGGTGTCAAGTGTCATGTGGTGTCATGTGTCATGTATCGTCATGTGTCATGTGATGTCATGTGTCATGTGTCATCATGTGTCATGTAGTGTCATGTGTCATCACATGTCATGTGTCATGTATCGTCATGTGTCATGTGATGTCATATGATGTCATGTGTCATGTGTTGTCATGTGTCAGCATGTGTCATGTGTTGTCATGTGTTGTCATGTGTCATCACATGTCTTGTGTCACGTGGTGTCATGTGTCATGTAGTGTCATGTGTCATCACATGTCATGTGTCATGTGGTGTCATGTGTCATGTGGTGTCATGTGTCATGTATCATCATGTGTCATGTGATGTCATGTGTCATGTTATGTCATGTGTCATGTGTTGTCATGTGATGTCATGTGTCATGTGGTGTCATGGGGTGTCATGTATCATGTATCGTCATGTGTCATGTGATGTCATGTGTTGTCATGTGATGTCATGTGTCATATGGTGTCATGTGTCATGTGATGTCATGTGTCATGTGTTGTCATGTGTCATCATGTGTCATGTGTTGTCATGTGTCATCACTTGTCTTGTGTCACGTGGTGTCATGTGTCATGAGGTGGCATATGTCATGTATCGTCATGTGTCATGTGATGTCATGTGGTGACATGTGGTGTCATGTATCGTCAGATGTCATGTGTCATGTGTTGTCATGTGATGTCATGTGTCATGTGTCATGTGGTGTCATGTGTCATGTATCATGTGGAGTCATATGTCATGTGTCAAAAAATGTATATATCTAGAGGATCTTACTGTAAGATTACTGTACTCTGTACCTTTCCGAGCACGAGCTGAATGCTAATTGGCTGTCAACTGTCTGTCAATACTCCAAACCAGAAAGTGTTGGCAGCCATCTTGTGCCTCGGTAGACTGAGGCACAAGAAAGCAGAAAAACAAACGTGTAAAACGCAAAAAGGGGGCAGGGTATGTCATGTGTCATGTGCAGGGTATGTCATGTGCCAGGCCTGCTCTGGGTGTTTCACAAGGACCCCAAAGGCCCCCCAAATTGTTTGGGGGACAAAAACCACGGGGGACGAGTACCATACGAGTCCTATAAGCTTACTGTACCTGCATGAGCTGAATGCTAATTGGCTGTCAACGGTCTGTCAACACTCCATGTGATGTGATGACACATGACAACACATGACACATGACATCACATGACACATGACGATACATGACACATGACACCACATGTCACCACATGACACCACATGAAACATGACATCACACATGACGATACATGACACATGACACCACATGACACCTCATGACACATGACACCACATGACACATGACATCACATGATACCACATGACACATGACACATGACACATGACACATGACATCACATGACAACACATGACACATGACACCACATGACAAATGACATCACATGACACATGACGATACATGACACATGACACCACATGACACATGACATCACATGACAACACATGACACATGACATCACATGACACATGATGATACATGACACATGACACCACATGACACATGACACCACATGAAACATGACACGTGATGACACATGACATCACATGACACATGATGACACATGACACCACATGACACATGACATCACATGACACCACATGACACATGACATCACATGACAACACATGACACATGACATCACATGACACATGACAATACATGACACATGACACCACATGACACATGCTGAAACATGATACCACATGACACCACATGACTGACAACACATGATGTCACATGGCACCACATGATGACACATGACAACAGATGATGACACATGATGACACATGACACAAGATGACACATGATGACACATGATGACACATGACACCACATGACACATGACATCACATGACACCACATGACACATGACATGACACCACATGACACATGACATCACATGACAACACATTACACATGACATCACATGACACATGATGATACATGACACATGACACCACATGACACATGACACCACATGAAACATGACACGTGATGACACATGACATCACATGACAACACATGACACTACATGACACATGACATCATATGACACCACATGACACATGACATGACACCACATGACACATGACATCACATGACAACACATGACACATGACATCACATGACAACACATGACACATGACATCACATGACACATGACGATACATGACACATGACACCACATGACACATGATATCACATGACAAAACATGACACATGACATCACATGACACATGACACTATATGATACATGACAACACATGACACATGACATGTGATGACACATGACAACACATGACACATGACATCACATGACACATGACGATACATGACACATGACACCACATGTCACCACATGATACCACATGAAACATGACATCACACATGACGATACATGACACATGACACCACATGACACCTCATGACACATGACACCACATGACACATGACATCACATGACACCACATGACACATGACACATGACACATGACATCACATGACAACACATGACACATGACACCACATGACATCACATGACACATGACGATACATGACACATGACACCACATGACACATGACATCACATGACAACACATGACACATGACATCACATGACACATGATGATACATGACACATGACACCACATGACACATGACACCACATGAAACATGACACGTGATGACACATGACATCACATGACACATGATGACACATGACACCACATGACACATGACATCACATGACACCACATGACACATGACATCACATGACAACACATGACACATGACATCACATGACACATGATACCACATGACGATACATGACACATGACACCACATGACACATGACACCACATGACACATGACATCACGTGACAACACATGACACATGACATCACATGACACATGACAATACAGGACACATGACACCACATGACACATGACACCACATGACACATGATGACACATGGCACCACATGACACATGACACCACATGACACATGACACCACATGACACATGACAACACATGACACATATGACACATGACAACACATGACACGACACCACATGACACCACATGACAACACATGACACATGACATCACATGACACCACATGACACATGACATCACATGACAACACATGACACATGACATCACATGACACATGACGATACATGACACCACATGACACATGACATCACATGACAACACATGACATCATATGACACATGACGATACATGACACATGACACCACATGAAACATGACACGTGATGACACATGACATCACATGACAACTCATGACACTACATGACACATGACACCACATGACAACACATGACACATGACACCACATGACACATGACACGTGATAACAAATGACACCACATGACACATGATGAAACATGATACCACATGACACCACATGGCACCACATGATGACACATGACAACACATAATGACACATGATGACACATGACACAAGATGACACATGATGACACATGACACCACATGACATCACATGACATCATATGACACATGACGATACATGACACCACATGACACATGACATCACATGACAACACATGACACCACGTGACACAAGACGTGATGACAAATGACACCATGTGACAACACATGACACATGATGACACCACATGACACATGACATCACACATGACGATACATGACACCACATGACATGACATGACAACACATGACACATGGCACATGATGACACATGACACATGACACCACATGACATCACATGACATGATGATACATGACACATGACACCACATGACACATGTCACCACATGACATGTGATGACACATGACACCACATGACACATGACACCACATTACACATGACACTACATGACACATGACATCACATGACAACACATGGCACATGACACCACATGACACATGACATCACATGACACGTGACACCACATGACATCACATGACATCACATGACACATGACGTCACATGGCACCACATGATGACACATGATGACACATGACACCACATGACAGCACATGACACATGACACCACATGACACATGACATCACATGACACGTGATGACACATGACACACATGACACCACATGACACATGACAACACATGACACATGACATCACATGGCACATGACACCACATGACACATGACATCACACATGACGATACATGACACCTCATGACACATGAAACTACATGACACATGACATCACATGACACCACATGACACATGACATCACATGACAACACATGGCACATGACATGACACCACATGACACATGACTCACATGACAACACATGACACATGACACCACATGACACCACATGACAACACATGACACATGACATCACATGACACCACATGACCCATGACGATACATGACACCACATGACACATGACATCACATTACAACACTTGACACATGACATCACATGACACATGACGATACATGACACATGACACCACATGACACATGACACCATATGAAACATGACACATGACATCACATGACAACACATGACACTACATGACACATGACACCACATGACAACACATGACACCACATGACACATGACTGACAACACATGACGTCACATGGCACCACATGATGACACATGACAACACATGACGACACATGATGACACATGACACAAGATGACACATGATGACACATGATGACACATGACACCACATGACACATGACACCATATGACATATGACATCACATGACACATGACGATACATGACACCACATGACACATGACATCACATGACAACACATGACACATGACACCACGTGACACAAGACATGTGATGACACATGACACCATGTGACAACACATGACACATGATGACACATGACATGTGGTGTCATGTGTCATGTATCATCATGTGTCATGCGGTGTCATGTGTCATGTGGTGTCATGTGGTGTCAAGTGTCATGTGGTGTCATGTGTCATATATCATCATGTGTCATGTGATGTCATGTGTCATGTGGTGTCATGTGTAATCATGTGTCATGTAGTGTCATGTGGTGTCATGTGTCATGTGGTGTCATGTGTCATGTGTTGTCACGTGGTGTCATGTGTCATCACGTGTCTTGTGTCACATTGTGTCATGTGTCATGAGGTGTCATGTGGTGTCATGTGTGTCATGTGGTGTCATGTGTCATGTGATATCATGTGTCATGTGGTGACATGTGGTGTCATGTGTCATGTATCATCATGTGTCATGTGATGTCATGTGGTGTCATGTGTTGTCATGTGATGTCATGTGTAATGTGGTGTCATGTGTCATCATGTGTCATCTTGTGTCATGTGGTGTCATGTGGTATCATGTGTCATCATGTGTTGTCATGTGTCATCATGTGGTGCCATGTGACCTCATGTGTTGTCAGTCATGTGGTATCATGTTTCATCATGTGTCATGTGTTGTCATATCGTGTCATGTGTCATGTAGTGTCATGTGTCATGTAGTGTCATATGTCATGTGTTGTCATGTGATGTCATGTGTCATGTGGTGTCATGTGTCATCATGTGTCATGTTTCAAGTGGTGTCATGTGTCATGTGGTGTCATGTGTCATCACGTGTCTTGTGTCACATGGTGTCATGTGTCATGAGGTGTCATGTGGTGTCATCACGTGTCACGTGTCTCCTGTGGTGTCACGTATCATGTGGTGTCATATTTTGTCATGTCATGTGAAGTCATGTGTCATGTGTTGTCATGTGATGTCATGTGTCATGTGGTGTCAAGTGTCATGTGGTGTCATGTGTCATGTATCGTCATGTGTCATGTGTTGTCATGTGATGGCATGTGTCATGTGGTGTCATGTGTCATGTGATGTCATGTGGTGACATGTGGTGTTATGTGTCATCATGTGTCATGTGTTGTCATGTGGTGTCATGTGTCATCATGTGTCATCATGTGTCATGTGTTGTCATTTGGTGTCATGTGTCATCACATGTCATGTGTCATGTGATGTCATGTGTCATGTGGTGTCAAGTGTCATGTGGTGTCATGTGTCATGTATCATCATGTGTCATGTGTTGTCATGTGGTGTCATGTGTCATCATGTGTCATGTGTCATGTGTTGTCATGTGGTGTCATGTGTCATCACATGTCATGTGTCATGTGTCATGTGATGTCATGTGTCGTGCTGTCATGTGCTGTCATGTGTCATGTGTCATGTGGTGTCATATGTCATGTGTCATCATGTGTCATGAGTGTCATGTGGTGTCATTTTCATCATGTGTTGTCATGTGTCATCATGCGGTGCCATGTGACATCATGTGGTGTCATGTGGTGTCATGTGTCATCATGTGTCATGTGTTGTCATGTGGTGTCATCACGTGTCATGTGTCATGAGGTGTCACGTATCATGTGGTGTCATATAGTGTCATGTGTCATGTGATGTCATGTGTCATGTGTTGTCATGTGTCATGTGGTGTCAAGTGTCATGTGGTGTCATGTGTCATGTATCGTCATGTGTCATGTGATGTCATGTGTCATAATGTGTCATGTAGTGTCATGTGGTGTCATGTCATGTATCGTCATGTGTCATGTGATATCATGTGTCATGTGATGTCATGTGTCATATGGTGTCATGTGTCATGTGATGTCATGTGTCATGTGTTGTCATGTGTCAGCATGTGTCATGTGCTGTCATGTGTTGTCATGTGTCATCATGTGTCTTGTGTCACGTGGTGTCATGTGTCATGTGTCGTCATGTGTCATGTAGTGTCATGTGTCATCACATGTCATGTGTCATGTGGTGTCATGTGTCATGTGGTGTCATGTGTCATGTATCGTCATGTGTCATGTGATGTCATGACACATGACATCGTCATTTGTCATGTGTCATATCATGTGTCATGTGGTGTCATGTGTCATGTGTCATCATGTGTCATGTATTGTCATGTGTTGTCATGTGTCATGTGGTGTCATGTGGTGTCATGTGTCATGTGGTGTCATGTGTCATCACGTGTCTTGTGTCACATGGTGTCATGTGTCATGAGGTGTCATGTGGTGTCATCACGTGTCATGTGTCTCCTGTGGTGTCACGTATCATGTGGTGTCATATTTTGTCATGTCATGTGATGTCATGTGTCATGTGTTGTCATGTGATGTCATGTGTCATGTGGTGTCAAGTGTCATGTGGTGTCATGTGTCATGTATCGTCATGTGTCATGTGTTGTCATGTGATGGCATGTGTCATGTGGTGTCATGTGTCATGTGATGTCATGTGGTGACATGTGGTGTCATGTGTCATCATGTGTCATGTGTTGTCATGTGGTGTCATGTGTTATCATGTGTCATCATGTGTCATATGTTGTCATTTGGTGTCATGTGTCATCACATGTCATGTGTCATGTGATGTCATGTGTCATGTGGTGTCAAGTGTCATGTGGTGTCATGTGTCATGTATCGTCATGTGTCATGTGTTGTCATGTGGTGTCATGTGTCATGTGTCATGTGTTGTCATGTGGTGTCATGTGTCATCACATGTCATGTGTCATGTGTCATGTAATGTCATGTGTCGTGCTGTCATGTGCTATCATGTGTCATGTGTCATGTGGTGTCATATGTCATGTGTCATCATGTGTCATGAGTGTCATGTGGTATCATTTGTCATCATGTGTTGTCATGTGTCATCATGCGGTGCCATGTGACATCATGTGTTGTCAGTCATGTGGTGTCATGTGGTGTCATGTGTCATCATGTGTCATGTGTTGTCATGTGGTGTCATCACGTGTCATGTGTCATGTGGTGTCACGTATCATGTGGTGTCATATAGTGTCATGTGTCATGTGATGTCATGTGTCATGTGTTGTCATGTGATGTCACGTGTCATGTGGTGTCAAGTGTCATGTGGTGTCATGTGTCATGTATCATCATATGTCATGTGATGTCATGTGTCATGTGTCATCATGTGTCATGTAGTGTCATGTGTCATCACATGTCATGTGTCATGTGGTGTCATGTGTCATGTATCGTCATGTGTCATGTGATGTCATGTGTCATGTGATGTCATGTGTCATATGGTGTCATGTGTCATGTGATGTCATGTGTCATGTGTTGTCATGTGTCAGCATGTGTCATGTGTTGTCATGTGTTGTCATGTGTCATCACGTGTCTTGTGTCACGTGGTGTCATGTGTCGTCATGTGTCATGTAGTGTCATGTGTCATCACATGTCATGTGTCATGTGGTGTCATGTGTCACATGGTGTCATGTGTCATGAGGTGTCATGTGGTGTCATCACGTGTCATGTGTCTCCTGTGGTGTCACGTATCATGTGGTGTCATATTTTGTCATGTCATGTGATGTCATGTGTCATGTGTTGTCATGTGATGTCATGTGTCATGTGGTGTCAAGTGTCATGTGGTGTCATGTGTCATGTATCGTCATGTGTCATGTGTTGTCATGTGATGGCATGTGTCATGTGGTGTCATGTGTCATGTGATGTCATGTGGTGACATGTGGTGTCATGTGTCATCATGTGTCATGTGTTGTCATGTGGTGTCATGTGTTATCATGTGTCATCATGTGTCATATGTTGTCATTTGGTGTCATGTGTCATCACATGTCATGTGTCATGTGATGTCATGTGTCATGTGGTGTCAAGTGTCATGTGGTGTCATGTGTCATGTATCGTCATGTGTCATGTGTTGTCATGTGGTGTCATGTGTCATGTGTCATGTGTTGTCATGTGGTGTCATGTGTCATCACATGTCATGTGTCATGTGTCATGTAATGTCATGTGTCGTGCTGTCATGTGCTATCATGTGTCATGTGTCATGTGGTGTCATATGTCATGTGTCATCATGTGTCATGAGTGTCATGTGGTATCATTTGTCATCATGTGTTGTCATGTGTCATCATGCGGTGCCATGTGACATCATGTGTTGTCAGTCATGTGGTGTCATGTGGTGTCATGTGTCATCATGTGTCATGTGTTGTCATGTGGTGTCATCACGTGTCATGTGTCATGTGGTGTCACGTATCATGTGGTGTCATATAGTGTCATGTGTCATGTGATGTCATGTGTCATGTGTTGTCATGTGATGTCACGTGTCATGTGGTGTCAAGTGTCATGTGGTGTCATGTGTCATGTATCATCATATGTCATGTGATGTCATGTGTCATGTGTCATCATGTGTCATGTAGTGTCATGTGTCATCACATGTCATGTGTCATGTGGTGTCATGTGTCATGTATCGTCATGTGTCATGTGATGTCATGTGTCATGTGATGTCATGTGTCATATGGTGTCATGTGTCATGTGATGTCATGTGTCATGTGTTGTCATGTGTCAGCATGTGTCATGTGTTGTCATGTGTTGTCATGTGTCATCACGTGTCTTGTGTCACGTGGTGTCATGTGTCGTCATGTGTCATGTAGTGTCATGTGTCATCACATGTCATGTGTCATGTGGTGTCATGTGTCATGTGGTGTCATGTGTCATGTATCGTCATGTGTCATGTGATGTCATGTGTCATGTGTCATGTGTCATGTAATGTCATGTGTTGTGCTGTCATGTGCTGTCATGTGTCATGTGTCATGTGGTGTCATATGTCATGTGTCATCATGTGTCATGAGTGTCATGTGGTCATTTGTCATCATGTGTTGTCATGTGTCATCATGCGGTGCCATGTGACATCATGTGTTGTCAGTCATGTGGTGTCATGTGGTGTCATCACGAGTCATGTGTCATGAGGTGTCACGTATCATGTGGTGTCATATAGTGTCAAGTGTCATGTGATGTCATGTGTCATGTGTTGTCATGTGATGGCATGTGTCATGTGGTGTCATGTGTCATGTATCGTCATATGTCATGTGATGTCATGTGTCATCATGTGTCATGTAGTGTCATGTGTCATCACATGTCATGTGTCATGTGGTGTCATGTGTCATGTATCGTCATGTGTCATGTGATGTCATGTGTCATGTGATGTCATGTGTCATATGGTGTCATGTGTCATGTGATGTCATGTGTCATGTGTTGTCATGTGTCAGCATGTGTCATGTGTTGTCATGTGTTGTCATGTGTCATCACGTGTCTTGTGTCACGTGGTGTCATGTGTCATGTGTCGTCATGTGTCATGTAGTGTCATGTGTCATCACATGTCATGTGTCATGTGTCATGTGGTGTCATGTGTCATGTATCGTCATGTGATGGCATGTGTCATGTGGTGTCAAGTGTCATGTGGTGTCATGTGTCATGTATCGTCATATGTCATGTGATGTCATGTGTCATGTGTCATCATGTGTCATGTAGTGTCATGTGTCATCACATGTCATGTGTCATGTGGTGTCATGTGTCATGTATCGTCATGTGTCATGTGATGTCATGTGTCATGTGATGTCATGTGTCATATGGTGTCATGTGATGTCATGTGTCATGTGTTGTCATGTGTCAGCATGTGTCATGTGTTGTCATGTGTTGTCATGTGTCATCACGTGTCTTGTGTCACGTGGTGTCATGTGTCATGTGTCGTCATGTGTCATGTAGTGTCATGTGTCATCACATGTCATGTGTCATGTGTCATGTGGTGTCATGTGTCATGTATCGTCATGTGTCATGTGATGTCATGTGTCATGTGATGTCATGTGTCATGTGTTGTCATGTGATGTTATGTGTCATGTGGTGTCATGGGGTGTCATGTGTCATGTATCGTCATGTGTCATGTGATGTCATGTGTTGTCATGTGATGTCATGTGTCATATGGTGTCATGTGTCACGTGATGTCATGTGTCATGTGTTGTCATGTGTCATCATGTGTCATGTGTTGTCATGTGTTGTCATGTGTCATCAAGTGTCTTGTGTCACGTGGTGTCATGTGTCATGAGATGTCATGTGTCATGTATCGTCATGTGTCATGTGATGTCATGTGGTGACATGTGGTGTCATGTATCGTCAGATGTCATGTGTCATGTGTTGTGATGTCATGTGTCATGTGGTGTCATGTGTCATGTATCATGTGGAGTCATATGTCATGTGTCAAAAAATGTATATATCTAGAGGATCTTACTGTAAGATTACTGTACTCTGTACCTTTCCGAGCACGAGCTGAATGCTAATTGGCTGTCAACTGTCTGTCAATACTCCAAACCAGAAAGTGTTGGCAGCCATCTTGTGCCTCGGTAGACTGAGGCACAAGAAAGCAGAAAAACAAACGTGTAAAACGCAAAAAAGGGGGCAGGGTATGTCATGTGTCATGTGCAGGGTATGTCGTGTGCCAGGCCTGCTCTGGGTGTTTCACAAGGACCCCAAAGGCCCCCCCCAAATTTTTTGGGGGACAAAAACCACGGGGGACGAGTACCATACGAGTCCTGTAAGCTTACTGTACCTGCATGAGCTGAATGCTAATTGGCTGTCAACGGTCTGTCAACACTCCAAACCAGAAAGTGTTGGCCACCATCTTGTGCCTCGGTAGACTGAGGCACAAGAAAGCAGAAAAACAAACGTGTAAAACGCAAAAAGGGGGCAGGGTAGAAACACCCTGCCCCCTAGGCCTGCTCTGGGTGTTTCACAAGGACCCCAAAGGCCCCCCCCCAAAAAATTTTGGGGGACAAAAACTACGGGGACGAGTACCATACGAGTCCTGTAAGCTTACTGTACTCTGTACCTGCACGAGCTGAATGCTAATTGGCTGTCAACTGTCTGTCAACACTCCAAACCAGAAAGTGTTGGCCGCCATCTTGTGCCTCGCTAGACTGAGGCACAAGAAAGCAGAAAAACAAACAAGTAGAACGCAAAAAGGGGGTAGGGTAGAAACCCGTCGGCCCCCTAGGCCTGCTCAGGGATCCCACAAGGACCCACAAGGCCCCCCATTATTTTTTTTTACAAAAACTGCAGAGTACGAGTACTGTACAAGCACAGTAAGCTTACTGTAAGCTTACTGTAATCTGTACCTTCCCGAGCACGAGCTGAATGCTAATTGGCTGTCAACTGTCTGTAAACTCTCCAAACAATCATGTGTCATGTGTTGTCATGTGGTGTCATGAGTCATCACGTGTCATGTGTCATTTGATGTCATGTGATGTCATGTGTCATGTGGTGTCATATGTAATGTGTCATCATGTGTCATCTTGTATCCTGTGGTGTCATTTGTCATCATGTGTTGTCATGTGTCATCATGTGGTACCATGTGACCTCATGTGTTGTCAGTCATGTGGTATCATGTTTCATCATGTGTCATGTGTTGTCATATCGTGTCATGTGTCATGTAGTGTCATGTGTCATGTAGTGTCATGTGTCATGTGTTGTCATGTGATGTCATGTGTCATGTGGTGTCATGTGTCATCACGTGTCATGTTCCATGTGGTGTCATGTGTCATGTGGTGTCATGAGTCATGTATCATCATGTGTCATGTGATGTCATGTGTCATGTGTTGTCATGGGTCATGTGGTGCCATGTGTCATTTATCGCCATGTGTCATGTGATGTCATGTGTCATGTGTTGTCATGTGTCATATGATGTCATGTGCCATGTGTTGTCATGTGATGTCATGTGTCATATGGTGTCATGTGATGTTATGTGTCATGTGGTGTCATGTGTCATCATGTGTCATGTATTGTCATGTGGTGTCATGTGTCATCATGTGTCATATGGTGTCATGTGGCATCACATGTCATGTGTCATGTGATGTCATGTGTCATGTGGTGTCATGTGGTGTCATGTGTCATGTATCGTCATGTGTCATGTATCGTCATGTGTCATGTGATATGTGGACATCACATGACAACACATGACACATGACATCACATGACACATGACAATACATGACACATGACACCACATGACACATGCTGAAACATGATACCACATGACACCACATGACTGACAACACATGATGTCACATGGCACCACATGATGACACATGACAACAGATGATGACACATGATGACACATGACACAAGATGACACATGATGACACATGATGACACATGACACCACATGACACATGACATCACATGACACCACATGACACATGACATGACACCACATGACACATGACATCACATGACAACACATTACACATGACATCACATGACACATGATGATACATGACACATGACACCACATGACACATGACACCACATGAAACATGACACGTGATGACACATGACATCACATGACAACACATGACACTACATGACACATGACATCATATGACACCACATGACACATGACATGACACCACATGACACATGACATCACATGACAACACATGACACATGACATCACATGACAACACATGACACATGACATCACATGACACATGACGATACATGACACATGACACCACATGACACATGATATCACATGACAAAACATGACACATGACATCACATGACACATGACACTATATGATACATGACAACACATGACACATGACATGTGATGACACATGACAACACATGACACATGACATCACATGACACATGACGATACATGACACATGACACCACATGTCACCACATGATACCACATGAAACATGACATCACACATGACGATACATGACACATGACACCACATGACACCTCATGACACATGACACCACATGACACATGACATCACATGACACCACATGACACATGACACATGACACATGACATCACATGACAACACATGACACATGACACCACATGACATCACATGACACATGACGATACATGACACATGACACCACATGACACATGACATCACATGACAACACATGACACATGACATCACATGACACATGATGATACATGACACATGACACCACATGACACATGACACCACATGAAACATGACACGTGATGACACATGACATCACATGACACATGATGACACATGACACCACATGACACATGACATCACATGACACCACATGACACATGACATCACATGACAACACATGACACATGACATCACATGACACATGATACCACATGACGATACATGACACATGACACCACATGACACATGACACCACATGACACATGACATCACGTGACAACACATGACACATGACATCACATGACACATGACAATACAGGACACATGACACCACATGACACATGACACCACATGACACATGATGACACATGGCACCACATGACACATGACACCACATGACACATGACACCACATGACACATGACAACACATGACACATATGACACATGACAACACATGACACGACACCACATGACACCACATGACAACACATGACACATGACATCACATGACACCACATGACACATGACATCACATGACAACACATGACACATGACATCACATGACACATGACGATACATGACACCACATGACACATGACATCACATGACAACACATGACATCATATGACACATGACGATACATGACACATGACACCACATGAAACATGACACGTGATGACACATGACATCACATGACAACTCATGACACTACATGACACATGACACCACATGACAACACATGACACATGACACCACATGACACATGACACGTGATAACAAATGACACCACATGACACATGATGAAACATGATACCACATGACACCACATGGCACCACATGATGACACATGACAACACATAATGACACATGATGACACATGACACAAGATGACACATGATGACACATGACACCACATGACATCACATGACATCATATGACACATGACGATACATGACACCACATGACACATGACATCACATGACAACACATGACACCACGTGACACAAGACGTGATGACAAATGACACCATGTGACAACACATGACACATGATGACACCACATGACACATGACATCACACATGACGATACATGACACCACATGACATGACATGACAACACATGACACATGGCACATGATGACACATGACACATGACACCACATGACATCACATGACATGATGATACATGACACATGACACCACATGACACATGTCACCACATGACATGTGATGACACATGACACCACATGACACATGACACCACATTACACATGACACTACATGACACATGACATCACATGACAACACATGGCACATGACACCACATGACACATGACATCACATGACACGTGACACCACATGACATCACATGACATCACATGACACATGACGTCACATGGCACCACATGATGACACATGATGACACATGACACCACATGACAGCACATGACACATGACACCACATGACACATGACATCACATGACACGTGATGACACATGACACACATGACACCACATGACACATGACAACACATGACACATGACATCACATGGCACATGACACCACATGACACATGACATCACACATGACGATACATGACACCTCATGACACATGAAACTACATGACACATGACATCACATGACACCACATGACACATGACATCACATGACAACACATGGCACATGACATGACACCACATGACACATGACTCACATGACAACACATGACACATGACACCACATGACACCACATGACAACACATGACACATGACATCACATGACACCACATGACCCATGACGATACATGACACCACATGACACATGACATCACATTACAACACTTGACACATGACATCACATGACACATGACGATACATGACACATGACACCACATGACACATGACACCATATGAAACATGACACATGACATCACATGACAACACATGACACTACATGACACATGACACCACATGACAACACATGACACCACATGACACATGACTGACAACACATGACGTCACATGGCACCACATGATGACACATGACAACACATGACGACACATGATGACACATGACACAAGATGACACATGATGACACATGATGACACATGACACCACATGACACATGACACCATATGACATATGACATCACATGACACATGACGATACATGACACCACATGACACATGACATCACATGACAACACATGACACATGACACCACGTGACACAAGACATGTGATGACACATGACACCATGTGACAACACATGACACATGATGACACATGACATGTGGTGTCATGTGTCATGTATCATCATGTGTCATGCGGTGTCATGTGTCATGTGGTGTCATGTGGTGTCAAGTGTCATGTGGTGTCATGTGTCATATATCATCATGTGTCATGTGATGTCATGTGTCATGTGGTGTCATGTGTAATCATGTGTCATGTAGTGTCATGTGGTGTCATGTGTCATGTGGTGTCATGTGTCATGTGTTGTCACGTGGTGTCATGTGTCATCACGTGTCTTGTGTCACATTGTGTCATGTGTCATGAGGTGTCATGTGGTGTCATGTGTGTCATGTGGTGTCATGTGTCATGTGATATCATGTGTCATGTGGTGACATGTGGTGTCATGTGTCATGTATCATCATGTGTCATGTGATGTCATGTGGTGTCATGTGTTGTCATGTGATGTCATGTGTAATGTGGTGTCATGTGTCATCATGTGTCATCTTGTGTCATGTGGTGTCATGTGGTATCATGTGTCATCATGTGTTGTCATGTGTCATCATGTGGTGCCATGTGACCTCATGTGTTGTCAGTCATGTGGTATCATGTTTCATCATGTGTCATGTGTTGTCATATCGTGTCATGTGTCATGTAGTGTCATGTGTCATGTAGTGTCATATGTCATGTGTTGTCATGTGATGTCATGTGTCATGTGGTGTCATGTGTCATCATGTGTCATGTTTCAAGTGGTGTCATGTGTCATGTGGTGTCATGTGTCATCACGTGTCTTGTGTCACATGGTGTCATGTGTCATGAGGTGTCATGTGGTGTCATCACGTGTCACGTGTCTCCTGTGGTGTCACGTATCATGTGGTGTCATATTTTGTCATGTCATGTGAAGTCATGTGTCATGTGTTGTCATGTGATGTCATGTGTCATGTGGTGTCAAGTGTCATGTGGTGTCATGTGTCATGTATCGTCATGTGTCATGTGTTGTCATGTGATGGCATGTGTCATGTGGTGTCATGTGTCATGTGATGTCATGTGGTGACATGTGGTGTTATGTGTCATCATGTGTCATGTGTTGTCATGTGGTGTCATGTGTCATCATGTGTCATCATGTGTCATGTGTTGTCATTTGGTGTCATGTGTCATCACATGTCATGTGTCATGTGATGTCATGTGTCATGTGGTGTCAAGTGTCATGTGGTGTCATGTGTCATGTATCATCATGTGTCATGTGTTGTCATGTGGTGTCATGTGTCATCATGTGTCATGTGTCATGTGTTGTCATGTGGTGTCATGTGTCATCACATGTCATGTGTCATGTGTCATGTGATGTCATGTGTCGTGCTGTCATGTGCTGTCATGTGTCATGTGTCATGTGGTGTCATATGTCATGTGTCATCATGTGTCATGAGTGTCATGTGGTGTCATTTTCATCATGTGTTGTCATGTGTCATCATGCGGTGCCATGTGACATCATGTGGTGTCATGTGGTGTCATGTGTCATCATGTGTCATGTGTTGTCATGTGGTGTCATCACGTGTCATGTGTCATGAGGTGTCACGTATCATGTGGTGTCATATAGTGTCATGTGTCATGTGATGTCATGTGTCATGTGTTGTCATGTGTCATGTGGTGTCAAGTGTCATGTGGTGTCATGTGTCATGTATCGTCATGTGTCATGTGATGTCATGTGTCATAATGTGTCATGTAGTGTCATGTGTCATCACATGTCATGTGTCATGTGGTGTCATGTGTCATGTGGTGTCATGTCATGTATCGTCATGTGTCATGTGATATCATGTGTCATGTGATGTCATGTGTCATATGGTGTCATGTGTCATGTGATGTCATGTGTCATGTGTTGTCATGTGTCAGCATGTGTCATGTGCTGTCATGTGTTGTCATGTGTCATCATGTGTCTTGTGTCACGTGGTGTCATGTGTCATGTGTCGTCATGTGTCATGTAGTGTCATGTGTCATCACATGTCATGTGTCATGTGGTGTCATGTGTCATGTGGTGTCATGTGTCATGTATCGTCATGTGTCATGTGATGTCATGTGTCATGTGATGTCATGTGTCATGTGTTGTCATGTGATGTCATGTGTCATGTGGTGTCATGGGGTGTCATGTGTCATATGGTGTCATGTGTCATGTAAAGTAAAGTAAAGTCCACATTTGTAAAGCGCACAATCACCCGTAAGGGTCTCTAGGCGCGATGTCATGTGTTGTCATGTGATGTCATGTGTCATATGGTGTCATGTGTCATGTGTTGTCATGTGTCATCATGTGTCATGTGTTGTCATGTGTTGTCATGTGTCATCAAGTGTCTTGTGTCACGTGGTGTCATGTGTCATGAGGTGTCATGTGTCATGTATCGTCATGTGTCATGTGATGTCATGTGGTGACATGTGGTGTCATGTATCGTCAGATGTCATGTGTCATGAGTTGTCATGTGATGTCATGTGTCATGTGTCATGTGGTGTCATGTGTCATGTATCATGTGGAGTCATATGTCATGTGTCAAAAAATGTATATATCTAGAGGATCTTACTGTAAGATTACTGTACTCTGTACCTTTCCGAGCACGAGCTGAATGCTAATTGGCTGTCAACTGTCTGTCAATACTCCAAACCAGAAAGTGTTGGCAGCCATCTTGTGCCTCGGTAGACTGAGGCACAAGAAATCAGAAAAACAAACCTGTAAAACGCAAAAAGGGGGCAGGGTATGTCATGTGTCATGTGCAGGGTATGTCATGTGCCAGGCCTGCTCTGGGTGTTTCACAAGGACCCCAAAGGCCCCCCCAAATTTTTGGGGGGACAAAAACCACGGGGGACGAGTACCATACGAGTCCTGTAAGCTTACTGTACCTGCATGAGCTGAATGCTAATTGGCTGTCAACGGTCTGTCAACACTCCAAACCAGAAAGTGTTGGCCGCCATCTTATGCCTCGGTAGACTGAGGCACAAGAAAGCAGAAAAACAAACGTGTAAAATGCAAAAAGGGGGCAGGGTAGAAACACCCTGCCCCCTAGGCCTGCTCTGGGTGTTTCACAAGAACCCCAAAGGCCCCCCCCCCAAATTTTTGGGGGGACAAAAACTACGGGGACGAGTACCATACGAGTCCTGTAAGCTTACTGTACTCTGTACCTGCACGAGCTGAATGCTAATTGGCTGTCAACTGTCTGTCAACACTCCAAACCAGAAAGTGTTGGCCGCCATCTTGTGCCTCGGTAGACTGACGCACAAGAAAGCAGAAAAACAAACAAGTAGAACTCAAAAAGGGGGCAGGGTAGAAACCCCCTGACCCCCTAGGCCTGCTCAGGGATCCCACAAGGACCCACAAGGCCCCCCATTATTTTTTTTTACAAAAACTGCAGAGTACGAGTACTGTACAAGCACAGTAAGCTTACTGTAAGCTTACTGTAATCTGTACCTTCCCGAGCACGAGCTGAATGCTAATTGGCTGTCAACTGTCTGTAAACACTCCAAACAATCATGTGTCATGTGTTGTCATGTGGTGTCATGTGTCATCACGTGTCATGTGTCATTTGATGTCATGTGATGTCATGTGTCATGTTGTGTCATCATGTGTCATCTTGTATCCTGTGGTGTCATCTTGTATCCTGTGGTGTCATGTGTCATCATGTGTTGTCATGTGTCATCATGTGGTGCCATGTGACCTCATGTGTTGTCAGTCATGTGGTATCATGTTTCATCATGTGTCATGTGTTGTCATATCGTGTAATGTGTCATGTAGTGTCATGTGTCATGTAGTGTCATGTGTCATGTGTTGTCATGTGATGTCATGTGTCATGTGGTGTCATGTGTCATCACGTGTCATGTTTCATGTGGTGTCATGTGTCATGTGGTGTCATGTGTCATGTATCATCATGTGTCATGTGATGTCATATGTCATGTGTTGTCATGTGTCATGTGGTGTCATGTGTCATGTATCGCCATGTGTCATGTGATGTCATATGTCATGTGTTGTCATGTGTCATATGGTGTCATGTGATGTCATGTGTCATGTGGTGTCATGTGTCATCAGGTGTCATGTATTGTCATGTGGTGTCATGTGTCATGTGTCATATGGTGTCATGTGGCATCACATGTCATGTGTCATGACATTGACAAAAACCACGGGGGACGAGTACCATACGAGTCCTGTAAGCTTACTGTACCTGCATGAGCTGAATGCTAATTGGCTGTCAACGGTCTGTCAACACTCCAAACCAGAAAGTGTTGGCCGCCATCTTATGCCTCGGTAGACTGAGGCACAAGAAAGCAGAAAAACAAACGTGTAAAATGCAAAAAGGGGGCAGGGTAGAAACACCCTGCCCCCTAGGCCTGCTCTGGGTGTTTCACAAGAACCCCAAAGGCCCCCCCCAAATTTTTGGGGGGACAAAAACTACGGGGACGAGTACCATACGAGTCCTGTAAGCTTACTGTACTCTGTACCTGCACGAGCTGAATGCTAATTGGCTGTCAACTGTCTGTCAACACTCCAAACCAGAAAGTGTTGGCCGCCATCTTGTGCCTCGGTAGACTGAGGCACAAGAAAGCAGAAAAACAAACAAGTAGAACTCAAAAAGGGGGCAGGGTAGAAACCCCCTGACCCCCTAGGCCTGCTCAGGGATCCCACAAGGACCCACAAGGCCCCCCATTATTTTTTTTTACAAAAACTGCAGAGTACGAGTACTGTACAAGCACAGTAAGCTTACTGTAAGCTTACTGTAATGTGTTGTCAGTCATGTGGTATCATGTTTCATCATGTGTCATGTGTTGTCATATCGTGTAATGTGTCATGTAGTGTCATGTGTCATGTGTTGTCATGTGATGTCATGTGTCATGTGGTGTCATGTGTCATCATGTGTCATGTTTCATGTGGTGTCATGTGTCATGTGGTGTCATGTGTCATGTATCATCATGTGTCATGTGATGTCATATGTCATGTGTCATGTGTCATGTATCGCCATGTGTCATGTGATGTCATGTGTCATGTGTTGTCATGTGTCATATGATGTCATGTGCCATGTGTTGTCATGTGATGTCATGTGTCATGTGGTGTCATGTGTCATCAGGTGTCATGTATTGTCATGTGGTGTCATGTGTCATGTGTCATATGGTGTCATGTGGCATCACATGTCATGTGTCATGTGATGTCATGTGTCATGTGGTGTCATGTGGTGTCATGTGTCATGTATCGTCATGTGTCATGTGTCATGTCATGTGTCATGTGGTGTCATGTGTCATGTGATGTCATGTGTCATGTGTTGTCATGTGCCATGTGGTGTCATGTGGTGTCATGTGTCATGTGGTGTCATGTGTCATCACCTGTCTTGTGTCACATGGTGTCTTGTGTCACATGGTGTCATGTGTCATGAGGTGTCATGTGGTGTCATCACATGTCATGTGTCATGTGGTGTCATGTATCATGTGGTGTCATATAGTGTCATGTGTCATGTGATGTCATGTGTCATGTGTTGTCATGTGATGTCATGTGGTGTCAAGTGTCATGTGGTGTCATGTGTCATGTATCGTCATGTGTCATGTGATGTCATGTGGTGTCATGTGTTGTCATGTGATGTCATGTGTCATGTGGTGTCATGTGTCATCATGTGTCATCTTGTGTCATGTGGTGTCATGTGGTGTCATGTGTCATCATGTGTTGTCATGTGTCATCATGTGGTGCCATGTGACCTCATGTGTTGTCAGTCATGTGGTATCATGTTTCATCATGTGTCATGTGTTGTCATATCGTGTCATGTGTCATGTAGTGTCATGTGTCATGTAGTGTCATATGTCATGTGTTGTCATGTGATGTCATGTGTCATGTGGTGTCATGTGTCATCACGTGTCATGTTTCATGTGGTGTCATGTGTCATGTGGTGTCATGTGTCATGTATCATCATGTGTCATGTGATGTCATGTGTCATGTGTTGTCATGTGTCATGTGGTGTCATGTGTCATGTATCGCCATGTGTCATGTGATGTCATGTGTCATGTGTTGTCATGTGTCATATGATGTCATGTGCCATGTGTTGTCATGTGATGTCATGTGTCATATGGTGTCATGTGATGTCATGTGTCATGTGTCATCATGTGTCATGTATTGTCATGTGGTGTCATGTGTCATCATGTGGTGTCATGTGTCATCATGTGTCATGTGGTGTCATGTGGCATCACATGTCATGTGTCATGTGATGTCATGTGTCATGTGGTGTCATGTGGTGTCATGTGTCATGTATCGTCATTTGTCATGTGTCATGTCATGTGTCATGTGGTGTCATGTGTCATGTGTCATCATGTGTCATGTATTGTCATGTGTTGTCATGTGTCATGTGGTGTCATGTGGTGTCATGTGTCATGTGGTGTCATGTGTCATCACGTGTCTTGTGTCACATGGTGTCATGTGTCATGAGGTGTCATGTGGTGTCATCACGTGTCATGTGTCTCCTGTGGTGTCACGTATCATGTGGTGTCATATTTTGTCATGTCATGTGATGTCATGTGTCATGTGTTGTCATGTGATGTCATGTGTCATGTGGTGTCAAGTGTCATGTGGTGTCATGTGTCATGTATCGTCATGTGTCATGTGTTGTCATGTGATGGCATGTGTCATGTGGTGTCATGTGTCATGTGATGTCATGTGGTGACATGTGGTGTCATGTGTCATCATGTGTCATGTGTTGTCATGTGGTGTCATGTGTTATCATGTGTCATCATGTGTCATATGTTGTCATTTGGTGTCATGTGTCATCACATGTCATGTGTCATGTGATGTCATGTGTCATGTGGTGTCAAGTGTCATGTGGTGTCATGTGTCATGTATCGTCATGTGTCATGTGTTGTCATGTGGTGTCATGTGTCATGTGTCATGTGTTGTCATGTGGTGTCATGTGTCATCACATGTCATGTGTCATGTGTCATGTAATGTCATGTGTCGTGCTGTCATGTGCTATCATGTGTCATGTGTCATGTGGTGTCATATGTCATGTGTCATCATGTGTCATGAGTGTCATGTGGTATCATTTGTCATCATGTGTTGTCATGTGTCATCATGCGGTGCCATGTGACATCATGTGTTGTCAGTCATGTGGTGTCATGTGGTGTCATGTGTCATCATGTGTCATGTGTTGTCATGTGGTGTCATCACGTGTCATGTGTCATGTGGTGTCACGTATCATGTGGTGTCATATAGTGTCATGTGTCATGTGATGTCATGTGTCATGTGTTGTCATGTGATGTCACGTGTCATGTGGTGTCAAGTGTCATGTGGTGTCATGTGTCATGTATCATCATATGTCATGTGATGTCATGTGTCATGTGTCATCATGTGTCATGTAGTGTCATGTGTCATCACATGTCATGTGTCATGTGGTGTCATGTGTCATGTATCGTCATGTGTCATGTGATGTCATGTGTCATGTGATGTCATGTGTCATATGGTGTCATGTGTCATGTGATGTCATGTGTCATGTGTTGTCATGTGTCAGCATGTGTCATGTGTTGTCATGTGTTGTCATGTGTCATCACGTGTCTTGTGTCACGTGGTGTCATGTGTCGTCATGTGTCATGTAGTGTCATGTGTCATCACATGTCATGTGTCATGTGGTGTCATGTGTCACATGGTGTCATGTGTCATGAGGTGTCATGTGGTGTCATCACGTGTCATGTGTCTCCTGTGGTGTCACGTATCATGTGGTGTCATATTTTGTCATGTCATGTGATGTCATGTGTCATGTGTTGTCATGTGATGTCATGTGTCATGTGGTGTCAAGTGTCATGTGGTGTCATGTGTCATGTATCGTCATGTGTCATGTGTTGTCATGTGATGGCATGTGTCATGTGGTGTCATGTGTCATGTGATGTCATGTGGTGACATGTGGTGTCATGTGTCATCATGTGTCATGTGTTGTCATGTGGTGTCATGTGTTATCATGTGTCATCATGTGTCATATGTTGTCATTTGGTGTCATGTGTCATCACATGTCATGTGTCATGTGATGTCATGTGTCATGTGGTGTCAAGTGTCATGTGGTGTCATGTGTCATGTATCGTCATGTGTCATGTGTTGTCATGTGGTGTCATGTGTCATGTGTCATGTGTTGTCATGTGGTGTCATGTGTCATCACATGTCATGTGTCATGTGTCATGTAATGTCATGTGTCGTGCTGTCATGTGCTATCATGTGTCATGTGTCATGTGGTGTCATATGTCATGTGTCATCATGTGTCATGAGTGTCATGTGGTATCATTTGTCATCATGTGTTGTCATGTGTCATCATGCGGTGCCATGTGACATCATGTGTTGTCAGTCATGTGGTGTCATGTGGTGTCATGTGTCATCATGTGTCATGTGTTGTCATGTGGTGTCATCACGTGTCATGTGTCATGTGGTGTCACGTATCATGTGGTGTCATATAGTGTCATGTGTCATGTGATGTCATGTGTCATGTGTTGTCATGTGATGTCACGTGTCATGTGGTGTCAAGTGTCATGTGGTGTCATGTGTCATGTATCATCATATGTCATGTGATGTCATGTGTCATGTGTCATCATGTGTCATGTAGTGTCATGTGTCATCACATGTCATGTGTCATGTGGTGTCATGTGTCATGTATCGTCATGTGTCATGTGATGTCATGTGTCATGTGATGTCATGTGTCATATGGTGTCATGTGTCATGTGATGTCATGTGTCATGTGTTGTCATGTGTCAGCATGTGTCATGTGTTGTCATGTGTTGTCATGTGTCATCACGTGTCTTGTGTCACGTGGTGTCATGTGTCGTCATGTGTCATGTAGTGTCATGTGTCATCACATGTCATGTGTCATGTGGTGTCATGTGTCATGTGGTGTCATGTGTCATGTATCGTCATGTGTCATGTGATGTCATGTGTCATGTGGTGTCATGTGTCATGTGGTGTCATGTGTCATGTATCGTCATGTGTCATGTGATGTCATGTGTCATGTGATGTCATGTGTCATGTGTTGTCATGTGATTTCATGTGTCATGTGGTGTCATGGGGTGTCATGTGTCATGTATCGTCATGTGTCATGTGATGTCATGTGTTATCATGTGATGGCATGTGTCATATAGTGTCGTGTGTCACGTGATGTCATGTGTCATGTGTTGTCATGTGTCATCATGTGTCATGTGTTGTCATGTGTTGTCAAGTGTCATCAAGTGTCTTGTGTCACGTGGTGTCATGTATCGTCAGATGTCATGTGTCATGTGTTGTCATGTGATGTCATGTGTCATGTGGTGTCATGTGTCATGTATCATGTGGAGTCATATGTCATGTGTCAAAAAATGTATATATCTAGAGGATCTTACTGTAAGATTACTGTACTCTGTACCTTTCCGAGCACGAGCTGAATGCTAATTGGCTGTCAACTGTCTGTCAATACTCCAAACCAGAAAGTGTTGGCAGCCATCTTGTGCCTCGGTAGACTGAGGCACAAGAAAGCAGAAAAACAAACGTGTAAAACGCAAAAAAGGGGGCAGGGTATGTCATGTGTCATGTGCAGGGTATGTCATGTGCCAGGCCTGCTCTGGGTGTTTCACAAGGACCCCAAAGGCCCCCCCCAAATTTTTGGGGGGACAAAAACCACGGGGGACGAGTACCATACGAGTCCTGTAAGCTTACTGTACCTGCATGAGCTGAATGCTAATTGGCTGTCAACGGTCTGTCAACACTCCAAACCAGAAAGTGTTGGCCACCATCTTGTGCCTCGGTAGACTGAGGCACAAAAAAGCAGAAAAACAAACGTGTAAAACGCAAAAAGGGGGCAGGGTAGAAACACCCTGCCCCCTAGGCCTGCTCTGGGTGTTTCACAAGGACCCCAAAGGCCCCCCCCCAAAAAATTTTGGGGGACAAAAACTACGGGGACGAGTACCATACGAGTCCTGTAAGCTTACTGTACTCTGTACCTGCACGAGCTGAATGCTAATTGGCTGTCAACTGTCTGTCAACACTCCAAACCAGAAAGTGTTGGCCGCCATCTTGTGCCTCGCTAGACTGAGGCACAAGAAAGCAGAAAAACAAACAAGTAGAACGGGGTAGGGTAGAAACCCGTCGGCCCCCTAGGCCTGCTCAGGGATCCCACAAGGACCCACAAGGCCCCCCATTATTTTTTTTTACAAAAACTGCAGAGTACGAGTACTGTACAAGCACAGTAAGCTTACTGTAAGCTTACTGTAATCTGTACCTTCCCGAGCACGAGCTGAATGCTAATTGGCTGTCAACTGTCTGTAAACTCTCCAAACAATCATGTGTCATGTGTTGTCATGTGGTGTCATGAGTCATCACGTGTCATGTGTCATTTGATGTCATGTGATGTCATGTGTCATGTGGTGTCATATGTCATGTGTCATCATGTGTCATCTTGTATCCTGTGGTGTCATTTGTCATCATGTGTTGTCATGTGTCATCATGTGGTACCATGTGACCTCATGTGTTGTCAGTCATGTGGTATCATGTTTCATCATGTGTCATGTGTTGTCATATCGTGTCATGTGTCATGTAGTGTCATGTGTCATGGGTTGCCATGTGATGTCATGTGTCATGTGGTGTCATGTGTCATCACATGTCATGTTTCATGTGGTGTCATGTGTCATGTGGTGTCATGAGTCATGTATCATCATGTGTCATGTGATGTCATGTGTCATGTGTTGTCATGGGTCATGTGGTGTCATGTGTCATTTATCGCCATGTGTCATGTGATGTCATGTGTCATGTGTTGTCATGTGTCATATGATGTCATGTGTTGTCATGTGATGTCATGTGTCATATGGTGTCATATGATGTCATGTGTCATATGGTGTCATGTGTCATGTATTGTCATGTGGTGTCATGTGTCATCATGTGTCATATGGTGTCATGTGGCATCACATGTCATGTGTCATGTGATGTCATGTGTCATGTGGTGTCATGTGGTGTCATGTGTCATGTATCGTCATGTGTCATGTATCATGTCATGTGTCATGTGGTGTCATGTGTCATGTGATGTCATGTGTCATCACCTGTCTTGTGTCACATGGTGTGATGTGTCATGAGGTATCATGTTATGTCATCACGTGTCATGTGTCATGTGGTGTCACGTATCATGTGTTATCATATAGTGTCATGTGTCATGTGATGTCATGTGTCATGTGTTGTCATGTGATGTCATGTGTCATGTGGTGTCAAGTGTCATGTGTCATGTATCGTCATGTGTCATGTGTTGTCGTGATGGCATGTGTCATGTGGTGTCATGTGTCATGTGATGTCATGTGGTGACATGTGGTGTCATGTGTCATCATGTGTCATGTGTTGTCATGTGGTGTCATGTGTCATCATGTGTCATGTGTTGTCATTTGGTGTCATGTGTCATCACATGTCATGTGTCATGTGATGTCATGTGTCATGTGGTGTCAAGTGTCATGTGGTGTCATGTGTCATGTATCGTCATGTGTCATGTGTTGTCATGTGGTGTCATGTGTCATCATGTGTCATGTGTCATGTGTTGTCATGTGGTGTCATGTGTCATCACATGTCATGTGTCATGTGTCATGTGTCATGTGATGTCATGTGTCGTGCTGTCATGTGCTGTCATGTGTCATGTGTCATGTGGTGTCATGTCATGTGTCATGTTTTATGATGAGTGTCATGTGGTGTCATTTGTCATCATGTGTTGTCATGTGTCGTCATGCGGTGCCATGTGACATCATGTGTTGTCAGTCATGTGTTGTCATGTGGTGTCATCACGTGTCATGTGTCATGTGGTGTCACGTATCATGTGGTGTCATATAGTGTCATGTGTCATGTGATGTCATGTGTCATGTGTTGTCATGTGATGTCATGTGTCATGTGGTGTCAAGTGTCATGTGGTGTCATGTGTCATGTATCGTCATGTGTCATGTGATGTCATGTGTCATGTGTCATCATGTGTCATGTAGTGTCATGTGTCATCACATGTCATGTGTCATGTATCGTCATGTGTCATGTGATGTCATGTGATGTCATGTGTCATATGGTGTCATGTGTCATGTGATGTCATGTGTCATGTGTTGTCATGTGTCAGCATGTGTCATGTGTTGTCATATGTTGTCATGTGTCATCACATGTCTTGTGTCACGTGGTGTCATGTGTCATGTGTCATCATGTGTCATGTAGTGTCATGTGTCATCACATGTCATGTGTCATGTGGTGTCATGTGTCATGTGGTGTCATGTGTCATGTATCGTCATGTGTCATGTGATGTCATGTGTCATGTTATGTCATGTGTCATGTGTTGTCATGTGTCATGTGGTGTCATGGGGTGTCATGTATCATGTATCGTCATGTGTCATGTGATGTCATGTGTTGTCATGTGATGTCATGTGTCATATGGTGTCATGTGTCATGTGATGTCATGTGTCATGTGTTGTCATATGTCATCATGTGTCATGTGTTGTCATGTGTCATCACGTGTCTTGTGTCACGTGGTGTCATGTGTCATGAGGTGGCATATGTCATGTATCGTCATGTGTCATGTGATGTCATGTGGTGACATGTGGTGTCATGTATCGTCAGATGTCATGTGTCATGTGTTGTCATGTGATGTCATGTGTCATGTGTCATGTGGTGTCATGTGTCATGTATCATGTGGAGTCATATGTCATGTGTCAAAAAATTTATATATCTAGAGGATCTTACTGTAAGATTACTGTACTCTGTACCTTTCCGAGCACGAGCTGAATGCTAATTGGCTGTCAACTGTCTGTCAATACTCCAAACCAGAAAGTGTTGGCAGCCATCTTGTGCCTCGGTAGACTGAGGCACAAGAAAGCAGAAAAACAAACGTGTAAAACGCAAAAAGGGGGCAGGGTATGTCATGTGTCATGTGCAGGGTATGTCATGTGCCAGGCCTGCTCTGGGTGTTTCACAAGGACCCCAAAGGCCCCCCCAAATTTTTTGGGGGACAAAAACCATGGGGGACGAGTACCATACGAGTCCTATAAGCTTACTGTACCTGCATGAGCTGAATGCTAATTGGCTGTCAACGGTCTGTCAACACTCCATGTGATGTGATGACACATGACAACACATGACACATGACATCACATGACACATGACGATACATGACACATGACACCACATGTCACCACATGACACCACATGAAACATGACATCACACATGACGATACATGACACATGACACCACATGACACCTCATGACACATGACACCACATATCACATGACACCACATGACACATGACACATGACACATGACATCACATGACAACACATGACACATGACACCACATGACACATGACATCACATGACACATGACGATACATGACACATGACACCACATGACACATGACATCACATGACAACACATGACACATGACACCACATGACACATGACACCACATGAAACATGACACGTGATGACACATGACATCACATGACACATGATGACACATGACACATGACATCACATGACACCACATGACACATGACATCACATGACAACACATGACACATGACATCACATGACACATGACGATACATGACACATGACACATGACAACACATGACACATATGACACATGACAACACATGACACCACATGACAACACATGACACATGACATCACATGACACCACATGACACATGACATCACATGACACATGATGATACATGACACCACATGACACATGACATCACATGACAACACATGACACATTACATCACATGACACATGACGATACATGACACATGACACCACATGAAACATGACACGTGATGACACATGACATCACATGACAACACATGATACTACATGACACATGACACCACATGACACATGACACCACATGACACATGACACGTGATAACAAATGACACCACATGACACATGATGAAACATGATACCACATGACACCACATGACGTCACATGGCACCACATGATGACACATGATGACACATGATGACATGATACAAGATGACACATGATGACACATGATAACACATGACACCACATGACATCACATGACACATGACATCACATGACACATGACGATACATGACACCACATGACACATGACATCACATGACAACACATGACACCACGTGACACAAGACGTGATGACACATGACACCACATGACACCACATGACACATGACAACACATGACACATTACATCACATGACACATGACACCACATGACACATGACATGACACATGACACATGATGATACATGACACATGACACCACATGACAGCACATGACAGCACGACACATGACACATGACATGTGATGACACATGACACCACATGACAACACATGACACATGATGACACATGACACATGACATATGATGACACATGACACCACCTGTCACCACATGACATCACATGACACATGACACCACATGACACATGCATCACATGACAACACATGACATGACGATACATGACACATGACACATGACACCACATGACACAAGACACGTGATGACACATGATACCACATGACACATGACATCACATGACACCACATGACACATGACAACACATGACACATGACATCACATGACACCACCTGATACATGACATGACACATGATACATTACACATGACACCACATGGCACATGACACCACATGACACATGACATCAAATGACATGACGATACAGGACACATGACACCACATGACACATGACACCACATGACACCACATGACAACACATGACACCACATGACACATGACATCACATGACAACACATGACACATGACATCACATGACAACACATGACACCACATGACACATGACATCACATGACAACACATGACACATGACATCACATGACACATGACGATACATGACACCACATGACATATGACATCACATGACAACACATGACACATGACATCACATGACACATGACGATACATGACACATGATACCACATGACACATGACACCACATGAAACATGACACGTGATGACACATGACATCACATGACAACACATGACACTACATGACACATGACACCACATGACAACACATGACACATGACACCACATGACACATGACACGTGATAACAAATGACACCACATGACACATGCTGAAACATGATACCACATGACACCACATGACTGACAACACATGATGTATTGTCATGTGGTGTCATGTGTCATCATGTGTCATATGGTGTCATGTGGCATCACATGTCATGTGTCATGTGATGTCATGTGTCATGTGGTGTCATGTGGTGTCATGTGTCATGTATCGTCATGTGTCATGTATCATGTCATGTGTCATGTGGTGTCATGTGTCATGTGATGTCATGTGTCATGTGTTGTCATGTGTCATGTGGTGTCATGTGTCATGTGGTGTCATGTGTCATCACCTGTCTTGTGTCACATGGTGTGATGTGTCATGAGGTATCATGTTGTGTCATCACGTGTCATGTGTCATGTGGTGTCACGTATCATGTGTTATCATATAGTGTCATGTGTCATGTGATGTCATGTGTCATGTGTTGTCATGTGATGGCATGTGTCATGTGGTGTCAAGTGTCATGTGTCATGTATCATCATGTGTCATGTGTTGTCGTGATGGCATGTGTCATGTGGTGTCATGTGTCATGTGATGTCATGTGGTGACATGTGGTGTCATGTGTCATCATGTGTCATGTGTTGTCATGTGGTGTCATGTGTCATCATGTGTCATGTGTTGTCATTTGGTGTCATGTGTCATCACATGTCATGTGTCATGTGATGTCATGTGTCATGTGGTGTCAAGTGTCATGTGGTGTCATGTATCGTCATGTGTCATGTGTTGTCATGTGGTGTCATGTGTCATCATGTGTCATGTGTCATGTGTTGTCATGTGGTGTCATGTGTCATCACATGTCATGTGTCATGTGTCATGTGATGTCATGTGTCGTGCTGTCATGTGCTGTCATGTGTCATGTGTCATGTGGTGTCATGTCATGTGTCATGTTTTATGATGAGTGTCATGTGGTATCATTTGTCATCATGTGTTGTCATGTGTCGTCATGCGGTGCCATGTGACATCATGTGTTGTCAGTCATGTGGTGTCATGTGGTGTCATGTGTCATCATGTGTCATGTGTTGTCATGTGGTGTCATCACGTGTCATGTGTCATGTGGTGTCACGTATCATGTGGTGTCATATAGTGTCATGTGTCATGTGATGTCATGTGTCATGTGTTGTCATGTGATGTCATGTGTCATGTGGTGTCAAGTGTCATGTGGTGTCATGTGTCATGTATCGTCATGTGTCATGTGATGTCATGTGTCATGTGTCATCATGTGTCATGTAGTGTCATGTGTCATCACATGTCATGTGTCATGTATCGTCATGTGTCATGTGATGTCATGTGATGTCATGTGTCATATGGTGTCATGTGTCATGTGATGTCATGTGTCATGTGTTGTCATGTGTCAGCATGTGTCATGTGTTGTCATGTGTTGTCATGTGTCATCACGTGTCTTGTGTCACGTGGTGTCATGTGTCATGTGTCGTCATGTGTCATGTAGTGTCATGTGTCATCACATGTCATGTGTCATGTGGTGTCATGTGTCATGTGGTATCATGTGTCATGTATCGTCATGTGTCATGTGATGTCATGTGTCATGTTATATCATGTGTCATGTGTTGTCATGTGATGTCATGTGTCATGTGGTGTCATGGGGTGTCATGTATCATGTATCGTCATGTGTCATGTGATGTCATGTGTTGTCATGTGATGTCATGTGTCATATGGTGTCATGTGTCATGTGATGTCATGTGTCATGTGTTGTCATGTGTCATCATGTGTCATGTGTTGTCATGTGTCATCACGTGTCTTGTGTCACGTGGTGTCATGTGTCATGAGGTGGCATATGTCATGTATCGTCATGTGTCATGTGATGTCATGTGGTAACATGTGGTGTCATGTATCGTCAGATGTCATGTGTCATGTGTTGTCATGTGATGTCATGTGTCATGTGTCATGTGGTGTCATGTGTCATGTATCATGTGGAGTCATATGTCATGTGTCAAAAAATGTATATATCTAGAGGATCTTACTGTAAGATTACTGTACTCTGTACCTTTCCGAGCACGAGCTGAATGCTAATTGGCTGTCAACTGTCTGTCAATACTCCAAACCAGAAAGTGTTGGCAGCCATCTTGTGCCTCGGTAGACTGAGGCACAAGAAAGCAGAAAAACAAACGTGTAAAATGCAAAAAGGGGGCAGGGTATGTCATGTGTCATGTGCAGGGTATGTCATGTGCCAGGCCTGCTCTGGGTGTTTCACAAGGACCCCAAAGGCCCCCCCAAATTTTTTGGGGGACAAAAACCACGGGGGACGAGTACCATACGAGTCCTATAAGCTTACTGTACCTGCATGAGCTGAATGCTAATTGGCTGTCAACGGTCTGTCAACACTCCATGTGATGTGATGACACATGACAACACATGACACATGACATCACATGACACATGACGATACATGACACATGACACCACATGTCACCACATGACACCACATGAAACATGACATCACACATCATGATACATGACACATGACACCACATGACACCTCATGACACATGACACCACATGACACATGACATCACATGACACCACATGACACATGACATCACATGACAACACATGACACATGACACCACATGACACATGACATCACATGACACATGACGATACATGACACCACATGACACATGACATCACATGACAACACATGACACATGACACCACATGACACATGACACGTGATAACAAATGACACCACATGACACATGATGAAACATGATACCACATGACACCACATGACGTCACATGGCACCACATGATGACACATGACAACACATGACAACACATGATGACACATGATACAAGATGACACATGATGACACATGATAACACATGACACCACATGACATCACATGACACATGACATCACATGACACATGACGATACATGACACCACATGACACATGACATCACATGACAACACATGACACCACGTGACACAAGACGTGATGACACATGACACCACATGACACCACATGACAACACATGTTACATTAAATCACATGACACATGACACCACATGACACATGACATGACACATGACACATGATGATACATGACACATGACACCACATGACACCACATGACACATGACATCACATGACACATGACATGTGATGCCACATGACACCACATGACACATGATGACACATGATACCACATGACAATACATGACACATGATGACACATGACACATGACATCACATGACACCATATGACACATGACAACACATGACAACACATGGCACATGACATCATATGACACATGACAACACATGACACATGCCATCACATGACACATGGCGATACATGACACATGACACCACATGACACATGACAACACATGACACATAACATCACATGACACATGATGATACATGACACATGACACCACATGACACATGACACCACATGAAACATGACACGTGATGACACATGACACCACATGACACATGACATCACATGACAACACATGACACATGACACTACATGACACATGACACTACATGACACATGACACGATATGACAACACATGACACTTGATGAAACATGTTACCACATGACTGACAACACATGATGACACATGACACCACATGACGACACATGATGACACATGACACCACATGACACATGACATCACATGACAACACATGACATCACATGACACATGACGATACATGACACATGACACCACATGTCACCACATGACATGACATCACATGACACATGACACCACGTGACAACACATGACACATGACACCACATGACACATGACACCACATGACACATGACATGTGATGACACATGACACTACATGACATGATGACATATGACACCACATGACACATGACATCACATGACACATGATGATTCATGACACATGACACCACATGACACTTGACACCACATGATACCGCATGACACATGACGATACATGACACATGACACCACATGACACATGACATCACATGACAACACATGACACATGACATCACATGACACATGACACTATATGACACCACATGATACGTGACACCACATGACACATGACACGTGATGACACCACATGACAACACATGACACATGATGACACATGACACCACATGACACCACATGACTGACAACACATGATGTCACATGGCACCACATGATGACACATGACAACACATGATGACAAATGACACCACATGACACTCATGACACATGATGACACATGACATATGACACCACATGACACATGACAGCACATGACAGCACGACACATGACACATGACATGTGATGACACATGACACCACATGACAACACATGATGACACATGACACATGACATATGATGACACATGACACCACCTGTCACCACATGATATCACATGACACATGACACCACATGACACATGCATCACATGACAACACATGACACATGACGATACATGACACATGACACATGATACCACATGACACCACATGACACAAGACACGTGATGACACATGATACCACATGACACATGACATCACATGACACCACATGACACATGACAACACATGACACATGACATCACATGACACCACCTGATACATGACATGACACATGATACATTACACATGACACCACATGGCACCACATGACACCACATGACACATGACATCAAATGACACATGACGATACAGGACACATGACACCACATGACACATGACACCACATGACACCACATGACAACACATCACATGACAACACATGACATCACATGACACCACATGACACATGACATCACATGACAACACATGACACATGACATCACATGACACATGACGATACATGACACCACATGACACATGACATCACATGACAACACATGACACATGACATCACATGACACATGACGATACATGACACATGACACCACATGAAACATGACACGTGATGACACATGACATCACATGACAACACATGACACTACATGACACATGACAACACATGACACATGACACCACATGACACATGACACGTGATAACAAATGACACCACATGACACATGCTGAAACATGATACCACATGACACCACATGACTGACAACACATGATGTCACATGGCACCACATGATGACACATGACAACACATGACGACACATGATGACACATGACACAAGATGACACATGATGACACATGATGACACATGACACCACATGACACATGACATCACATGACACATGATATCACATGACATATGATGATACATGACACCACATGACATCACATGACAACACATGACACATGACACCACGTGACACAAGACATGTGATGACACATGACACCATGTGACAACACATGACACATGATGACACATGACACCACATGACATCACATGACACCACATGACACATGACATGACACCACATGACACATGACATCACATGACAACACATTACACATGACATCACATGACACATGATGATACATGACACATGACACCACATGACACATGACACCACATGAAACATGACACGTGATGACACATGACATCACATGACAACACATGACACTACATGACATCATATGACACCACATGACACATGACATGACACCACATGACACATGACATCACATGACAACACATGACACATGACATCACATGACAACACATGACACATGACATCACATGACACATGACGATACATGACATGATATCACATGACAAAACATGACACATGACATCACATGACACATGACACTATATGATACATGACAACACATGACACATGACATGTGATGACACATGACAACACATGACACATGACATCACATGACACATGACGATACATGACACGACACCACATGTCACCACATGACACCACATGAAACATGACATCACACATGACACCTCATGACACATGACACCACATGACACATGACATCACATGACACCACATGACACATGACACATGACATCACATGACAACACATGACACATGACACCACATGACATCACATGACACATGACGATACATGACACATGACACCACATGACACATGACATCACATGACAACACACGACACATGACATCACATGACACATGATGATACATGACACATGACACCACATGACACATGACACCACATGAAACATGACACGTGATGACACATGACATCACATGACACATGATGACACATGACACCACATGACACATGACATCACATGACACCACATGACACATGACATCACATGACAACACATGACACATGACATCACATGACACATGATACCACATGACGATACATGACACATGACACCACATGACACATGACACCACATGACACATGACATCACGTGACAACACATGACACATGACATCACATGACACATGACAATACAGGACACATGACACCACATGACACATGACACCACATGACACATGATGACACATGGCACCACATGACACATGACACCACATGACATGACACATGACAACACATGACACGACACCACATGACATCACATGACAACACATGACACATGACATCACATGACAACACATGACACATGACATCACATGACACATGACAATACATGACACCACATGACACATGACATCACATGACAACACATGACACATGACGATACATGACACATGACACCACATGAAACATGACACGTGATGACACATGACATCACATGACAACTCATGACACTACATGACACATGACACCACATGACAACACATGACACATGATACCACATGACACATGACACGTGATAACAAATGACACCACATGACACATGATGAAACATGATACCACATGACACCACATGATGTCACATGGCACCACATGATGACACATGACAACACATAACGACACATGATGACACATGACACAAGATGACACATGATGACACATGATGACACATGACACCACATGACATCACATGACACATGACATCACATGACACATGACGATACATGACACCACATGGCACATGACATCACATGACAACACATGACACCACGTGACACAAGACGTGATGACAAATGACACCATGTGACAACACATGACACATGATGACACCACATGACACATGACATCACACATGACGATACATGACACCACATGACATGACATGACAACACATGACACATGGCACATGATGACACATGACACCACATGACACCACATGACACATGACATCACATGACAACACATGACACATGACATCACATGACATGATGATACATGACACATGACACCACATGACACATGTCACCACATGACATGTGATGACACATGACACCACATGACACATGACACCACATTACACATGACACTACATGACACATGACATCATATGACAACACATGACACATGACACCACATGACACATGACATCACATGACACGTGACACCACATGACATCACATGACATCACATGACACATGACGTCACATGGCACCACATGATGACACATGATGACACATGACACCACATGACAGCACATGACACATGACACCACATGACACATGACATCACATGACACATGACACGTGATGACACATGACACACATGACACCACATGACACATGACATGTGATGACACATGACAACACATGACACATGACATCACATGGCACATGACACCACATGACACATGACATCACACATGACGATACATGACACCACATGACACCTCATGACACATGAAACTACATGACACATGACATCACATGACACCACATGACATCACATGACACATGACATCACATGACAACACATGGCACATGACATGACACCACATGACACATGACTCACATGACAACACATGACACATGACACCACATGACACCACATGACAACACATGACACATGACATCACATGACACCACATGACCCATGACGATACATGACACCACATGACACATGACATCACATTACAACACTTGACACATGACATCACATGACACATGACGATACATGACACATGACACCACATGACATCATATGAAACATGACACATGACATCACATGACAACATATGACACTACATGACACATGACACCACATGACAACACATGACACATGACACCACATGACACATGACTGACAACACATGATGTCACATGGCACCACATGATGACACATGACAACACATGACGACACATGATGACACATGACACAAGATGACACATGATGACACATGATGACACATGACACCACATGACACATGACACCATATGACATATGACATCACATGACACATGACGATACATGACACCACATGACACATGACATCACATGACAACACATGACACATGACACCACGTGACACAAGACATGTGATGACACATGACACCATGTGACAACACATGACACATTATGACACATGACATGTGGTGTCATGTGTCATGTATCGTCATGTGTCATGCGGTGTCATGTGTCATGTGTCATGTGGTGTCATGTGGTGTCAAGTGTCATGTGGTGTCATGTGTCATGTAGTGTCATGTGTCATCACATGTCATGTGTCATGTGGTGTCATGTGGTGTCATGTGTCATGTGTTGTCACGTGGTGTCATGTGTCATCACGTGTCTTGTGTCACATTGTGTCATGTGTCATGAGGTGTCATGTGGTGTCATGTGTGTCATGTGGTGTCATGTGTCATGTGATATCATGTGTCATGTGGTGACATGTGGTGTCATGTGTCATGTATCGTCATGTGTCATGTGATGTCATGTGGTGTCATGTGTTGTCATGTGTAATGTGGTGTCATGTGTCATCATGTGTCATCTTGTGTCATGTGGTGTCATGTGGTATCATGTGTCATCATGTGTTGTCATGTGTCATCATGTGGTGCCATGTGACCTCATGTGTTGTCAGTCATGTGGTATCATGTTTCATCATGTGTCATGTGTTGTCATATCGTGTCATGTGTCATGTAGTGTCATGTGTCATGTAGTGTCATATGTCATGTGTTGTCATGTGATGTCATGTGTCATGTGGTGTCATGTGTCATCATGTGTCATGTTTCATGTGGTGTCATGTGTCATGTGGTGTCATGTGTCATGTATCATCATGTGTCATGTGTCATGTGTTGTCATGTGTCATGTGTTGTCATGTGTCATGTATCGCCATGTGATGTCATGTGTCATGTGTTGTCATGTGTCATATGATGTCATGTGCCATGTGATGTCATGTGTCATATTGTGTCATGTGTCATATGGTGTCATGTGATGTCATGTGTCATGTGGTGTCATGTGTCATCATGTGTCATGTATTGTCATGTGGTGTCATGTGTCATCATGTGGTGTCATGTGTCATCATGTGTCATGTGGTGTCATGTGGCATCACATGTCATGTGTCATGTGATGTCATGTGTCATGTGGTGTCATGTGTCATGTATCGTCATGTGGTGTCATGTGTCATGTCATGTCATGTGTCATGTGTTGTCATGTGTCATGTGGTATCATGTGGTGTCATGTGTCATCACGTGTCTTGTGTCACATGGTGTCATGTGTCATGAGGTGTCATGTGGTGTCATCACGTGTCACGTGTCTCCTGTGGTGTCACGTATCATGTGGTGTCATATTTTGTCATGTCATGTGATGTCATGTGTCATGTGTTGTCATGTGATGTCATGTGTCATGTGGTGTCAAGTGTCATGTGGTGTCATGTGTCATGTATCGTCATGTGTCATGTGTTGTCATGTGATGGCATGTGTCATGTGGTGTCATGTGTCATGTGATGTCATGTGGTGACATGTGGTGTCATGTGTCATCATGTGTCATGTGTTGTCATGTGGTGTCATGTGTTATCATGTGTCATCATGTGTCATGTGTTGTCATTTGGTGTCATGTGTCATCACATGTCATGTGTCATGTGATGTCATGTGTCATGTGGTGTCAAGTGTCATGTGGTGTCATGTGTCATGTGTCATGTATCGTCATGTGTCATGTGTTGTCATGTGGTGTCATGTGTCATCATGTGTCATGTGTTGTCATGTGTCATCACATGTCATGTGTCATGTGTCATGTGATGTCATGTGTCGTGCTGTCATGTGCTGTCATGTGTCATGTGTCATGTGGTGTCATATGTCATGTGTCATCATGTGTCATTTGTCATCATGTGTTGTCATGTGTCATCATGCGGTGCCATGTGACATCATGTGTTGTCAGTCATGTGGTGTCATGTGGTGTCATGTGTCATCATGTGTCATGTGTTGTCATGTGGTGTCATCACGTGTCATGTGTCATGAGGTGTCACGTATCATGTGGTGTCATATAGTGTCAAGTGTCATGTGATGTCATGTGTCATGTGTTGTCATGTGATGTCATGTGTCATGTGGTGTCATGTGTTGTCATTTGGTGTCATGTGTCATCACATGTCATGTGTCATGTGATGTCATGTGTCATGTGGTGTCAAGTGTCATGTGGTGTCATGTGTCATGTATCGTCATGTGTCATGTGTTGTCATGTGGTGTCATGTGTCATCATGTGTCATGTGTTGTCATGTGGTGTCATGTGTCATCACATGTCATGTGTCATGTGTCATGTAATGTCATGTGTTGTGCTGTCATGTGCTGTCATGTGTCATGTGTCATGTGGTGTCATATGTCATGTGTCATCATGTGTCATGAGTGTCATGTGGTCATTTGTCATCATGTGTTGTCATGTGTCATCATGCGGTGCCATGTGACATCATGTGTTGTCAGTCATGTGGTGTCATGTGGTGTCATGTGTCATCATGTGTCATGTGTTGTCATGTGGTGTCATCACGAGTCATGTGTCATGAGGTGTCACGTATCATGTGGTGTCATATAGTGTCAAGTGTCATGTGATGTCATGTGTCATGTGTTGTCATGTGATGGCATGTGTCATGTGGTGTCAAGTGTCATGTGGTGTCATGTGTCATGTATCGTCATATGTCATGTGATGTCATGTGTCATGTGTCATCATGTGTCATGTAGTGTCATGTGTCATCACATGTCATGTGTCATGTGGTGTCATGTGTCATGTATCGTCATGTGTCATGTGATGTCATGTGTCATGTGATGTCATGTGTCATATGGTGTCATGTGATGTCATGTGTCATGTGTTGTCATGTGTCAGCATGTGTCATGTGTTGTCATGTGTTGTCATGTGTCATCACGTGTCTTGTGTCACGTGGTGTCATGTGTCATGTGTCGTCATGTGTCATGTAGTGTCATGTGTCATCACATGTCATGTGTCATGTGTCATGTGGTGTCATGTGTCATGTATCGTCATGTGTCATGTGATGTCATGTGTCATGTGATGTCATGTGTCATGTGTTGTCATGTGATGTTATGTGTCATGTGGTGTCATGTGATGTCATGTGTCATGTATCGTCATGTGTCATGTGATGTCATGTGTTGTCATGTGATGTCATGTGTCATATGGTGTCATGTGTCACGTGATGTCATGTGTCATGTGTTGTCATGTGTCATCATGTGTCATGTGTTGTCATGTGTTGTCATGTGTCATCAAGTGTCTTGTGTCACGTGGTGTCATGTGTCATGAGATGTCATGTGTCATGTATCGTCATGTGTCATGTGATGTCATGTAGTGACATGTGGTGTCATGTATCGTCAGATGTCATGTGTCATGTGTTGTGATGTCATGTGTCATGTGGTGTCATGTGTCATGTATCATGTGGAGTCATATGTCATGTGTCAAAAAATGTATATATCTAGAGGATCTTACTGTAAGATTACTGTACTCTGTACCTTTCCGAGCACGAGCTGAATGCTAATTGGCTGTCAACTGTCTGTCAATACTCCAAACCAGAAAGTGTTGGCAGCCATCTTGTGCCTCGGTAGACTGAGGCACAAGAAAGCAGAAAAACAAACGTGTAAAATGCAAAAAAGGGGGCAGGGTATGTCATGTGTCATGTGCAGGGTATGTCATGTGCCAGGCCTGCTCTGGGTGTTTCACAAGGACCCCAAAGGCCCCCCCCAAATTTTTGGGGGGACAAAAACCACGGGGGACGAGTACCATACGAGTCCTGTAAGCTTACTGTACCTGCATGAGCTGAATGCTAATTGGCTGTCAACGGTCTGTCAACACTCCAAACCAGAAAGTGTTGGCCACCATCTTGTGCCTCGGTAGACTGAGGCACAAGAAAGCAGAAAAACAAACATGTAAAACGCAAAAAGGGGGCAGGGTAGAAACACCCTGCCCCCTAGGCCTGCTCTGGGTGTTTCACAAGGACCCCAAAGGCCCCCCCCAAAAAATTTTGGGGGACAAAAACTACGGGGACGAGTACCATACGAGTCCTGTAAGCTTACTGTACTCTGTACCTGCACGAGCTGAATGCTAATTGGCTGTCAACTGTCTGTCAACACTCCAAACCAGAAAGTGTTGGCCGCCATCTTGTGCCTCGCTAGACTGAGGCACAAGAAAGCAGAAAAACAAACAAGTAGAACGCAAAAAGGGGGTAGGGTAGAAACCCGTCGGCCCCCTAGGCCTGCTCAGGGATCCCACAAGGACCCACAAGGCCCCCCATTATTTTTTTTTACAAAAACTGCAGAGTACGAGTACTGTACAAGCACAGTAAGCTTACTGTAAGCTTACTGTAATCTGTACCTTCCCGAGCACGAGCTGAATGCTAATTGGCTGTCAACTGTCTGTAAACTCTCCAAACAATCATGTGTCATGTGTTGTCATGTGGTGTCATGAGTCATCACGTGTCATGTGTCATTTGATGTCATGTGATGTCATGTGTCATGTGGTGTCATATGTCATGTGTCATCATGTGTCATCTTGTATCCTGTGGTGTCATGTGTCATCATGTGTTGTCATGTGTCATCATGTGGTACCATGTGACCTCATGTGTTGTCAGTCATGTGGTATCATGTTTCATCATGTGTCATGTGTTGTCATATCGTGTCATGTGTCATGTAGTGTCATGTGTCATGTAGTGTCATGTGTCATGTGTTGTCATGTGATGTCATGTGTCATGTGGTGTCATGTGTCATCACGTGTCATGTTTCATGTGGTGTCATGTGTCATGTGGTGTCATGAGTCATGTATCATCATGTGTCATGTGATGTCATGTGTCATGTGTTGTCATGGGTCATGTGGTGTCATGTGTCATTTATCGCCATGTGTCATGTGATGTCATGTGTCATGTGTTGTCATGTGTCATATGATGTCATGTGCCATGTGTTGTCATGTGATGTCATGTGTCATATGGTGTCATGTGATGTCATGTGTCATGTGGTGTCATGTGTCATCATGTGTCATGTATTGTCATGTGGTGTCATGTGTCATCATGTGTCATATGGTGTCATGTGGCATCACATGTCATGTGTCATGTGATGTCATGTGTCATGTGGTATCATGTGGTGTCATGTGTCATGTATCGTCATGTGTCATGTATCATGTCATGTGTCATGTGGTGTCATGTGTCATGTGATGTCATGTGTCATGTGTTGTCATGTGTCATGTGGTGTCATGTGTCATGTGGTGTCATGTGTCATCACCTGTCTTGTGTCACATGGTGTGATGTGTCATGAGGTATCATGTTGTGTCATCACGTGTCATGTGTCATGTGGTGTCACGTATCATGTGTTATCATATAGTGTCATGTGTCATGTGATGTCATGTGTCATGTGTTGTCATGTGATGTCATGTGTCATGTGGTGTCAAGTGTCATGTGTCATGTATCATCATGTGTCATGTGTTGTCGTGATGGCATGTGTCATGTGGTGTCATGTGTCATGTGATGTCATGTGGTGACATGTGGTGTCATGTGTCATCATGTGTCATGTGTTGTCATGTGGTGTCATGTGTCATCATGTGTCATGTGTTGTCATTTGGTGTCATGTGTCATGTCATGTGTCATGTGATATCATGTGTCATGTGGTGTCAAGTGTCATGTGATGTCATGTGTCATGTATCGTCATGTGTCATGTGTTGTCATGTGGTGTCATGTGTCATCATGTGTCATGTGTCATGTGTTGTCATGTGGTGTCATGTGTCATGTGTCATGTGTCATGTGATGTCATGTGTCGTGCTGTCATGTGCTGTCATGTGTCATGTGTCATGTGGTGTCATGTCATGTGTCATGTTTTATGATGAGTGTCATGTGGTGTCATTTGTTATCATGTGTTGTCATGTGTCATCATGCGGTGCCATGTGACATCATGTGTTGTCAGTCATGTGGTGTCATGTGGTGTCATGTGTCATCATGTGTCATGTGTTGTCATGTGGTGTCATCACGTGTCATGTGTCATGTGGTGTCACGTATCATGTGGTGTCATATAGTGTCATGTGTCATGTGATGTCATGTGTCATGTGTTGTCATGTGATGTCATGTGTCATGTGGTGTCAAGTGTCATGTGGTGTCATGTGTCATGTATCGTCATGTGTCATGTGATGTCATGTGTCATGTGTCATCATGTGTCATGTAGTGTCATGTGTCATCACATGTCATGTGTCATGTATCGTCATGTGTCATGTGATGTCATGTGATGTCATGTGTCATATGGTGTCATGTGATGTCATGTGTCATGTGTTGTCATGTGTCAGCATGTGTCATGTGTTGTCATGTGTTGTCATGTGTCATCACGTGTCTTGTGTCACGTGGTGTCATGTGTCGTCATGTGTCATGTAGTGTCATGTGTCATCACATGTCATGTGTCATGTGGTGTCATGTGTCATGTGGTATCATGTGTCATGTATCGTCATGTGTCATGTGATGTCATGTGTCATGTTATGTCATGTGTCATGTGTTGTCATGTGATGTCATGTGTCATGTGGTGTCATGGGGTGTCATGTATCATGTATCGTCATGTGTCATGTGATGTCATGTTTGTCATGTGATGTCATGTGTCATATGGTGTCATGTGTCATGTGATGTCATGTGTCATGTGTTGTCATGTGTCATCATGTGTCATGTGTTGTCATGTGTCATCACGTGTCTTGTGTCACGTGGTGTCATGTGTCATGAGGTGGCATATGTCATGTATCGTCATGTGTCATGTGATGTCATGTGGTGACATGTGGTGTCATGTATCGTCAGATGTCATGTGTCATGTGTTGTCATGTAATGTCATGTGTCATGTGTCATGTGGTGTCATGTGTCATGTATCATGTGGAGTCATATGTCATGTGTCAAAAAATGTATATATCTAGAGGATCTTACTGTAAGATTACTGTACTCTGTACCTTTCCGAGCACGAGCTGAATGCTAATTGGCTGTCAACTGTCTGTCAATACTCCAAACCAGAAAGTGTTGGCAGCCATCTTGTGCCTCGGTAGACTGAGGCACAAGAAAGCAGAAAAACAAACGTGTAAAAGGCAAAAAGGGGGCACATGACATCACATGACACATGACGATACATGACACATGACACCACATGTCACCACATGACACCACATGAAACATGACATCACACATGACGATACATGACACATGACACCACATGACACCTCATGACACATGGCACCACATGACACATGACATCACATGACACATGACGATACATGACACATGACACCACATGAAACATGACACGTGATGACACATGACATCACATGACAACACATGACACTACATGACACATGACATCACATGACAACACATGACACATGACACATGACTCGTGATAACAAATGACACCACATGACACCACATGACGTCACATGGCACCACATGATGACACATGACAACACATGACAACACATGATGACACATGACAAGATGACACATTATGACACATGATGATACATGACACCACATGACATCACATGACACATGACATCACATGACATCACATGACACATGACGATGTGGCGAGTAAACAACTCTATATAAATAACTCTTTCTAGACACAACTATAATAATTAGTTTATTACTTTTATGATGATGAATGTGAATATGTCATATTCAGACATTAATTGGGTTACTTATTATTATTATAATTTGTTTGGGTTGCAGCCCTGAGGAAGTCGTAGGTCAGATCAGACCAGACGAAACGTGCGTTGGCTGCTGTTTTGTTGGAAAATAATACGAGGACTGTTTCAATGAAGATTTAATTGTGACAAGAATCAAGAAACTAATAAATGGAACACTAATACTGGACTTTTTTGAGTGCTCGATGATTATAGTATACATGACGATACATGACACCACATGACACATGACATCACATGACAACACATGACACCATGTGACACAAGACGTGATGACACATGACACCATGTGACAACACATGACACATGATGACACCACATGACGATACATGACACCACATGACATGACAACACATGACACATGGCACATGATGACACATGACACATAACACCACATGATACCACATGACACATGACATCACATGACAACACATGACACATGACATCACATGACATGATGATACATGACACATGACACCACATGACACCACATGACATGTGATGACACATGACACCACATGACACATGACACCACATGACACATGACACCACATGACACATGACATCACATGACAACACATGACACATGACACCACATGACACATGACATCACATTACACATGACACCACATGACACCACATGACAACACATGACACATGATGACACATGACACATGACATATGATGACACATGACACCACATGTCACCACATGACATCACATGACACATGACACCACATGACACATGCATCACATGACAACACATGACATGACGATACATGACACATGACACGATACCACATGACACCACATGACACAAGACACGTGATGACACATGATACCATATGACACATGACATCACATGACACCACATGACACATGACAACACATGACACATGACATCACATGATACATGACATGACACATGATACATTACACATGACACCACATGGCACATGACACCACATGACACATGACATCAAATGACACATGACGATACAGGACACATGACACCACATGACACATGACACCACATGACACATGACACCACATGACACCACATGACAACACATGACATCACATGACACCACATGACACATGACATGACACCACATGACACATGACACCACATGACACCACATGACAACACATGACACATGACACCACGTGACACAAGACATGTGATGACACATGACACCATGTGACAACACATGACACATGATGACACATGACACCACATGACACATGACATCACATGACACCACATGACACATGACATGACACCACATGACACATGACATCACATGACAACACATGACACATGACATCACATGACACATGATGATATATGACACATGACACCACATGACACATGACACCACATGAAACATGACACGTGATGACACATGACATCACATGACAACACATGACACATGACATCACATGACACCACATGACACATGACATGACACCACATGACACATGACATCACATGACAACACATGACACATGACATCACATGACACATGACGATACATGACACATGACACCACATGACACATGACATCACATGACACATGACACTATATGATACATGACAACACATGACACATGACATGTGATGACACATGACAACACATGACACATGACATCACATGACACATGACGATACATGACACATGACACCACATGTCACCACATGACACCACATGAAACATGACATCACACATGACGATACATGACACATGACATCACATGACACCACATGACACATGACACATGACATTGAGGTTCCGTGACGATTTTACTCGTGTGTGTAACATTGTCGTAAATACATAATTTTGGTATCAGTGAACCGCAAATGATCCATTTAGTATATCCTGGTGTTTTCGCTATGCTACGAGCAAGAGCACTCCTGTTACAAACACATTTCTGTTCTACCCATGGCATCCATCTTAGACACGGAAGCCATTTTGTATTCCTTGCCCTCACATAGTCAATGGACACGCAATGACCTCTTTTCATTTAAGGACACGTAGGCTTTAGCCGGCGATTCACCTTGCTAGTGACACGTGCACCTTAGGCCAGCAACGCTGTAGCAGCATGACTCGGCAAGAACTGCCTCCCCAGCCTGAGGCCAGTCCTGCTATACTGGTTCTTGTGTTCGTTGGCCTGATCATGATTAGACGGCCAAAGCTGGTAACCGTGCCCATTTACGACCCACAAACATCTCTTATCCTGTCTTTCTATCTTCCACACCTGGCTCTGCTCCTTTCCTTCTGGGCCTTTATTAGGGGGAGGTAACGAAATTTACGATGAGGCGGTCCGGGTCTTGAATGAGGAATTGACATGGGATTATGATGGACTAGTGGGAACCCCTCATTCGTAATGTTTTGACATCAGATACTGTTGACGATTCCTGTACAACGCCAAATATTTATTGTTTAAAGACACGAATGTTTAGAACTGTGGTAACATGTAAAGAATTTGCCCCGAGCAGAATATTTAGTATATAAGGAACAACCCTCTTCGTACAAATTGAACAGGCTCCTAGACACTGCCCGTGTGCAGTTTCTGTGACTTCTGTGTCCCTGCAGTAATAAACCTTTGGTCTTTGACGCCACCATCGAGAAGCCCGTGTTTCTGTTTGTTTGTGCACCGAGACAGGTTGAACTCCGGGGTCTTCGGGTGTTTTCCCTGACAACTCTGGACGGAACCAAAAAGTCCAGAACTCCAATTGGCGCCCAACGTGGGGCGACGTCATTCGGTACCGGTCCAAAAGCCTGAAGAGTTCGAGGAGCTTCGTGGGAAGATTTCAGAGGGAGGCGCCCCACTTCATCGATCCCGGCATATCGCAAAAGTGGCCCCGACGTTCTCTTCCGCGAGGGTTCCCGTTCAGACGGCTGCAGTGGTCCGTTGCCTTGACCGTCGCCCTGTCTTGGACCCGAGGTGCAGTCCTTAGTACGGCGAGACGTGACGGGTTTCTCCTTGGTGACGTCTTCAGTGCCTCAGTTAAGTATTTTGTGAGGGTTGCTCCTGTTTGGATAATCCTTTTAGTTCTCAGTTCAGTTCAGTTCTGTAAGATTATCACTGGTTATCCTGGTTACGATAATCATTCTGTTCAGTTCAGGTATCGATACATTTGTCAGTTCTGGTAGGCCTAAGTTCTTGGTCCGAGTGCGCATCTTTTCTGTTTGTGTCTCGTTTGTTTTGTGTTCCGGATTATAAAATGGTAAGTCGGAAAAATTGTATGTTGTCTTGTTTCAGTTGCAACAGTGATTCCCAGTTGGAGGACTCGTGTTTGGTTCCTCCGATTGGAACTCCCCTTTATGATCTATATTGCAAATTTGGTGTGGGCCCTATCTCTTATAACGAGGTATGGATCCGCTTCACAGAGAAAGATGGTGTCCTTAGTTGGCCACTACATGGTAGTTTTGAACCTGAAGTTCTCGATAATCTAGAAAGAAGGTTGTTTAAGAAGAAAGCCCGGCCGGCAATGTTTGATTCTTTCCGTTATTGGCGAAAAGAATCTAAACAGAGAGAAATTAAAAAGTTGAAGAAAGAACAGAAAGAGCAAGAGTTGACTTTAGAACAGTCTGCTAAGCAGCTGCAACTCAACGAGTCTGAGAAAGCGATGGAGGTGGCCCATAGAGAGCGTAATTTAGCGATAGACAAGTGCTATCCTGCTTTGCCATCGAGTACGGCTAAGATAGTAGAGGACCCCGAAAAGGATCCCCTGTTGTCTTATTTGTTACGATCACCCCCACCGTATGCACAGGGTGCTACGGCTCCACCTATACCGAATGTTCAATTACCGGTTGCTGGACAACCTGGTGTCCCTGTTCCCGCTCCCCTGAATCAAGTTCCTGTACCTCCTGTGGTCAATATTAATGTTCCTTCGACAACCCCTCTTCTAGGGTTGCCGGCTTCTTTACCTATGCCTGTGTCGCTCACACCTGCTAGTTCACAAGCTATTTTTCCTGCTACTCCTACTGTTCCTAATCTATCTGTTCCAACTGCTACTCTATTTACTGCCTCTGCTAATATTATGACTCCACTTTCTGTTCGTCGGAGAATCACTGATTCTGTCTCTAATATTCTATCCCCCTTCTATAAAACTCTGATTAAGACTCCTACCTCTGACTCTGTGCAGAGACGCAGTCAGCTTCCCAGTACTGAAGAAAGAGGAATATTAGATTTGACTGCTCTTAGATGGGTTTCAAAACTTGGACGATATAATGTACAAAATGTATTAGATACATTTATGCAATGGAATGAACCGACATAACGATATGTGTTCGATGAAATGTGTTTCCTTCTACGTGAGGAATTGGAAGAGGATGACCCTGAATCAAATCTAGAAGAATTAATTAATGTTCAGAAAGAGTTTGCTGCAGGTATGATAGTTGGACAAAATATAAAAGAAGCGATGGAACTGGTTCTAAGTTATAGGACCGACTCATCCCTTCGTTCACCGAGAGAGTTAGAGAAACGTAGTACGAAACAAAATCGTCAATACCCAATGAGAGAGGTTCCACCAATTTGGCGTGAAGCTGTGCAAGCTAATGTAAACCTTGGTATCGCAGCCGCTCCGGCCCAATTCCAGAGAGTATGGATACATATTCCATGGAAGCGAGCTGAAGTATTAGCAGTGAAACAGGCCTTGCCAGATCCGCGTAAAAATCCTGCAGGGTACTACAAAGAGTTGGCTCAAACAGTTGACGCTTGTGTATTGAATCTTGCTGACATAGATCTGCTATTTGGTAATGTAGTACCGCAACCAATTTGGGCTAAAATTCGTAAAGAGAATCATCCAGTTGCCCTAGGTGGTGACTGGGCAGCTATAATTGCAGCGGATGGTCAACAAATAGGTGGTTCTAAACCTGAACCCTTAATTGCTAATTTACCTGGTAGAATAATCGATTTAATGAAAACCCTGATGCCAGCATTGCGCGTTAACTGGGACAAATTGTCCGCGTGCAAACAGAAGAAAGACGAAAGCGTCTCCGACTTTTTCACACGATTCGAGGAGACTTTCGTGGATCATAGTGGTCAGGATATGAGCACAGAAGGAGGCCAGAGATTATTTGTTGATAAATTTGTGCACAATCTGTTGCCAGAACTTAGTGGTAAATTAAATAATTCTGAAAGTGCGTGGGCTGTCTCTACGACTGCGCAAATACTTGCGACTGCCCAGTACTATGAAAATAGGGACAAAGAGGAGAAAGAAAAATCAGATAAAAAGACGAAAGATTTAAAAACTAAAGTACTTTTACAGCAAGCTTATCCGCCTCGCACGAATCAGACTAATATGCAGCAAGGGTCATATCAAAGAACGGATTATAATTTTCAAAGGCCACAATACCAATGGAATCAATGTGCTTATTGCAAAGTGGAAGGTCATTACAAAAATGAGTGTCCAGTTCGGGCACAAAATAATGCTGCGGCAGCTCAGAGAGGTCGTGGTAGTTCCATGCAAAACTCTAGAGGTCGAGGACGAGGTGCTATGCCTCCGCAAACGAGTGATCGCCCTTCTAATTATTTCGACCAGCGAAATGGACAATCTGCCCAACAGAATAGGTCTCCACAGTATCATGTTGAAGACTATTATGAAGCTAGTGAGGAAGTTCAGCAAAGTGAGTACTAGGACAGCCATGGACAAAGAGAGGGAGTAGTATCAGTTCCAGTAGATCAGAGTGGGCCTTATGTCGCAGTAGCAGCATCAGGTATAGTCGAACCGTTTCTGTTGGATACTGGTGCAGCAAAAAGTTCTATCATACATGCGAAACTCCCTGGCGCACCTTTGTCTGGCTCAACAAACGTTTCAGTAGGTTTTTCGGGCGCCCCTGTTCATAACCCTGTTTCTGGTCCTTTGTCTATTTCTGTTGGACCCTGTCAATTGAAAGCACCCCTGATTTTGACGACAGGTTGTAACGAAAATCTGCTTGGTTTAGACTTGTTAAAACGCCTGTACGCGACATTGTACTGTTCTCCAGCAGGAGTACAGCTTACGTTGGGTAAAAGAATAATCTCTCCGATGTACTTGTCGATGGATGCGCTCCCACCAGAGCTGCGTTCACTCCCTGATACTCTTTGGGCGACTGGTCCTAATGATGTAGGTCTATTGGAAATTCCACCCTATGTAGTAACTTTGAAAGCAAATGTCAAACTTCCACGAATTCCACAATACAGAATCTCTAGTGAAGGTGAGCGTGCGCTCCTACTGATAGTGCATGATCTGATTGAGAAAGACGTTATAGAAGAAACTAGAGGTAATGTCTGTAATAGTCCTGTACTGCCTATTTTGAAACGAACTGACCCTACAAAACCTCCAGTATATAGGTTTGTAATTGATCTCAGAGAGGTTAATAAAATTGTGATTCCACAGTTTCCTGTGGTTCCAGACATTACTGCATTGTTAACGTTGATTCCTGCTACAGCAGCATGGTTTTCGGTTGTCGACTTGAAAAATGCCTTTTTCAGCATTCCGATAGCCGAAGAAAGCAGAGATATCTTCGGTTTCTCTCTAGGAGGATGAAGCTTCAGGTTTAAACGCGCTCCACAAGGCTATTGTGAAAGCCCATCCATTTACAGTCAAGCATTAAAAAGCCAGTTAGATTCCTTCGTACTTCCTCCTGGTTCTGCTTTAATACAATATGTTGATGATCTTCTAGTGGCTGCTGATGACAAGGAAACTTGCAAAACAGCTACGATTTCTTTATTGCATCATTTGTCAAATTTGAATCACAAGGTGTCACCTTCAAAAATGCAATACTGCTGCCAAGAAGTGACCTACCTAGGTCATCTCTTGTCAAAGGAGGGAAGGAAGTTGACCCCAGAGAGAATAAAAGCAATTACACAGATGAATGTTCCTAGCACGCAGAGAGAAGTACGTGCCTTTTTAGGTATTACCTCATATTGTAGGCAATGGATCCCAAATTTTTCTCTTTTAGCAAAACCATTGGTAGCCTTGACTGGGAAAGGTGTTCCGAGTCCGGTACCATGGTCTGCAGAATGTCAGCAGAGTTTTTCTGAATTGCGAAATGCACTGTGTTCAGCACCTGTATTGGGTACACCCGACTACAGTAAGCCATTCACGCTCTATGTCCACGAGAGAGAAGGTTGTGCATTGAGTGTGTTGACGCAGAAATTTGGTGATAAACAACGCCCTTGTGCGTATTTTTCATCAACATTAGATCCAGTAGCTAGAGCGTTGCCTAGTTGCTTGAGAGCTACAGCCGCAGCTGCAGCTTCCATTCGACAATCTGCTGGTTTAGTAATGAACAACATGCTAGTGGTTATGGTTCCTCATGCGGTGGATACACTCATGAACCGAACCAAGACGCAACACCTTACCAGTGCTAGATTATCAGGTTATGAACTGACACTGTTAGCTAGTCATATTCAGATCAAAAGATGCAATGTATTGAATCCAGCAACATTGTTGCCGACTAGCCAAGAGTCGAGTGATTCCGAACCACACGACTGTTATTTCAAAACTGAGGAAGAAACAAAAGGACGAATTGATCTAAAAGACACTCCGTTATCAGATCCAGATGGCACGTTGTATGTTGACGGGTCTTGCTTCAAATTAGAGAATGGTGATGTGACTGCTGCTTATGCAGTAACGACTCTGAGTACGATTGTGGAGACTGCAAGAGTGAGTCAGAATTCTGCCCAGGCTGCAGAATTGATCGCGCTAACAAGAGCGTGCGTTTTAGCTAAGGGAAAGAGAGTGAATGTGTTCACAGATAGCCAGTACGCGTTCGGCGTGGCCCATAGTTTTGGCCGTTTGTGGAAAGAGAGAGGTTTCATTACGTCCCATGGGACTAAGATTCAACATGGTCAGCTAGTTAATGACTTGTTGGAATCTCTAACCTTGCCGACTGAAGTTGCGATTGTGAAATGCAGTGCTCATAAAGCAATCACGGATGATGTTGGTCGTGGGAATGCTTTTGCTGATGAGACTGCAAAACAGACAGCTAGAAATATGATGAGTAGAATGTATGTTGCAACGTCTGCAAGATGGATTTCTGAGTCTGGAATGTGTGAGGACACAGTGGAAAGCGTGAAGGAAATTCAGAAAGAGGCGACTGAGGAGGAAAAACTTGCATGGAGAGAGAGCACGGGTAAATTGGACTTGAGTGGGTGTTGGATTGACTTGTCGGAACAACAGCGTTGGATGTTGCCTGATGCGTATGTGCTTGCAGTAGTGACGATGGCACATGGAACAGCGCACATCAGTTCAAAAGGGATTTGTAAGATGTTGGCTCCGGTCTGGAAGAATGATGGGATTAGTAAGTGTGCAGAGAGAGTGGTGAGAAATTGTATGGTATGCTTGATGCATAATCCTGGCAAGGGAATCCCCACACCTGCAGGTCATTTCGCTCCTCCTTCCTGCCCCTTTGAAGTGATCCAGCTAGACTTCATTCACATGGATCGTTGTAATAATCTGAAATACGTCCTGGTGGTAGTTTGTGCTTTCTCCAGATGGATCGAAGCATACCCGCTAAAAGACAATACTGCCTTATCCACTGCCAAAATTCTTCTTAAAGAATACTTCCCCAGATACGGAATGCCACGGATTGTATGGTCAGATAACGGAAGTGAGTTCGTAGGGAAAGTTATGCAGAGTGTGTGTGCCGGCCTAGGGATTAGACAGAAGTTTCATAGTGCGAATCATCCCCAGTCCGCGGGTTTAGTCGAGGGTTACAATGGCACCCTTAAACTGAAACTTGCTAAGATACAAGCATCCACGGGTTTGTCCTGGCCAGACGCATTGCCTTTGGCTTTGTTATCAACAAGAGCAACTGTACATTCTAGAGTAGGGCTTAGTCCTTATGAAATAGTTTTTGGTCGTCCTGCAAATGTTTGGGGGGTACCTGGACCAAAAGAATTCAAGCAGCTGGAATACCCAATGTTAATTGATTACCTTTTCGACTTGACTGCTAAATTGAGTCTTATTCACCAACAGGTTTTCGATGCATTGCCAAAGCCACCGGAGAGTCCAGGCCATCAGCTGAAACCGGGTGATCAGGTGGTCATTAGAAATTTTGCAAGAACGAAAAATCTTCAGCCCAGATTCATTGGCCCTTTCCAAGTCCTGCTAGCAACGAGAACTGCTATTCGTGTGGCCGGAAGGAAGAACTGGATCCATACGACACATGTCAAACGTGTGCCTTTGCCACTTCCTTACGACAACTGGGTAAAGAAAGGAATCGGTGCCTCTGAAACGGAACAAGTCCCCAGGTTCATACCTTTCAGCGATGCAGAACTGATCACGGATTCACCAAATTCTGACTCTCCTCCTGAAACTGCTCTTTTGAACCCTGAACATTTGTCATCCACACCCAACGAACATTTGCCATCTGCACCAAAAGAACATTTGTCATCTGAAAACGTGAACATTGCAACGTCAGCTGAAAATACATTGTTTCCAGATCAGACAGCTCCTGCAAAACTGAGATACAACTTGCGACCTCGCAATATGGACAAATAAAGCAGGAAACTGCCTATTTTCAGATTTGAATTTTCTATACATTGCCTCCAGCCAGGAAGTTTGCTAATACTTTGTATTGTTTCTTTTTGTTTTAAAATTGCCTTGCCGTCTGGGTAGCCGTAGGGTCGTGGCTGTGTGCCTAGTTGAATCTGCGGGGGTCAGACACAAGGTCGATCTTTCTGTTAGTTCTGGGAACTCCCAGGGCTGATAGAGGCATTTTCATCTACGTACACATCATCAGTGGTCGCGAACGGTCATAGAAGATGGAGCTTCCTGAGCTGCAACGAGAAAATGTAATTTATGTTCGCAGAAATAGACTGTACAGAATACTTCACAGCAAATGCTTTCTAATGCAATGTGCAGTAACATTTTTAATCGTTTTGATAACGTTGGTGGGTGGAATCGTCTTTGGTGTACATTTGATTTTTATGCCAGTAACTACAGTACCTCCCCTTGATCCTACTACTTCTACGGTTTCTTCTATGCATTCTTTTCACTCATTTCCTGAACACGAACAAGCTCGACGCTCAGAATTTATTAACAATACATTTGTACAGCTCTTGCATCAACACCAACTGGTAGTTAATACTACAGACTGCTGGGTGTGTGGCTTCATACCTCACACTATGGATAAAGGCATTCCCTATCTAGTCTTGCCTTTTAGCTACAATGGATCATTTCAGGCCTTTCAGACCATTTTTTCATATGCCCTTGAGACCTATCCTCCGCGTCCACCACGGTCCACTAAATACAACTCAGCCAACAAAGCTTTAGTCCAGGGAATTATTGACATGATTAGAGACGTCAATAATACTCCATCTTACCCTAGAGATGAATTACGGGTGTATTTGAGTTGGAACTCTACAGAGTATCGCCTTAGTTTGGGAGAAAGCAAGCGTAAAAGCTCCACTTCAGTTTGGGTCGTGCCTCACCGAGGTCAGGTCTGTTTGCAAGGAAATGGGAGAAATCTGAGAGCTCAGCTAGGGAGGAGTGAGTGCGTTGAGACTTACGTATTTCCGTCTAACTCCTCCCCTGCCTTTCTGACTGCTAGGGGTACCTACTTCATCTGTCAGGACAGAGCATATACATGGCTGCCTGCTGACTTTTCAGGTTCATGTTATATTGCTCGATTGTTACCTCCGACATACACTGCTTCTTCAGATTATCACAAGACCAGAGTAGCAAGAGGTGTCTTCAGCAAGGAAGATACCGCTGGTCAAGAAGCTGGAGACTTTTTCAAAGGTTTCCTTCCGTTTTGGGGGCCTATGGCCAATAGTAGAAATCTACGTCAACTAACACGGGTAGTTGAATCTACTATTACGGAAACTGCTGGTGCCCTTAGTAACTTAACAGCTGAGCTTCAGGCGGATCGTCTCATGACGTTGCAGAACCGTATGGTTCTAGACGTAATACTTGCAGATCGAGGTGGGGTATGCAGAATGATCCAATCGAGCTGCTGTGTCTTTATTCCAAATAATGCTCCAACAGTCTATGAAGCGATCTCTAAGCTACACAAGATTTCCGACTCTATACACGTAGATAAGGGAAACTGGTCCTTCATGGAGTGGTTTTGGACTCTGGTATCAGCGTGGGGATGGAAGGTTCTGATGGTCATTGGTGTCATCCTAGTATTTCTGTTCTCGTGCTGTCTTATTATCCAATGTGGTCCCGCTCTGTGTAGTCTCTGTGTTGCAACCTGTTTCAGAAAACCACCTGCATTAGGAGAAAAGGCACGAGACAGGATGATGATACAACATGTCACTGACCTAATGAGCATAGAATTAGACTCTGACTCTGATATAGACTGAGTAATTGCCTATGTAAGGGCAAAAGGAGGTCTGAGGTTCCGTGACGATTTTACTCGTGTTTGTAACATTGTCGTAAATACATAATTTTGGTATCAGTGAATCGCAAATGATCCATTTAGTATATCCTGGTGTTTTCGCTATGCTACGAGCAAGAGCACTCCTGTTACAAACACATTTCTGTTCTACCCATGGCATCCATCTTAGACACGGAAGCCATTTTGTATTCCTTGCCCTCACATAGTCAATGGACACGCAATGACCTCTTTTCATTTAAGGACACGTAGGCTTTAGCCGGCGATTCACCTTGCTAGTGACACGTGCACCTTAGGCCAGCAACGCTGTAGCAGCATGACTCGGCAAGAACTGCCTCCCCAGCCTGAGGCCAGTCCTGCTATACTGGTTCTTGTGTTCGTTGGCCTGATCATGATTAGACGGCCGAAGCTGGTAACCGTGCCCATTTACGACCCACAAACATCTCTTATCCTGTCTTTCTATCTTCCACACCTGGCTCTGCTCCTTTCCTTCTGGGCCTTTATTAGGGGGAGGTAACGAAATTTACGATGAGGCGGTCCGGGTCTTGAATGAGGAATTGACATGGGATTATGATGGACTAGTGGGAACCCCTCATTCGTAATGTTTTGACATCAGATACTGTTGACGATTCCTGTACAACGCCAAATATTTATTGTTTAAAGACACGAATGTTTAGAACTGTGGTAACATGTAAAGAATTTGCCCCGAGCAGAATATTTAGTATATAAGGAACAACCCTCTTCGTACAAATTGAACAGGCTCCTAGACACTGCCCGTGTGCAGTTTCTGTGACTTCTGTGTCCCTGCAGTAATAAACCTTTGGTCTTTGACGCCACCATCGAGAAGCCCGTGTTTCTGTTTGTTTGTGCACCGAGACAGGTTGAACTCCGGGGTCTTCGGGTGTTTTCCCTGACACCTCTGGACGGAACCAAAAAGTCCAGGACTCCAACATCACATGACAACACATGACACATGACACCACATGACATCACATGACACATGACGATACATGACACATGACACCACATGACACATGATATCACATGACAACACATGACACATGACATCACATGACACATGATGATACATGACATATGACACCACATGACACATGACACCACATGAAACATGACACGTGATGACACATGACATCACATGACACATGATGACACATGACACCACATGACACATGACATCACATGACACCACATGACACATGACATCACATGACAACACATGACACATGACATCACATGACACATGACGATACATGACACATGACACCACATGACACATGACACATGACACCACATGAAACCCACATGAAACATGACACGTGATGACACATGACATCACATGACACATGATGACACATGACACCACATGACATCACATGACACCGTATGACACATGACATCACATGACAACACATGACACATGACATCACATGACATGACGATACATGACACATGAAACCACATGACATGACACCACATGAAACATGACACGTGATGACACATGACACATGACATCACATGACAACACATGACACATGACACATGACACTACATGACACATGACACATGACACCACATGACACATGACACGTGATAACAAATGACACCACATGACAACAGATGACACATGATGAAACATGATACCACATGACTGACAACACATGACGTCACATGGCACAACATGATGACACATGACAACACATGATGACACATGACACCACATGACACCACATGACACAAGATGACACATGATGACACATGACACCACATGACACATGACATCACATGACACATGACGATACATGACACATGACACCACATGTCACCACATGACACATGACATCACATGACACATGACACCACATGACACATGCCATCACATGACAACACATGACACATGACGATACATGACACATGACACCACATGACACCACATGACACATGACACCACATGACACCACATGACACATGACATCACATGACACATGATGATACATGACACATGACACCACATGACGCATGACACGTGATGAAACATGACACCACATGACATGTGATGACACATGACACCACATGACACATGATGACACATGACACCACATGACACATGACACTACATGACACTACATGACACATGACACCACATGACACATGACACCACATGACACATGACATCACATGGCATCACATGATGACACATGACAACACAGGATGACACATGACACCACATAACACCACATGACAGCACATGACACATGACACGTGATGACACATGACACATGACATGTGATGACACATGACAACACATGACACATGACATCACATGACGATACATGACACCACATGACACATGACATGTGATGACACATGACAACACATGACATGTGATGACACATGACAACACATGACACATGACATCACATGACACATGACGATACATGACACATGACACCACATGTCACCACATGACATCACATGAAACATGACATCACACATGACGATACATGACACATGACACCACATGACACCTCATGACACATGACACCACATGACACATGACATCACATGACACCACATGACACATGACACATGACATCACATGACAACACATGACACATGACACCACATGACACATGATATCACATGACACATGACGATACATGACACATGACACCACATGACACATAACATCACATGACAACACATGACACATGACATCACATGACACATGACGATACATGACACATGACACCACATGACACATGACACCACATGAAACATGACACGTGATGACACATGACATCACATGACACATAATGAAACATGACACATGACATCACATGACATCACATGACACATGACACCACATGACACATGACACATGATGACACATGACACCACATGATATCACATGACACATGACGTCACATGGCACCACATGACAACACATGATGACACATGACACCACATGACATGATATCACATGACACATGACACATGATGACACATGACACCACATGACACATGACATGTGATGACACATGACACATGACACATGACATCACATGACACATGACGATACATGATGCATGACACCACATGTCACCACATGACATCACATGACACATGACACCACATGACGATACATGACACATGACACATGACACCACGTGACGACACATGACACATGATGACACATGACACCACATGACACATGACATCACATGACAACACATGCCACATGACATCACATGACACATGACGATACATGACACATGATGACACATGACACCACATGACACATGACATCACATGACAACACATGACATCACATGACACATGACGATACAGGACACATGACACCACATGACACCACATGACACATGATGACACATGACACCACATGACACATGATGACACATGACACCACATGACACATGACACATGACACATCATGACATCACATGACACATCACACCACATGACACATGATGATACACGATACATGACACATGATACCACATGACACATGACATCACATGACACATGATGATACATGACACACGACACCACATGACACATGACACGTGATGACACATGACATCACATGACACATGATGATAGATGACACCACATGACACATGACACCACATGACACATGACATCACATGTCATGTCACATGACACATGACACTACATGACACATGACACCACATGACACATGACACCAAATGACACATGACACGTGATGACACATGACACCACATGACAACACATGACACAGGATGACACATGACACCACCTGACACCACATGACTGACAACACATGACGTCACATGGCACTACATGATGACACATGACAACACATGATGACACATGACAACACATGATGACACATGATACCACATGACACATGATAACACATGACACCACATGACACCACATGATTTCACATGACACATGACGTCACATGGCACCACATGATGACACATGACACCACATGACACCACATGACAGCACATGACACACATGACACCACATGACATGTGATGACACATGACAACACATGACACATGACATCACATGACATCACATGGCATCACGATACATGACACATGACACCACATGTCACCACATGACACATGACATCACATGACACATGACACCACATGACACATGACTATACATGACACATGACACCGCATGACACAAGACATATGATGACACATGACACCACGTGACAACACATGACACATGATGACACATGACACCACATGACACATGACATCACATGACACCTCATGACACATGACACCACGTGACACAAGACACGTGATAAAACATGACACCACTTGACAATACATGACACATGATGACACATGACACCACATGACACATGACATCACATGACATATGACATCACATGACAACACATGACACATGATATCACATGACACATGACATCACATGATACATGACATGACACAACACATGACGATACATGACACGTGACACCACATGACAACACATGACACATGACATCACATGACACATGACGATACAGGACACATGACACCACATGACACGTGATGACACCACATGACACATGATGACACATGACACATGATGACACATGACACCACATGACACATGACATCACATGACACATCACACCATATGACACATGACATCACATGACAACACATGACACATGACACCACATGACACATGACACCACATCATATGACAACACATGACACATGACACCACATGACACATGACACCACATCATATGACAACACATGACATGACATCACATGACACATGATGATACATGACACATGACATGTGACACATGAAACGTGACACATGACACGTGATGACACATGACATCACATGACACATGATGACACATGACACCACATGACATGACATGACACATGACACCACATGACATCACATGTCATGTCACATGACACATGACACCACATGACGATACATGACACCACATGACACATGACATCACATGATAATACATGACACATGACATCACATGACACATGACGATACATGACACATGACACTACATGACACATGACACCACATGACAACACATGACACATGACACCACATGACACATGATGAAACATGATACCACATGACACCACATGACTGACAACACATGATGTCACATGGCACCACATGATGACACATGACAACACATGACGACACATGATGACACATGACACAAGATGACACATGATGACACATGATGACACATGACACCACATGACACATGACACCACATGACACATGACATCACATGACACATGACAATACATGACACCACATGACACATGACATCACATGACAACACATGACACATGACACCATGTGACACAAGACATGTGATGACACATGACACCATGTGACAACACATGACACCACATGACACATGACATCACATGACACCACATGACACATGACATCACATGACAACACATGACACATGACATCACATGACATCACATGACACATGACACCACATGACGATACATGACACATGACACCACATGACACATGACATCACATGACACATGACATCACGTGACAACACATGACACGTGACATCACATGACACATGACACCACATGACACATGACATCACATGACACATGACGATACATGACACCACATGACACATGACATCACATGACAACACATGACACATGACACCACGTGACACAAAACATGTGATGACACATGACACCATGTGACAACACATGACACATGATGACACATGACACAAGATGACATGATGACACATGACACCACATGACACATGACATCACATGACAACACGACACATGACATCACATGACACATGACACCACATGACGATACATGACACATGACACCACATGACACATGACACCACATGACACATTACATCATGTGACAACACATGACACATGATGACACCACATGACACATGACATCACACATGATGATACATGACACCACATGACATGACATGACAACACATGACACATGGCACATGATGACACATGACACATGACACCACATGACACCACATGACACATGACATCACATGACAACACATGACACATGACATCACATGACATGATGATACATGACACATGACACCACATGACACATGACACCACATGACATGTGATGACACATGACACCACATGACACATGACACCACATGACACCACATGACACATGACATCACACATGACACATGACAATACAGGACACATGACACCACATGACACATGATACCACATGACACGTGATGACACATGACACCACATGACACATGACACATATGACACATGACAACACATGACACATGACATCACATGACACATGGCGATACATGACACATGACACCACATGACACATGACACCACATGACACATGACATCACATGACAACACATGACACATGACATCACATGACACATGATGATACATGACACATGACACCACATGACACATGACACCACATGAAACATGACACGTGATGACACATGACACCACATGACACGACATCACATGACAACACATGACACATGACACATGACACTACATGACACATGACACATGACACCACATGACACATGACACGTGATAACAAATGACACCACATGACAACAGATGACACATGATGAAACATGATACCACATGACTGACAACACATGACGTCACATGGCACAACATGATGACACATGACAACACATGATGACACATGACACCACATGACACCACATGACACAAGATGACACATGATGACACATGACACCACATGACACATGACATCACATGACACATGACGATACATGACACATGACACCACATGTCACCACATGACACATGACATCTCATGACACATGACACCACATGACACAACATGACACATGACACATGACACTACATGACACATGACACATGACACCACATGACACATGACACATGATAACAAATGACACCACATGACAACAGATGACACATGATGAAACATGATACCACATGACTGACAACACATGACGTCACATGGCACAACATGATGACACAAAAAGATAGCAGACTGTTTTTGGCAGTAGGCTTGAAGAATGTTCTTGTTTGCAAGGTGTTTCTCTCAGTGAAGATGGTAATGTCTAAGAAGTCAAGACTCTGCGCATTGGATGTAAATGTAAAGTTAAGGCATTCGTCCTGATTATTCAACCACCTATGGAAATCTGTTAGTGATGCATTGTCTCCTTTCCAGATTAAAAAGATATCGTCAATATATCTCTTCCAGAAGAGTATATGACGAGAGAAGGGGTTGTTTACATTATGGATGTAAGTCTGTTCGAAGGTGCTTACATACAGACCCGCCACGCTGGGAGCAAAGGTACTACCCATAGATGTACCATGTTGCTGGAGATAGAGGGTATCTTTGTATTGGAATTTTTTTTCCATAAGGGCCAGTCTGCAGCATTCCAGTACGAAGTGCCTTGGAGTTCGATGGGGCCAATCTGTGTTAAACAATATTGATTCGAGAGTCTCTAAGGTTTTCTGTTGTGGAAGGCTTGTGTAGAGGCTCTCGACGTCTAACCCTACTAAGAGCATACTGCTCTCTGAGTACTCGAAGTTCTGTAGCATATTGATCAAGTCTCGTGTGTCTTTAAGGTAGGTAGGCGTGGTTTGGACCAATGGTCTCAAGTACTGGTCTGCAAATTGTGATAATGGCTCTAGAATAGAGTTGATCCCCGAGACAATTGGTCTTCCTGGTGGGGGCATCTTATCTTTATGCGTCTTGGGCAGAGAGTAAAAGTATGGCGTGACTGGTGCTTTAGTTACCAGATAGTCCGCCTCTTTTTTAGATAGCCAGTTGTTACACTCTGCTTCCTCAATCATCAGGGCTATTGTCCTTTGCAGACGTGCTATCGGGTCAGTTGTAATCACTTGATAGAATTTGGAGTAGACACCTCCGCCTTTGTCCGCAGGCTTTATGACAATGTCATGGTTATCTCAGTTCTGTCAGAGCGAGTTTTTCCGCTTTTGATAGGTTCTGGAAAGGTCTCAGAGGATGTTGGTTTAGTTCTTCAACTTCCTTCATGATGGCCTGTTCAAATGTACTAATCTCAATGGGTACTTGCGAGTTAAGTGGGCAAAAGGTGGATTTATTCCTTAAGGTGGTGTCTCCTTCTTGAGGCTGCTGTTCTCCTTTGAAAAACGCTTTCAGTTTCAGCGTGCGGCAAAAGTTTGCGAGTTCGCACTTTGTTTTGAAAATGTCTGTTTTTGGGGTTGGCACGTAACCTAATCCTTTGTTCAGGACACTTGTTTGATTATCTGTTAATTCTAGTCCTGTTAATATATGACACATGACAACACATGACACGACACCACATGACACCACATGACAACACATGACACATGACATCACATGACACCACATGACACATGACATCACATGACAACACATGACACATGACATCACATGACACATGACGATACATGACACATGACACCACATGAAACATGACACGTGATGACACATGACATCACATGACAACACATGACACTACATGACCCATGACACCACATGACAACACATGACACCACATGACACATGACACGTGATAACAAATGACACCACATGACACATGATGAAACATGATACCATATGACACCACATGACGTCACATGGCACCACATGATGACACATGACAACACATGACGACACATGATGACACATGACACAAGATGACACATGATGACATATGATGACACATGACACCACATGACATCACATGACGATACATGACACCACATGACACATGACATCACATGACAACACATGACACCACGTGACACAAGACGTGATGACACATGACACCATGTGACAACACATGACACATGATGACACCACATGACATCACACATGACGATACATGACACCACATGACATGACATGACAACACATGACACATGGCACATGATGACACATGACACATGACATCACATGACACCACATGACACATGACATCACATGACACCACATGACACATGACATCACATGACACATGACACCACATGACATGATGATACATGACACATGACACCACATGACACATGACACCACATGACACCACATGACACATGACATCACATGACACCACATGACACATGACATCACATGACACATGACACCACATGACATCACATGACATCACATGACACATGACGTCACATGGCACCACATGATGATACATGATGACACATGACACCACATGACACCACATGACACATGACACCACATGACACATGACATCACATGACACATGACATGTGATGACACATGACACATGACAACACATGACACATGACATCACATGGCACATGACACCACATGACACATGACATCACACATGACAATACATGACACCACATGACACCTCATGACACATGAAACTACATGACACATGACATCACATGACACCACATGACACATGACATCACATGACAACACATGACACATGACATGACATCACATGACACATGACTCACATGACAACACATGACACATGACACCACATGACACATGATATCATATGACACCACATGACACATGACGATACATTACACCACATGACACATGACATCACATGATAATACATGACACATGACATCACATGACACATGACGATACATGACACATGACACCACATGACACATGACACCACATGAAACATGACACATGACATCACATGACACATGACATCACATGACACATGACATGTGATGACACATGACACACATGACACCACATGACACATGACATGTGATGACACATGACAACACATGACACATGACATCACATGGCACATGACACCACATGACACATGACATCACACATGACAATACATGACACCACATGACACCTCATGACATGAAACTACATGACACATGACATCACATGACACCGCATGACATCACATGACACATGACTCACATGACACATGACACCACATGACACCACATGACAACACATGACACATGATATCACATGACACCACATGACACATGACGATACATGACACCACATGACACATGACATCACATGACACATGACGATACATGACACATGACACCACATGACACATGACACATGACACCACATGAAACATGACACATGACATCACATGACACCACATGACAACACATGACACATGACACCACATGACACATGACACGTGATAACAAATGACACCACATGACACATGATGAAACATGATACCACATGACACCACATGACGTCACATGGCACCACATGACGACACATGACACATGACACGTGATAACAAATGACACCACATGACACATGATGAAACATGATACCACATGACACCACATGACGTCACATGGCACCACATGATGACACATGACAACACATGACGACACATGATGACACATGACACAAGATGACACATGATGACACATGATGACACATGACACCACATGACATCACATGACACATGACACATGACATCACATGACACATGACGATACATGACACCACATGACACATGACATCACATGACAACACATGACACCACGTGACACAAGACGTGATGACACATGACACCATGTGACAACACATGACACATGATGACACCACATGACACATGACATCACACATGATGATACATGACACCACATGACATGACAACACATGACACATGGCACATGACACCACATGACATGACATCACATGACAACACATGACACATGACATCACATGACATGATGATACATGACACATGATACCACATGACACATGACACCACATGACATGTGATGACACATGACACCACATGACACATGACATCACACATGACACATGACAATACAGGACACATGACACCACATGACACATGACATCACATGACACATGACACCACATGACATCACATGACACATGACGTCACATGGCACCACATGATGACATGATGACACATGACACCACATGACACCACATGACACATGACACCACATGACACATGACATCACATGACACATGACACATGACACACATGACACCACATGACACATGACATGTGATGACACATGACAACACATGACACATGACATCACATGGCACATGACACCACATGACACATGATATCACACATGACGATACATGACACCACATGACACCTCATGATACATGACAACACATGACACATGACATGACATCACATGACACATGACTCACATGACAACACATGACAACACATGACACATGACATCACATGATACCACATGACACATGACGATACATGACACCACATGACACATGACATCACATGATAATACATGACACATGACATCACATGACGATATATGACACATGACACCACATGAAACATGACACATGACATCACATGACAACACATGACACTACATGACACATGACACCACATGACAACACATGACACATGACACCACATGACACATGATACCACATGACACCACATGACTGACAACACATGATGACACATGACAACACATGACGACACATGATGACACATGACACAAGATGACACATGATGACACATGATGACACATGACACCACATGACACCACATGACACATGACATCACATGACACATGACAATACATGACACCATATGACACATGACATCACATGACAACACATGACACATGACACCACGTGACACAAGACATGTGATGACACATGACACCATGTGACAACACATGACACATGATGACACATGACACCACATGACACATGACATCACATGACACCACATGACACATGATATCACATGACATCACATGACACCACATGACGATACATGACACATGACACCACATGACACATGACACCACATGACAATACATGACACATGACATCACATGACACATGACACCACATGACGATACATGACACCACATGACACATGACATCACATGACAACACATGACATATGACACCACGTGACACAAGACATGTGATGACACATGACAATATGTGACAACACATGACACATGATGACACATGACACAAGATGAAACATGATGACACATGACACCACATGACACATGACATCACATGACACATGACACCACATGACGATACATGACACATGACACCACATGACACCACATGACACATTACATCATGTGACAACACATGACACATGATGACACCACATGACACATGACATCACACATGACGATACATGACACCACATGACATGACATGACAACACATGACACATGGCACATGATGAAACATGACACATGACACCACATGACACATGACATCACATGACAACACATGACACATGACATCACATGACATGATGATACATGACACATGACACCACATGACACATGACACCACATGACATGTGATGACACATGACACCACATGACACATGACACCACATGACACCACATGACACCACATGACACATGACATCACACATGACACATGACAATACAGGACACATGACACCACATGACACATGATACCACATGACACGTGATGACACATGACACCACATGACACATGACACATATGACACATGACAACACATGGCGATACATGACACATGACACCACATGACACATGACACCACATGACACATGACATCACATGACAACACATGACACATGACATCACATGACACATGACACATGACACCACATGACACATGACACCACATGAAACATGACACGTGATGACACATGACACCACATGACACATGACATCACATGACAACACATGACACATGACACATGACACTACATGACACATGACACATGACACCACATGACATGACACGTGATAACAAATGACACCACATGACAACAGATGACACATGATGAAACATGATACCACATGACTGACAACACATGACGTCACATGACACAAGATGACACATGATGACACATGACACCACATGACACATGACATCACATGACACATGACGATACATGACACATGACACCACATGTCACCACATGACACATGACATCTCATGACACATGACACCACATGACACATGCCATCACATGACAACACATGACACATGACGATACATGACACATGACACCACATGACACCACATGACACATGACACCACATGACACATGATATCACACAACACCACATGACACATGCCATCACATGACAACACATGACACATGACATCACATGACACATGACACCACATGACACATGACATGACATGACAACACATGACACATGACACATGATGATACCTGACACCACATGACACATGTGGAGAAGTGTGGCTCAGGGGTTAGAGGCGGCAGACCCGGAAGCTGAGATCGGTCCTGGACCAGGGTTCAATTCCCCGCCTCGGCGGGTCTTGGACTAAAAATTCCACGGACTCGATAATTCTCGCCCCGGTGCCTCCTCGACTCACGGGTTCACACTCTGCGACTCTGGGCAATAGCTTGCTTAATCTCCACAACGGCCCCTCGCGGCGGGATGCCTGACTTTCACCTTGTGGATACCCTGCTATCTCACAGGGGAATATCAGGACGGGTTCCCTAAGCAAGCGCCGGGACACCCACTGCGGGTAGCCGTGCGCTATATAAGCACAATCTACATTTACATTTACATTTACATTTACATGATACCACATGACACATGACATCACATGACAACACATGACATCACATGACACATGATGATACATGACACCACATGACGCATGACACGTGATGAAACATGACACCACATGACATGTGATGACACATGACACCACATGACACATGATGACACATGACACCACATGACACAACATGACACTGCATGACACATGACACCCCATGACACATGACACCACATGACACATGACACATGACGTCACATGGCATCACATGATGACATGACAACACAGGATGACACATGACACCACATAACACCACATGACAGCACATGACACGTGATGACACATGTCACCACATGACACATGACATGTGATGACACATGACAACACATGACACATGACATCACATGACACATGACGATACATGACACCACATGACATGTGATGACACATGACAACACATGACACATGACATGTAATGACACATGACATGACACATGACAACACATGACACATGACATCACATGACATATGACGATACATGACACATGACACCACATGTCACCACATGACATCACATGAAACATGACATCACACATGACGATACATGACACATGACACCACATGACACCTCATGACACATGACACCACATGACACATGACATCACATGGCACATGACACCACATGACACATGACATCACACATGACGATACATGACACCTCATGACACATAAAACTACATGACACATGACATCACATGAGACCACATGACATCACATGACACATGATATCACATGACAACACATGACACATGACATGACACCACATGACACCACATGACACATGACACCACATGACACCACATGACACATGACATCACATGACACCACATGACACATGACGATACATGACACCACATGACACATGACATCACATGATAATACATGACACATGACACCACATGACACATGACACCACATGAAACATGACACATGACATCACATGACAACACATGACACTACAAGACACATGACACCACATGACAACACATGACACATGATGAAACATGATACCACATGACACCACATGACTGACAACACATGATGTCACATGGCACCACATGATGACACATGACAACACATGACGACACATGATGACACATGACACAAGATGACACATGACACCACATGACACATGACACCACATGACACATGACATCACATGACAATACATGACACCACATGACACATGACATCACATGACAACACATGACACATGATACCATATGACACAAGACATGTGATGACACATGACACCATGTGACAACACATGACACATGATGACACATGACACCACATGACACATGACATCACATGACACCACATGACACATGACATCACATGACAACACATGACACATGACATCACATGACATCACATGACACATGACACCACATGACGATACATGACACATGATACCACATGACACCACATGACACATGACACATGACATCACATGACATATGACACCACATGACATGTGATGACACATGACATCACATGACACATGACACCACATGACACCACATGACACCACATGACACATGACATCACACATGACAATACAGGACACATGACACCACATGACACATGACACCACATGACATGTGATGACACATGACACCACATGACACATGACACATATGACACATGACAACACATGACACATGACATCACATGACACATGGCGATACATGACACATGACACCACATGACACATGACACCACATGACACATGACATCACATGACAACACATGACACATGACATCACATGACACATGATGATACATGACACATGACACCACATGACATGACACCACATGAAACATGACACGTGATGACACATGACACATGACATCACATGACAACACATGACACATGACACTACATGACACATGACACATGACACCACATGACACATGACACGTGATAACAAATGACACCACATGACAACAGATGTCACATGATGAAACATGATACCACATGACTGACAACACATGACGTCACATGGCACAACATGATGACACATGACAACACATGATGACACATGACACCACATGACACCACATGACACAAGATGACACATGATGACACATGACACATGACATCACATGACACATGACGATACATGACACATGACACCACATGTCACCACATGACACATGACATCACATGACACATGACACCACATGACACATGCCATCACATGACAACACATGACACATGACGATACATGACACATGACACCACATGACACATGACACCACATGACATCACACGACACCACATGACACATGCCATCACATGACAACACATGAAACATGACATCACATGACACATGCCATCACATGATAACACATGACACATGACATCACATGACACCACATGACACATGACATGACATGACAACACATGACACATGACACATGATGATACATGACACCACATGACACATGACACCACATGACACATGACATCACATGACAACACATGACACATGACATCACATGACACATGATGATACATGACACATGACACCACATGACGCATGACGTGATGAAACATGACACCACATGACATGTGATGACACATGACACCACATGACACATGATGACACATGACACCACATGACACATGACACTACATGACACTACATGACACATGACACCACATGACACATGACACCACATGACACATGACACATGACGTCACATGGCATCACATGATGACACATGACAACACAGGATGACACATGACACCACATAACACCACATGACAGCACATGACACATGACACGTGATGACACATGACACCACATGACACATGACATGTGATGACACATGACAACACATGACATCACATGACACATGACAATACATGACACCACATGACACATGACATGTGATGACACATGACAACACATGACACATGACATGTGATGACACATGACAACACATGACACATGACATCACATGACACATGACGATACATGACACATGACACCACATGTCACCACATGACATCACATGAAACATGACATCACATATGATGATACATGACACATGACACCACATGACACCTCATGACACATGACACCACATGACACATGACATCACATGATAATACATGACACATGACACCACATGACACATGACACCACATGAAACATGACACATGACATCACATGACAACACATGACACTACAAGACACATGACACCACATGACAACACATGACACATGATGAAACATGATACCACATGACACCACATGACTGACAACACATGATGTCACATGGCACCACATGATGACACATGACAACACATGACGACACATGATGACACATGACACAAGATGACACATGACACCACATGACACATGACACCACATGACACATGACATCACATGACAATACATGACACCACATGACACATGACATCACATGACAACACATGACACATGATACCATATGACACAAGACATGTGATGACACATGACACCATGTGACAACACATGACACATGATGACACATGACACCACATGACACATGACATCACATGACACCACATGACACATGACATCACATGACAACACATGACACATGACATCACATGACATCACATGACACATGACACCACATGACGATACATGACACATGATACCACATGACACCACATGACACATGACACATGACATCACATGACATATGACACCACATGACATGTGATGACACATGACATCACATGACACATGACACCACATGACACCACATGACACCACATGACACATGACATCACACATGACAATACAGGACACATGACACCACATGACACATGACACCACATGACATGTGATGACACATGACACCACATGACACATGACACATATGACACATGACAACACATGACACATGACATCACATGACACATGGCGATACATGACACATGACACCACATGACACATGACACCACATGACACATGACATCACATGACAACACATGACACATGACATCACATGACACATGATGATACATGACACATGACACCACATGACATGACACCACATGAAACATGACACGTGATGACACATGACACATGACATCACATGACAACACATGACACATGACACTACATGACACATGACACATGACACCACATGACACATGACACGTGATAACAAATGACACCACATGACAACAGATGTCACATGATGAAACATGATACCACATGACTGACAACACATGACGTCACATGGCACAACATGATGACACATGACAACACATGATGACACATGACACCACATGACACCACATGACACAAGATGACACATGATGACACATGACACATGACATCACATGACACATGACGATACATGACACATGACACCACATGTCACCACATGACACATGACATCACATGACACATGACACCACATGACACATGCCATCACATGACAACACATGACACATGACGATACATGACACATGACACCACATGACACATGACACCACATGACATCACACGACACCACATGACACATGCCATCACATGACAACACATGAAACATGACATCACATGACACATGCCATCACATGATAACACATGACACATGACATCACATGACACCACATGACACATGACATGACATGACAACACATGACACATGACACATGATGATACATGACACCACATGACACATGACACCACATGACACATGACATCACATGACAACACATGACACATGACATCACATGACACATGATGATACATGACACATGACACCACATGACGCATGACGTGATGAAACATGACACCACATGACATGTGATGACACATGACACCACATGACACATGATGACACATGACACCACATGACACATGACACTACATGACACTACATGACACATGACACCACATGACACATGACACCACATGACACATGACACATGACGTCACATGGCATCACATGATGACACATGACAACACAGGATGACACATGACACCACATAACACCACATGACAGCACATGACACATGACACGTGATGACACATGACACCACATGACACATGACATGTGATGACACATGACAACACATGACACATGACATCACATGACACATGACGATACATGACACATGACACCACATGTCACCACATGACATCACATGAAACATGACATCACATATGATGATACATGACACATGACACCACATGACACCTCATGACACATGACACCACATGACACATGACATCACATGACACCACATGACACATGACACATGACATCACATGACAACACATGACACATGACACCACATGACACATGATATCACATGACACATGACGATACATGACACATGACACCACATGACACATAACATCACATGACAACACATGACACATGACATCACATGACACACGACGATACATGACACATGACACCATATGAAACATGACACGTGATGACACATGACATCACATGACACATAATGAAACATGACACATGACATCACATGACAACACATGACACATGACACATGACATCACATGACACAGGACGATACATGACACATGACATATGACACCAAATGACAACACATGACACATGATGACACATGACACCACATGATATCACATGACACATGACGTCACATGGCACCACATGACAACACATGATGACACATGATACCACATGACACATGATATCACATGACACATGACACATGATGACACATGACACCACATGACACATGACACGTGATGACACATGACACCACATGACACATGACATGTGATGACACATGACAACACATGACACATGACATCACATGACACATGACGATACATGACGCATGACACCACATGTCACCACATGACATCACATGACACATGACACCACATGACGATACATGACACATGACACATGACACCACATGACACCACATGACACAAGACAAGTGATGACACATGACACCACGTGACGACACATGACACATGATGACACATGACACCACATGACACATGACATCACATGACACCTCATGACACATGACCCAACGTGACACAAGACACGTGATGACACCATGTGACAACACATGACACATGATGACACATGACACCACATGACACATGACATCACATGACACATGACATCACATGACAACACATGCCACATGACATCACATGACACCACATGACACATGACATGACACGACACATGACGATACATGACACATGATGACACATGACACCACATGACACATGACATCACATGACAACACATGACATCACATGACACATGACGATACAGGACACATGACACCACATGACACGTGATGACACATGACACCACATGACACATGATGACACATGACACCACATGACACATGACACATGACACATCATGACATCACATGACACATCACACCACATGACACATGATGATACATGACACATGACGATACATGACACATGATACCACATGACACATGACATCACATGACACATGATGATACATGACACATGACACCACATGACACATGACACGTGATGACACATGACATCACATGACACATGATGACAGATGACATCACATGACACATGACACCAAATGACACATGACATCACATGTCATGTCACATGACACATGACACTACATGACACATGACACCAAATGACACATGACACCACATGACAACACATGACACAGGATGACACATGACACCACCTGACACCACATGACTGACAACACATGACGTCACATGGCACTACATGATGACACATGACAACACATGATGACACATGACACCACATGACACATGATAACACATGACACCACATGACACCACATGATTTCACATGACACATGACGTCACATGGCACCACATGATGACACATGACACCACATGACACCACATGACAGCACATGACACACATGACACCACATGACATGTGATGACACATGACACATGACATCACATGACATCACGATACATGACACATGACATCACATGACACATGACACCACATGACACATGACTATACATGACACATGACACCACATGACACATGACATCACATGACACATGACACCACATGACACATGACTATACATGACACATGACACCACATGACACCACATGACACCGCATGACACAAGACATATGATGACACATGACACCACGTGACAACACAGATGACACATGATGAAACATGATACCACATGACTGACAACACATGACGTCACATGGCACAACATGATGACACATGACAACACATGATGACACATGACACCACATGACACCACATGACACAAGATGACACATGATGACACATGACACCACATGACACATGACATCACATGACACATGACGATACATGACACATGACACCACATGTCACCACATGACACATGACATCTCATGACACATGAAACCACATGACACATGCCATCACATGACAACACATGACACATGACGATACATGACACATGACACCACATGACACCACATGACACATGACACCACATGACACATGACATCAAACAACACCACATGACACATGCCATCACATGACAACACATGACACATAACATCACATGACACATGACACCACATAACACATGACATGACATGACAACACATGACACATGACACATGATGATACATGACACCACATGACACATGACACCACATGACACATGACATCACATGACAACACATGACACATGATGATACATGACACATGACACCACATGACACATGACACGTGATGAAACATGACATGTGATGACACATGACACCACATGACACATGATGACACATGACACCACATGACACATGACACTACATGACACTGCATGACACATGACACCACATGACACATGACACCACATGACACATGACACATGACGTCACATGGCATCACATGATGACACATGACAACACAGGATGACACATGACACCACATAACACCACATGACAGCACATGACAGATGACACGTGATGACACATGACACCACATGACACATGACATGTGATGACACATGACAACACATGACATGACATCACATGACACATGACGATACATGACACCACATGACACATGACATGTGATGACACATGACAACACATGACACATGACACATGACGATACATGACACATGATACCACATGTCACCACATGATATCACATGAAACATGACATCACACATGACGATACATGACACATGACACCACATGACACCTCATGACACATGACACCACATGACACATGACATCACATGACACCACATGACACATGACACATGACATCACATGACAACACATGACACATGACACCACATGACACATGATATCACATGACACATGACGATACATGACACATGACACCACATGGCACATAACATCACATGACAACACATGACACATGACATCACATGACACATGATGATACATGACACATGACACCACATGACACATGACACCACATGAAACATGACACGTGATGACACATGACATCAAATGACACATAATGAAACATGACACATGACATCACATGACAACACATGACACATGACACATGACATCACATGACACAGGACGATACATGACACATGACACCACATGACACATGACACATGATGACACATGACACCACATGACAACACATGACACATGATGACACATGACACCACATGATATCACATGACACATGACGTCACATGGCACCACATGACAACACATGATGACACATGACACCACATGACACATGATATCACATGACTCATGACACGTGATGACACATGACACCACATGACACATGACACGTGATGACACATGACACATGACAACACATGACACATGACATCACATGACACATGACGATACATGACGCATGACACCACATGTCACCACATGACATCACATGACACATGACACCACATGACACATGATGACATGACACATGACGATACATGACACATGACACATGACACAACATGACACCACATGACACAAGACATGTGATGACACATGACACCACGTGACGACACATGACACATGATGACACATGACACCACATGACACATGACATCACATGACACCTCATGACACATGACCCAACGTGACACAAGACACGTGATGACACCACGTGACAACACATGACACATGATGACACATGACACCACATGACACATGACATCACATGACACATGACATCACATGACAACACATGCCACATGACATCACATGACACCACATGACACATGACATGACACGACACATGACGATACATGACACATGATGACACATGACACCACATGACACATGACATCACATGACAACACATGACATCACATGACACATGACGATACAGGACACATGACACCACATGACACCACATGACACGTGATGACACATGACACCACATGACACATGATGACACATGACACCACATGACACATGACACATGACACATCATGACATCACATGACACATCACACCACATGACACATGACGATACATGACACATGACGATACATGACACATGACACCACATGACACATGACATCACATGACACATGATGATACATGACACATGACACCACATGACACATGACACGTGATGACACATGACATCACATGACACATGATGACAGATGACACCACATGACACATGACACCACATGACACATGACATCACATGACACATGACACCAAATGACACATGACACGTGATGACACATGACACCACATGACACAGGATGACACATGACACCACCTGACACCACATGACTGACAACACATGACGTCATATGGCACTACATGATGACACATGACAACACATGATGACACATGACACCACATGACACATGATAACACATGACACCACATGACACCACATGATTTCACATGACATCACATGGCACCACATGATGACACATGATACCACATGACACCACATGACAGCACATGACACGACACACATGACACCACATGACAGCACATGACACATGACAACACATGACACATGACATCACATGACATCACATGGCATCACGATACATGACACATGACACCACATGTCACCACATGACACATGACATCACATGACACATGACACCACATGACACATGACTATACATGACACATGACACCACATGACACCTCATGACACATGACACTGCATGACACAAGACATATGATGACACATGACACCACGTGACAACACATGACACATGATGACACATGACACCTCATGACACATGACACCACGTGACAAGACACGTGATGAAACATGACAACACTTGACAACACATGACACATGATGACACATGACACCACATGACACATGACATCACATGACATGACATCATATGACAACACATGACATCACATGACACATGACATCACATGATACATAATATGACACAACACATGACGATACATGACACGTGACACCACATGACAACACATGACACATGACATCACATGACACATGACGATACAGGACACATGACACCACATGACACGTGATGACACCACATGACACATGATGACACATGACACATGATGACACATGACACCACATGACACATGACATCACATGACATATGACATCACATGACACATGACATCACATGACACATCACACCATATGACACATGACATCACATGACATTACATGACACATGACACCACATCATATGACAACACATGACACATGACATCACATGACACATGACGATACATGACACATGACATGTGGCACATGACACGTGACACATGACACGTGATGACACATGACATCACATGACACATGATGACACATGACACCACATGACACATGACACCAAATGACACATGACACGTGATGACACATGACATCACATGACACAGGATGACACATGACACCACCTGACACCACATGACTGACAACACATGACGTCACATGGAACTACATGATGACACATGACACCACATGACACATGACATCACATGACACGTGATGACACATGATTGTTTGGAGTGTTTACAGACAGTTGACAGCCAATTAATCGATCCCCGGCTCCGGCGGCAGGTTAGCCCAGCACCATGTGACTCTGGGCAATAGCTCGCTTAATCTTCCCGACGGCCCCCAGCGCCTAGAGACCCTTACGGGTGATTGTGCGCTTTACAAATGTGGACTTTACTTTACTTTACTTTAATTAGCATTCAGCTCGTGCTCTGGAAGGTACAGATTACAGTAAGCTTACAGTAAGCTTACTGTGCTTGTACTGTACTCGTACTCTGCAGTTTTTGTAAAAAAAAAATGGGGGACCTTGTGGGTCCTTGTGTGATCCCTGAGCAGGCCTAGGGGGTCAGGGGGTTTCTACCCTGCCCCCTTTTTGCGTTCTACTTGTTTGTTTTTCTGCTTTCTTGTGCCTCAGTCTACCGAGGCACAAAATGGCGGCCAACACTTTCTGGTTTGGAGTGTTGACAGACAGTTGACAGCCAATTAGCATTCATCTCGTGCAGGTACAGAGTACAGTAAGCTTACAGTAAGCTTACAGGACTCGTATGATACTCGTCCCCCGTGGTTTTTGTCCCCTTTTTGCATTTTACACGTTTGTTTTTCTGCTTTCTTGTGCCTCAGTCTACCGAGGCACAAGATGGCTGCCAACACTTTCTGGTTTGGAGTATTGACAGACAGTTGACAGCCAATTAGCATTCAGCTCGTACTCGGAAAGGTACAGAGTACAGTAAGCTTACAGTAATCTTACAGTAAGCTTCTCTAAATATACACATGACACCACGTGACACAAGACACGTGATGACACATGACACCACGTGACAACACATGACACATGATGACACATGACACCACATGACACATGACATCACATGACACCACATGACACATGGCATCACATGACAACACATGACACATGACATCACATGACACCACATGACACATGACAATACATGACACTTGATGACACATGACAACACATGACAACACATGACACATGATGACACATGACACCACATGACATCACATGACACATGACGTCACATGGCACCACATGACAACACATGATGACACATGGACACCGCATGACAGCACATGACATGATATCACATGACACCACATGACACATGACATCACATGACACATGACACGTGATGACACATGACAACACATGACACATGACGATACATGACACATGACGATACATGACACATGACACCACATGTCACCACATGACACATGACCTCACATGACACATGACACCACATGACACATGACATCACATGACACATGACGATACATGACACCACATGACACCTCATGACACATGACACCACATGACACAAGAGATGTGATAACACATGACACCACGTAACAACACATGACACATGATGACACATGACACCATATGACACATGACATTACATGACACCTCATGACACATGACACCACATGACACAAGACACGTGATGACACATGACACCACGTGACAACACATGACACATGATGACACATGACACCACGACACATGACATCACATGACACATGACATCACAGACAACACATGACACATGATATCACATGACACATGACATGACACGACACATGACGATACATGACACATGACACCACATGACACATGACATCATATGACAACACATGACACATGACATCACATGACATGACGATATAGGACACATTACACCACATGACACCATATGACACGTGATGACACATGACATCATATGACACATGACAACACATGACACATGACATCACATGACACATGACACCACATGACACATGACACCACATGACACATGACACCACATGACACATGACATCACATGACATGACGATACATGACACATTACACAACATGACACGTGACACATGACACATGATGACACATGACACCACATGACACATGACAGCACATGACATCACATGACACATGACACCACATGACACGTGACACCACATGACACATGATATCACATGACACATGACGATACATGACACATGACACCACATGACACATAACATCACATGACAACACATGACACATGACATCACATGACACACGACGATACATGACACATGACACCATATGAAACATGACACGTGATGACACATGACATCACATGACACATAATGAAACATGACACATGACATCACATGACAACACATGACACATGACACATGACATCACATGACACAGGACGATACATGACACATGACACATGACACCAAATGACAACACATGACACATGATGACACATGACACCACATGATATCACATGACACATGACGTCACATGGCACCACATGACAACACATGATGACACATGATACCACATGACACATGATATCACATGACACATGACACATGATGACACATGACACCACATGACACATGACACGTGATGACACATGACACCACATGACACATGACATGTGATGACACATGACAACACATGACACATGACATCACATGACACATGACGATACATGACGCATGACACCACATGTCACCACATGACATCACATGACACATGACACCACATGACGATACATGACACATGACACATGACACCACATGACACCACATGACACAAGACAAGTGATGACACATGACACCACGTGACGACACATGACACATGATGACACATGACACCACATGACACATGACATCACATGACACCTCATGACACATGACCCAACGTGACACAAGACACGTGATGACACCATGTGACAACACATGACACATGATGACACATGACACCACATGACACATGACATCACATGACACATGACATCACATGACAACACATGCCACATGACATCACATGACACCACATGACACATGACATGACACGACACATGACGATACATGACACATGATGACACATGACACCACATGACACATGACATCACATGACAACACATGACATCACATGACACATGACGATACAGGACACATGACACCACATGACACGTGATGACACATGACACCACATGACACATGATGACACATGACACCACATGACACATGACACATGACACATCATGACATCACATGACACATCACACCACATGACACATGATGATACATGACACATGACGATACATGACACATGATACCACATGACACATGACATCACATGACACATGATGATACATGACACATGACACCACATGACACATGACACGTGATGACACATGACATCACATGACACATGATGACAGATGACATCACATGACACATGACACCAAATGACACATGACATCACATGTCATGTCACATGACACATGACACTACATGACACATGACACCAAATGACACATGACACCACATGACAACACATGACACAGGATGACACATGACACCACCTGACACCACATGACTGACAACACATGACGTCACATGGCACTACATGATGACACATGACAACACATGATGACACATGACACCACATGACACATGATAACACATGACACCACATGACACCACATGATTTCACATGACACATGACGTCACATGGCACCACATGATGACACATGACACCACATGACACCACATGACAGCACATGACACACATGACACCACATGACATGTGATGACACATGACACATGACATCACATGACATCACGATACATGACACATGACATCACATGACACATGACACCACATGACACATGACTATACATGACACATGACACCACATGACACATGACATCACATGACACATGACACCACATGACACATGACTATACATGACACATGACACCACATGACACCACATGACACCGCATGACACAAGACATATGATGACACATGACACCACGTGACAACACAGATGACACATGATGAAACATGATACCACATGACTGACAACACATGACGTCACATGGCACAACATGATGACACATGACAACACATGATGACACATGACACCACATGACACCACATGACACAAGATGACACATGATGACACATGACACCACATGACACATGACATCACATGACACATGACGATACATGACACATGACACCACATGTCACCACATGACACATGACATCTCATGACACATGAAACCACATGACACATGCCATCACATGACAACACATGACACATGACGATACATGACACATGACACCACATGACACCACATGACACATGACACCACATGACACATGACATCAAACAACACCACATGACACATGCCATCACATGACAACACATGACACATAACATCACATGACACATGACACCACATAACACATGACATGACATGACAACACATGACACATGACACATGATGATACATGACACCACATGACACATGACACCACATGACACATGACATCACATGACAACACATGACACATGATGATACATGACACATGACACCACATGACACATGACACGTGATGAAACATGACATGTGATGACACATGACACCACATGACACATGATGACACATGACACCACATGACACATGACACTACATGACACTGCATGACACATGACACCACATGACACATGACACCACATGACACATGACACATGACGTCACATGGCATCACATGATGACACATGACAACACAGGATGACACATGACACCACATAACACCACATGACAGCACATGACAGATGACACGTGATGACACATGACACCACATGACACATGACATGTGATGACACATGACAACACATGACATGACATCACATGACACATGACGATACATGACACCACATGACACATGACATGTGATGACACATGACAACACATGACACATGACACATGACGATACATGACACATGATACCACATGTCACCACATGATATCACATGAAACATGACATCACACATGACGATACATGACACATGACACCACATGACACCTCATGACACATGACACCACATGACACATGACATCACATGACACCACATGACACATGACACATGACATCACATGACAACACATGACACATGACACCACATGACACATGATATCACATGACACATGACGATACATGACACATGACACCACATGGCACATAACATCACATGACAACACATGACACATGACATCACATGACACATGATGATACATGACACATGACACCACATGACACATGACACCACATGAAACATGACACGTGATGACACATGACATCAAATGACACATAATGAAACATGACACATGACATCACATGACAACACATGACACATGACACATGACATCACATGACACAGGACGATACATGACACATGACACCACATGACACATGACACATGATGACACATGACACCACATGACAACACATGACACATGATGACACATGACACCACATGATATCACATGACACATGACGTCACATGGCACCACATGACAACACATGATGACACATGACACCACATGACACATGATATCACATGACTCATGACACGTGATGACACATGACACCACATGACACATGACACGTGATGACACATGACACATGACAACACATGACACATGACATCACATGACACATGACGATACATGACGCATGACACCACATGTCACCACATGACATCACATGACACATGACACCACATGACACATGATGACATGACACATGACGATACATGACACATGACACATGACACAACATGACACCACATGACACAAGACATGTGATGACACATGACACCACGTGACGACACATGACACATGATGACACATGACACCACATGACACATGACATCACATGACACCTCATGACACATGACCCAACGTGACACAAGACACGTGATGACACCACGTGACAACACATGACACATGATGACACATGACACCACATGACACATGACATCACATGACACATGACATCACATGACAACACATGCCACATGACATCACATGACACCACATGACACATGACATGACACGACACATGACGATACATGACACATGATGACACATGACACCACATGACACATGACATCACATGACAACACATGACATCACATGACACATGACGATACAGGACACATGACACCACATGACACCACATGACACGTGATGACACATGACACCACATGACACATGATGACACATGACACCACATGACACATGACACATGACACATCATGACATCACATGACACATCACACCACATGACACATGACGATACATGACACATGACGATACATGACACATGACACCACATGACACATGACATCACATGACACATGATGATACATGACACATGACACCACATGACACATGACACGTGATGACACATGACATCACATGACACATGATGACAGATGACACCACATGACACATGACACCACATGACACATGACATCACATGACACATGACACCAAATGACACATGACACGTGATGACACATGACACCACATGACACAGGATGACACATGACACCACCTGACACCACATGACTGACAACACATGACGTCATATGGCACTACATGATGACACATGACAACACATGATGACACATGACACCACATGACACATGATAACACATGACACCACATGACACCACATGATTTCACATGACATCACATGGCACCACATGATGACACATGATACCACATGACACCACATGACAGCACATGACACGACACACATGACACCACATGACAGCACATGACACATGACAACACATGACACATGACATCACATGACATCACATGGCATCACGATACATGACACATGACACCACATGTCACCACATGACACATGACATCACATGACACATGACACCACATGACACATGACTATACATGACACATGACACCACATGACACCTCATGACACATGACACTGCATGACACAAGACATATGATGACACATGACACCACGTGACAACACATGACACATGATGACACATGACACCTCATGACACATGACACCACGTGACAAGACACGTGATGAAACATGACAACACTTGACAACACATGACACATGATGACACATGACACCACATGACACATGACATCACATGACATGACATCATATGACAACACATGACATCACATGACACATGACATCACATGATACATAATATGACACAACACATGACGATACATGACACGTGACACCACATGACAACACATGACACATGACATCACATGACACATGACGATACAGGACACATGACACCACATGACACGTGATGACACCACATGACACATGATGACACATGACACATGATGACACATGACACCACATGACACATGACATCACATGACATATGACATCACATGACACATGACATCACATGACACATCACACCATATGACACATGACATCACATGACATTACATGACACATGACACCACATCATATGACAACACATGACACATGACATCACATGACACATGACGATACATGACACATGACATGTGGCACATGACACGTGACACATGACACGTGATGACACATGACATCACATGACACATGATGACACATGACACCACATGACACATGACACCAAATGACACATGACACGTGATGACACATGACATCACATGACACAGGATGACACATGACACCACCTGACACCACATGACTGACAACACATGACGTCACATGGAACTACATGATGACACATGACACCACATGACACATGACATCACATGACACGTGATGACACATGATTGTTTGGAGTGTTTACAGACAGTTGACAGCCAATTAATCGATCCCCGGCTCCGGCGGCAGGTTAGCCCAGCACCATGTGACTCTGGGCAATAGCTCGCTTAATCTTCCCGACGGCCCCCAGCGCCTAGAGACCCTTACGGGTGATTGTGCGCTTTACAAATGTGGACTTTACTTTACTTTACTTTAATTAGCATTCAGCTCGTGCTCTGGAAGGTACAGATTACAGTAAGCTTACAGTAAGCTTACTGTGCTTGTACTGTACTCGTACTCTGCAGTTTTTGTAAAAAAAAAATGGGGGACCTTGTGGGTCCTTGTGTGATCCCTGAGCAGGCCTAGGGGGTCAGGGGGTTTCTACCCTGCCCCCTTTTTGCGTTCTACTTGTTTGTTTTTCTGCTTTCTTGTGCCTCAGTCTACCGAGGCACAAAATGGCGGCCAACACTTTCTGGTTTGGAGTGTTGACAGACAGTTGACAGCCAATTAGCATTCATCTCGTGCAGGTACAGAGTACAGTAAGCTTACAGTAAGCTTACAGGACTCGTATGATACTCGTCCCCCGTGGTTTTTGTCCCCTTTTTGCATTTTACACGTTTGTTTTTCTGCTTTCTTGTGCCTCAGTCTACCGAGGCACAAGATGGCTGCCAACACTTTCTGGTTTGGAGTATTGACAGACAGTTGACAGCCAATTAGCATTCAGCTCGTACTCGGAAAGGTACAGAGTACAGTAAGCTTACAGTAATCTTACAGTAAGCTTCTCTAAATATACACATGACACCACGTGACACAAGACACGTGATGACACATGACACCACGTGACAACACATGACACATGATGACACATGACACCACATGACACATGACATCACATGACACCACATGACACATGGCATCACATGACAACACATGACACATGACATCACATGACACCACATGACACATGACAATACATGACACTTGATGACACATGACAACACATGACAACACATGACACATGATGACACATGACACCACATGACATCACATGACACATGACGTCACATGGCACCACATGACAACACATGATGACACATGGACACCGCATGACAGCACATGACATGATATCACATGACACCACATGACACATGACATCACATGACACATGACACGTGATGACACATGACAACACATGACACATGACGATACATGACACATGACGATACATGACACATGACACCACATGTCACCACATGACACATGACCTCACATGACACATGACACCACATGACACATGACATCACATGACACATGACGATACATGACACCACATGACACCTCATGACACATGACACCACATGACACAAGAGATGTGATAACACATGACACCACGTAACAACACATGACACATGATGACACATGACACCATATGACACATGACATTACATGACACCTCATGACACATGACACCACATGACACAAGACACGTGATGACACATGACACCACGTGACAACACATGACACATGATGACACATGACACCACGACACATGACATCACATGACACATGACATCACAGACAACACATGACACATGATATCACATGACACATGACATGACACGACACATGACGATACATGACACATGACACCACATGACACATGACATCATATGACAACACATGACACATGACATCACATGACATGACGATATAGGACACATTACACCACATGACACCATATGACACGTGATGACACATGACATCATATGACACATGACAACACATGACACATGACATCACATGACACATGACACCACATGACACATGACACCACATGACACATGACACCACATGACACATGACATCACATGACATGACGATACATGACACATTACACAACATGACACGTGACACATGACACATGATGACACATGACACCACATGACACATGACAGCACATGACATCACATGACACATGACACCACATGACACGTGATGACACCACATGACACATGATGACACATGACACCACATGACTGACAACACATGACGTCACATGGAACTACATGATGACACATGACGACACGACACCACATGACACCACAGGACACAAGATGACGACACATGACATATGACACCACATGACACATGACAGCACATGACACATGACACTACATGACACATGACACGTGATGACACATGACACATGATTGTTTGGAGTGTTTACAGACAGTTGACAGCCAATTAGCATTCAGCTCGTGCTCGGGAAGGTACAGATTACAGTAAGCTTACTGTGCTTGTACAGTACTCGTACTCTGCAGTTTTTGTAAAAAAAAATGGGGGGCCTTGTGGGTCCTTGTGGGATCCCTGAGCAGGCCTAGGGGGTCAGGGGGTTTCTACCCTGCCCCCTTTTTGCGTTCTACTTGTTTGTTTTTCTGCTTTCTTGTGCCTCAGTCTACCGAGGCACAAGATGGCGGCCAACACTTTCTAGTTTGGAGTCCACATGACACCACATGACACATGATGACACATGACACCACATGACACATGACACCACATGACACATGACATCACATGACAAATGACATCACATGTCATGTCACATGACACATGACACATGACACCACATGACACATGACATCACATGACAACACATGACACATGACATCACATGACGATACATGACACATGATACCACATGACACATGACACCACATGACAACACATGACACATGACATCACATGACACATGACACCACATGACATGTGATGACACATGACACCACATGACACATGACACCACATGACACCACATGACACCACATGACACATGACATCACACATGACCCATGACAATACAGGACACATGACACCACATGACACCACATGATACCACATGACACGTGATGACACATGACACCACATGACACATGACACATATGACACATGACAACACATGACACATGACATCACATGACACATGGCGATACATGACACATGATGACACATGACATCACATGACACATGATGATACATGACACATGACACCACATGACACATGATATCACATGACACATGACACATGATGACACATGACACCACATGACACATGACACATGATGACACATGACACATGACATCACATGACACATGACGATACATGACGCATGACACCACATGTCACCACATGACATCACATGACACCACATGACACATGATGACATGACACATGACGATACATGACACATGACACATGACACCACATGACACAAGACAAGTGATGACACATGACACCACGTGACGACACATGACACAGGATGACACATGACACCACATGACACATGACATCACATGACATCTCATGACACATGACCCAACGTGACACAAGACACGTGATGACACCACGTGACAACACATGACACATGATGACACATGACACCACATGACACATGACATCACATGACACATGACATCACATGACACCACATGACACATGACATGACATGACACATGACGATACAGGACACATGACACCACATGATACCACATGACACGTGATGACACATGACACCACATGACACATGATGACACATGACACCACATGACACATGACACATGACACATCATGACATCACATGACACATCACACCACATGACACATGATGATACATGACACATGACGATACATGACACATGACACCACATGACACATGACATCACATGATACATGACTAGGGCTCCTGGTTTTATGGTATTTATTTTTTTGCCATTTCCGTCTGTATTTATCCATTTTTATTTTTTGGGCATTTTTTCTGTATTTATCCACATTTATTTTTGCCACAGTAAAAGACGACACTACAGCTAGTATTTTTCCACATTTATTTAAATTGACAATGCACACAAGCGATACACTGATGACTGCATTTTTCAATAACTGAGGGCAGGCAGACACTGAACCTAAAACCTTACATGTCCAAACCTATTGCATTTGTGAGTACTTATTTTAAAATATGACTGCTTCTCTCTATAACAAGCGATCGCTTTGCAGCCTGATGATTATTATTAGAAAAAATAGGAATTCACCTACCTATATATGATGGGCAGTATGCATGGATCTGTGTGTATACTTGTAGAATGCACTCTGTATCACCTATTGTATACAGTTAATTTAGTTGCTTTCCAACGTTTTATATTGGGAGTGTTTCTTATGTTGCATTATTCATATGTAGTTTGACTAAAATGCTAAATAAAAACTGAACTGTTTGCCACAACGCACATGAGTCAGGAAACGTGTGGCTGTGCTTGGGCAGGAGTTGAGCCTCTTCTTCATGCCAGTCTCCTGCCGGGACACCATGCCAGCCCACAGAGCATCATGAGCGTTGTGCGCTTCTAACATTGAAGGTGGCAACATGTAAGCACCATCTTTACCCAGCCAAGAACAGCCACAAGAGACTCAAAGAAAGCCCCTTATACATATATAAATGGGAGAATGTGGCCTAATGGCTGCGGCAGTCGACCTTGGAGATTAAGTGATTTCATCACTTTATCTCCCTGTGCATAACAAAAATGAATGTGTCTGCCTGTGAGGAAACCGGTGCTGATGTAAAGCGTCTGTGGGGTGGGCACATACGCTGCAGATGTATTACCTGATGGGCACGCATCACCTCCGACCTTTGCTTTCACCTTGGGCAGTGAAGTAAGAAGCGTAGTTAAACCCGGCCAATCCACTGCCGCCCGCTGCTCGTCATCAGTTTGCACCCGACTTCCCACCCCAACACCCCCCTTCCCCCAGGTGCCGGCTCAAAGCGGGCGGATATCTGAAGGATCGTCCCGGGCGTCTGAAGCACTGGCTACGTCACTGATTTGCGCAAGATTAAACAGGGCTTCAAACGGGGAAGTTGGGATTCGAAATCTGGTCTCCAGTCCTTGCTCAATCCTTATACATGCATATATAATGTACTTCTGGGTTTTATTCTGTAACTGTGCTGATAGCAGGCATTTGTTATACCCTGATGTAGCAAAGAAAATGGCAGTGAAGGACTATGGGCGCACCTCTTCTGAATGGATGAATAGGCTTGTAAAGAATGACACGATCCAATTGCCTTAAAGCGCCTCCAGGTTTTCTTGTGAATGGATGGATGGGTGACTGGATGAATAGATGGGAATAGAACAACTCAGTCGACAGAATCTGCTCAAGGCGCCTCGTTTTTCACATTATTGTCTTGAGCAGCAGGCGCTCTTGGGCACTGCAAACAACAGGTGTAATTTACTAATTTGGAGACATTGCCATCAGAGACACAAAAGTCTCTGTTGGTCGAACAATGCTCAACGTTCCGCTTTCAGATTTTGCACAAATCCGTGCAGTAAGCGCGTTGACCACCGGAGCTGTCTTTCTGGGTTTGGGACTTGGACCCCTGAGTGTACCCAGCGGTCCCTGGTTATCTTACTAGGACAGTAGATGTGGACTGTGGTGATGGGGGGAGGGGGGCACACACACAGAGCTGCAGTTGGTGTATAACCCGTTTAGGTGTTACACTGCGATCTGATGCTTTATCCTACAGGTAAAGCACACATTTAACCCACTCAAGATGTGGCTCTCGGTTTGAAAGGTGTGCTGGCAATTCTCACAAGTCTCAGCAGAGGGCGCATTAACCCGCTTAGCTATCCGCCTGGACCCTAGAGCTTCCTCTGCAGGTTACAGACAGAGATAGCACTGCAAGAGGCGCTTTAACCCACTTAGCTGCCACACTGTAAGTCAAATCCGGGACCTGAAGTTTACATATATGTTTATGCAGTAATTGCATCTCCCGAGCTACCCTAGGAAATCTCTTTTTGAACTAGGGACTTGAGCCGTTCCACAGTTTGTTTATATTCTAGAACATGTAGTTCTGCAATAATAATCAGAGCTGGCACTGTATCTCTACAGATTCAACGTTGTGCCACCTAAGGTATTCTGGTACTTGTAGCCCCGCGTGTATAACTGAACAGGTGCCGTTTCTTCTTTTTCTCCTGCTGCAGCACTGTGAAATGAAGGGCTTAAAACATGCACTGGGACAGGAGGAGTCCGGGACAATGGGGGAGGCTACGGCATGGGGTAAAACAACAATCAAGCCTCGTTAACAAGTAAATGGTCTTTCTAAAGACCTGTGAAGTACTCGGGTGCGGCTGAGTGCGTGCCCGGGAAGGAATTTCCAGAAGCAGGAAGGGGGCTTAGCTGGATTCGAGCAGGGCAGTGTGGCAACATTTTCAAGTATTTTTCCGTTTCTAAATATAAATACAGACAAAGGAAATATAGATTTCCGTCTGTATTTATATGTAAAAATCCGTAAAAACGGAAAACCGGTAGCCCCATACATGACATATGACACCACATGACACATGACACGTGATGACACATGACACATGATGACAGATGACACCACATGACACATGACACCACATGACACATGACATCACATGTCATGTCACATGACACATGACACTACATGACACATGACACCACATGACACATGACACCAAATGACACATGACACGTGATGACATGACACCACATGACAACACATGACACAGGATGACACATGACACCACCTGACACCACATGACTGACAACACATGACGTCACATGTTACTACATGATGACACATGACAACACATGATGACACATGACACCACATGACACATGATAACACATGACACCACATGACACCACATGATGTCACATGACACATGACGTCACATGGCACCACATGATGACACATGACACCACATGACACCACATGACACATGACACACATGACACCACATGACATGTGACAACACATGACACATGACATCACATGACATCACATGGCATCACAATACATGACACATGACACCACATGTCACCACATGACACATGACATCACATGACACATGACACCACATGACACATGACTATACATGACACATGACACCACATGACACCTCATGACACATGACACCGCATGACACAAGACATATGATGACACATGACACCACATGACAACACATGACACATGATGACACATGACACCACATGACACATGACATCACATGACACCTCATGACACATGACACCACGTGACACAAGACACGTGATGAAACATGACACCACTTGACAACACATGACACATGATGACACATGACACCACATGACACATGACATCACATGACATATGACATCACATGACAACACATGACACATGACATCACATGACACATGACATCACATGATACATGACATGACACAACACATGACGATACATGACAAGTGACACCACATGACAACACATGACACATGACATCACATGACACATGACAATACAGGACACATGATACCACATGACATGTGATGACACCACATGACACATGATGACACATGACACCACATGACACATGACATCACATGACATGACATCACATGACACATGACATCACATGACACATGACATCACATGACACATGACATCACATGACAACACATGACACATGACACCACATGACACCACATCATATGACAACACATGACACATGACATCACATGACACATGACGATACATGACACATGACATGTGACATATGACACGTGACACATGACACGTGATGACACATGACATCACATGACACATGATGACACATGACACCACATGACATCACATGACACATGACACCACATGTCACATGTCATGTCACATGACACATGACACCACATGACACATGACGATACATGACACCACATGACACATGACATCACATGATAATACATGACACATGACATCACATGACACATGACGATACATGACACATGACACCACATGACACATGACACCACATGAAACATGACACATGACATCACATGACAACACATGACACTACATGACACATGACACCACATGACAACACATGACACATGACACCACATGACACATGATACCACATGACACCACATGACTGACAACACATGATGTCACATGGCACCACATGATGACACATGACAACACATGCCGACACATGATGACACATGACACATGATGACACATGATGACACATGACACCATATGACACATGACATCACATGACACATGACAATACATGACACATGACATCACATGACAACACATGACACATGACACCACGTGACACAAGACATGTGATGACACATGACACCATGTGACAACACATGACACATGATGACACATGACACCACATGACACATGACATCACATGACACATGACATCACATGACAACACATGACACATGACATCACATGACACATGACACCACATGACGATACATGACACATGACACCACATGACACATGACACCACATGACACATGACATCACGTGACAACACATGACACATGACACCACATGACACATGACATCACATGACACGTGATGACGCATGACACCACATGACACATGACACATATGACACATGACAACACATGACACATGACATCACATGACACATGGCGATACATGACACATGACACCACATGACACATGACACCACATGACACATGACATCACATGACAACACATGACACATGACATCACATGACACATGATGATACATGACACATTACACCACATGACACATGACACCACATGAAACATGACACATGATGACACATGACACCACATGACACATGACATCACATGACAACACATGACACATGACACTACATGACACATGACACATGACACCACATGACACATGACACGTGATAACAAATGACACCACATGACAACAGATGACACATGATGAAACATGATACCACATGACTGACAACACATGACGTCACATGGCACAACATGATGACACATGACAACACATGATGACACATGACACCACATGACACAAGATGACACATGATGACACATGACACCACATGACATGACATCACATGACACATGACGATACATGACACATGACACCACATGTCACCACATGGCACATGACATCTCATGACACATGACACCACATGACACATGCCATCACATGACAACACATGACACATGACGATACATGACACATGACACCACATGACACCACATGACACATGACACCACATGACATCACACAACACCACATGACACATGCCATCACATGACAACACATGACACATAACATCACATGACACATGACACCACATGACACATGACATGACATGACAACACATGACACATGACACATGATGATACATGACACCACATGACACATGACACCACATGACACATGACATCACATGACAACACATGACACATGACATCACATGACACATGATGATACATGACACATGACACCACATGACGCATGACACGTGATGAAACATGACACCACATGACATGTGATGACACATGACACCACATGACACATGATGACACATGATGACACATGACACCACATGACACATGACACTACATGACACTGCATGACACATGACACCACATGACACATGACACATGACGTCACATGGCATCACATGATGACACATGACAACACAGGATGACACATGACACCACATAACACCACATGACAGCACATGACACATGACACGTGATGACACATGACACCACATGACACATGACATGTGATGACACATGACAACACATGACACATGACATCACATGACACATGACAACACATGACACATGACGATACATGACACCACATGACACATGACATGTGATGACACATGACAACACATGACACATGACATGTGATGACACATGACACATGACATCACATGACATGACGATACATGACACATGACACCACATGTCACCACATGACATCACATGAAACATGACATCACACATGACGATACATGACACATGACACCACATGACACCTCATGACACATGACACCACATGACACATGACATCACATGGCACATGACACCACATGACACATGACATCACACATGACGATACATGACACCACATGACACCTCATGACACATGAAACTACATGACACATGACATCACATGACACCACATGACATCACATGACACATGACATCACATTACAACACATGACACATGACATGATACCACATGACACATGACTCACATGACAACACATGACACCACATGACACCACATGACAACACATGACACATGACATCACATGACACCACATGACACATGACGATATATGACACCACATGACACATGACATCACATGATAATACATGACACATGACATCACATGACACATGACGATACATGACACATGACACCACATGACACATGACACCACATGAAACATGACACATGACATCACATGACACTACATGACACATGACACCACATGACAACACATGACACATGACACCACATGACACATGATGAAACATGATACCACATGACTGACAACACATGATGTCACATGGCACCACATGATGACACATGGCGACACATGATGACACATGACACAAGATGACACATGATGACACATGACACCACATGACACCACATGACACATGACATCACATGACACATGACAATACATGACACCACATGACACATGACATCACATGACAACATATGACACATGACACCACGTGACACAAGACATGTGATGACACATGACACCATGTGACAACACATGACACATGATGACACATGACACCACATGACACATGACATCACATGACACCACATGACACATGACATCACATGACAACACATGACACATGACATCACATGACACATGACACCACATGACGATACATGACACATGATACCACATGACACATGACACCACATGACACATGACATCACGTGACAACACATGACACATGACATCACATGACACATGACACCACATGACATGTGATGACATATGACACCACATGACACATGACACCACATGACATCACATGACACCACATGACACATGACATCACACATGACACATGACAATACAGGGCACATGACACCACATGACACATGATACCACATGACACGTGATGACACATGACACCACATGACACATGACACATATGACACATGACAACACATGACACATGACATCACATGACACATGGCGATACATGACACATGACACCACATGACACCACATGACACATGACATCACATGACAACACATGACACATGACATCACATGACACATGATGATACATGACACATGACACCACATGACACCACATGAAACATGACACGTGATGACACATGACATCACATGACAACACATGACACATGACACTACATGACACATGACACTACATGACACATGACACCACATGACACATGACACGTGATAACAAATGACACCACATGACAACAGATGACACATGATGAAACATGATACCACACATGACTGACAACACATGACGTCACATGGCACAACATGATGACACATGACAACACATGATGACACATGACACCACATGACACCACATGACACATGACATCACATGACACCTCATGACACATGACACCACGTGACACAAGACACGTGATGAAACATGACACCACTTGACACATGATGACACATGACACCACATGACACATGACATCACATGACATATGACATCACATGACAACACATGACACATGATATCACATGACACATGACATCACATGATACATGACATGACACAACACATGACGATACATGACACGTGACACCACATGACAACACATGACACATGATATCACATGACACATGACGATACAGGACACATGACACCACATGACACGTGATGACACCACATGACACATGATGACACATGACACCACATGACACATGACATCACATGACACATCACACCATATGACACATGACATCACATGACAACACATGACACATGACACCACATGACACATGACACCACATCATATGACAACACATGACACATGACATCACATGACACATGACGATACATGACACATGACATGTGACACATGACACGTGACACATGACACATGATGACACATGACATCACATGACACATGATGACACATGACACCACATGACATCACATGACACATGACACCACATGACGATACATGACACATGATACCACATGACACATGACACCACATGACACATGACATCACGTGACAACACATGACACATGACATCACATGACACATGACATCACATGTCATGTCACATGACACATGACACCACATGACACATGACGATACATGACACCACATGACACATGACATCACATGATAATACATGACACATGACATCACATGACACATGACGATACATGACATGACACCACATGACACATGACACCACATGAAACATGACACATGACATCACATGACAACACATGACACTACATGACACATGACACCACATGACAACACATGACACATGATACCACATGACACATGATGAAACATGATACCACATGACACCACATGACTGACAACACATGATGTCACATGGCACCACATGATGACACATGACACAAGATGACACATGATGACACATGATGACACATGACACAAGATGACACATGATGACACATGATGACACATGATACCACATGACACATGACACCACATGACACATGACATCACATGACAACACATGACACATGACACCACGTGATACAAGACATGTGATGACACATGACACCATGTGACAACACATGACACATGACGACACATGACACCACATGACACATGACATCACATGACATCACATGACACATGACACCACATGACACATGACACCACATGACACATGACATCACGTGACAACACATGACACATGACATCACATGACACATGACACCACATGACACATGACATCACTTGACACATGACACATGACACATGATGACACATGACACCACATGACACATGATACCACATGACACGTGATGACACATGACACCACATGACACATGACACATATGACACATGACAACACATGACACATGACATCACATGACACATGATGATACATGACACATGACACCACATGACGCATGACACGTGATGAAACATGACACCACATGACATGTGATAACACATGACATTACATGACACATGATGACACATGACACCACATGACACATGATACCACATGACACGTGATGACACATGACACCACATGACACATGACACATATGACACATGACAACACATGACACATGACATCACATGACACATGGCGATACATGACACATGACACCACATGACACATGACACCACATGACACATGACATCACATGACAACACATGACACATGACATCACATGACACATGATGATACATGACACATGACACCACATGACACATGACACCACATGAAACATGACACGTGATGACACATGACACCACATGACACATGACATCACATGACAACACATGACACATGACACATGACACTACATGACACATGACACATGACACCACATGACACATGACACGTGATAACAAATGACACCACATGACAACAGATGACACATGATGAAACATGATACCACATGACTGACAACACATGACGTCACATGGCACAACATGATGACACATGACAACACATGATGACACATGACACCACATGACACCACATGACACAAGATGACACATGATGACACATGACACATGACATCACATGACACATGACGATACATGACACATGACACCACATGTCACCACATGACACATGACATCTCATGACACATGACACCACATGACACATGCCATCACATGACAACACATGACACATGACGATACATGACACATGACACCACATGACACCACATGACACATGACACCACATGACATCACACAACACCACATGACACATGCCATCACATGACAACACATGACACATAACATCACATGACACATGACACCACATGACACATGACATGACAACACATGACACATGACACATGATGATACATGACACCACATGACACATGACACCACATGACACATGACATCACATGACAACACATGACACATGACATCACATGACACATGATGATACATGACACATGACACCACATGACGCATGACACGTGATGAAACATGACACCACATGACATGTGATGACACATGACACCACATGACACATAACACCACATGACACATGACACTACATGACACTGCATGACACATGACACCACATGACACATGACACCACATGACACATGACACATGACGTCACATGGCATCACATGATGACACATGACAACACAGGATGACACATGACACCACATAACACCACATGACAGCACATGACACATGACACGTGATGACACATGACACCACATGACACATGACATGTGATGACACATGACAACACATGACACATGACATCACATGACACATGACAACACATGACACATGACGATACATGACACCACATGACACATGACATGTGATGACACATGACAACACATGACACATGACATGTGATGACACATGACAACACATGACACATGACATCACATGACACATGACGATACATGACACATGACACCACATGTCACCACATGACATCACATGAAACATGACATCACACATGACGATACATGACACATGACACCACATGACACCTCATGACACATGACACCACATGACACATGACATCACATGGCACATGACACCACATGACACATGACATCACACATGACGATACATGACACCACATGACACCTCATGACACATGAAACTACATGACACATGACATCACATGACACCACATGACATCACATGACACATGATATCACATTACAACACATGACACATGACATGACACCACATGACACATGACTCACATGACAACACATGACACCACATGACAACACATGACATCACATGACACCACATGACATGACGATATATGACACCACATGACACATGACATCACATGATAATACATGACACATGACATCACATGACACATGACGATACATGACACATGACACCACATGACACATGACACCACATGAAACATGACACATGACATCACATGACAACACATGACACTACATGACACATGACACCACATGACAACACATGACACATGACACCACATGACACATGATGAAACATGATACCACATGACTGACAACACATGATGTCACATGGCACCACATGATGACACATGACAACACATGGCGACACATGATGACACATGACACAAGATGACACATGATGACACATGACACCACATGACACATGACACCACATGACACATGACATCACATGACACATGACATCACATGACAACATATGACACATGACACCACGTGACACAAGACATGTGATGACACATGACACCATGTGACAACACATGACACATGATGACACATGACACCACATGACACATGACATCACATGACACCACATGACACATGACATCACATGACAACACATGACACATGACATCACATGACATCACATGACACCACATGACGATACATGACACATGATACCACATGACACATGACACCACATGACACATGACATCACGTGACAACACATGACACATGACATCACATGACACATGACACCACATGACATGTGATGACATATGACACCACATGACACATGACACCACATGACACCACATGAAACCACATGACACATGACATCACACATGACACATGACAATACAGGGCACATGACACCACATGACACATGATACCACATGACACGTGATGACACATGACACCACATGACACATGACACATATGACACATGACAACACATGACACATGACATCACATGACACATGTCGATACATGACACCACATGACACATGACACCACATGACACATGACATCACATGACAACACATGACATGACATCACATGACACATGATGATACATGACACATGACACCACATGACACATGACACCACATGAAACATGACACGTGATGACACATGACACCACATGACACATGACATCACATGACACATGACACATGACACTACATGACACATGACACCACATGACACATGACACGTGATAACAAATGACACCACATGACAACAGATGACACATGATGAAACATGATACCACACATGACTGACAACACATGACGTCACATGGCACAACATGATGACACATGACAACACATGATGACACATGACACCACATGACACCACATGACACATGACATCACATGACACCTCATGACACATGACACCACGTGACACAAGACACGTGATGAAACATGACACCACTTGACAACACATGACACATGATGACATGACACCACATGACACATGACATCACATGACATATGACATCACATGACAACACATGACACATGACATCACATGACACATGACATCACATGATACATGACATGACACAACACATGACGATACATGACACGTGACACCACATGACAACACATGACACATGACATCACATGACACATGACGATACAGGACACATGACACCACATGACACGTGATGACACCACATGACACATGATGACACATGACACCACATGACACATGACATCACATGACACATCACACCATATGACACATGACATCACATGACAACACATGACACATGACACCACATGACACATGACACCACATCATATGACAACACATTACATGACATCACATGACACATGACGATACATGACACATGACATGTGACACATGACACGTGACACATGACACGTGATGAAACATGACATCACATGACACATGATGACATGACACCACATGACATCACATGACACATGACACCACATGACACATGACATCACATGTCATGTCACATGACACATGACACCACATGACACATGACGATACATGACACCACATGACACATGACATCACATGATAATACATGACACATGACATCACATGACACATGACGATACATGACACATGACACCACATGACACATGACACCACATGAAACATGACACATGACATCACATGACAACACATGACACTACATGACACATGACACCACATGACAACACATGACACATGACACCACATGACACATGATGAAACATGATACCACATGACACCACATGACTGACAACACATGATGTCACATGGCACCACATGATGACACATGACAACACATGACGACACATGATGACACATGACACAAGATGACAAATGATGACACATGATGACACATGACACCACATGACACATGACACCACAGGACACATGACATCACATGACACATGACAATACATGACACCACATGACACATGACATCACATGACAACACATGACACATGACACCACGTGATACAAGACATGTGATGACACATGACACCATGTGACAACACATGACACATGATGACACATGACACCACATGACACATGACATCACATGACAACACATGACACATGACATCACATGACATCACATGACACATGACACCACATGACGATACATGACACATGACACCACATGACACATGACACCACATGACATCACGTGACAACACATGACACATGACATCACATGACACATGACACCACATGACACATGACATCACTTGACACATGACACATGACACATGACACCACATGACACATGATACCACATGACACGTGATGACACATGACACCACATGACACATGACACATATGACACATGACAACACATGACACATGACATCACATGACACATGATGATACATGACACATGACACCACATGACGCATGACACGTGATGAAACATGACACCACATGACATGTGATAACACATGACATTACATGACACATGATGACACATGACACCACATGACACATGATACCACATGACACGTGATGACACATGACAACACATGACACATGACATCACATGACACATGGCGATACATGACACATGACACCACATGACACATGACACCACATGACACATGACATCACATGACAACACATGACACATGACATCACATGACACATGATGATACATGACACATGACACCACATGACACATGACACCACATGAAACATGACACCACATGACACATGACATCACATGACAACACATGACACATGACACATGACACTACATGACACATGACACATGACACCACATGACACATGACACGTGATAACAAATGACATCACATGACAACAGATGACACATGATGAAACATGATACCACATGACTGACAACCCATGACGTCACATGGCACAACATGATGACACATGACAACACATGATGACACATGACACCACATGACACCACATGACACAAGATGACACATGATGACGCATGACACCACATGACACATGACATCACATGACACATGATGATACATGACTAATGACACCACATGTCACCACATGACACATGACATCTCATGACACATGACACCACATGACACATGCCATCACATGACAACACATGACACATGAAGATACATGACACATGACACCACATGACACCACATGACACATGACACATGCCATCACATGACAACACATGACACATAACATCACATGACACATGACACCACATGACACATGACATGACAACACATGACACATGACACATGATGACACATGACATCACATGACAACACATGACACATGACATCACATGACACATGATGATACATGACACATGACACCACATGACGCATGACACGTGATGAAACATGACACCACATGACATGTGATAACACATGACACCACATGACACATGATGACACATGACACCACATGACACATGACACTACATGACACTGCATGACACATGACACCACATGACACATGACACCACATGACACATGACACATGACGTCACATGGCATCACATGATGACACATGACAACACAGGATGACACATGACACCACATAACACCACATGACAGCACATGACACATGACACATGATGACACATGACACCACATGACACATGACATGTGATGACACATGACAACACATGACACATGACATCACATGACACATGACAACACATGACACATGACGATACATGACACCACATGACACATGACATGTGATGACACATGACAACACATGACACATGACATGTGATGACACATGACACCACATGACACATGACATGTGATGACACATGACAACACATGACACATGACATGTGATGACACATGACAACACATGACACATGACATCACATGAAACATGACATCACACATGACGATACATGACACATGACACCACATGTCACCACATGACACATGACATCACACATGACGATACATGACACATGACACCACATGACACCTCATGACACATGACACCACATGACACATGACATCACATGGCACATGACACATGACATCACACATGACGATACATGACACCACATGACACCTCATGACACATGAAACTACATGACACATGACATCACATGACACCACATGACATCACATGACACATGACATCACATTATAACACATGACACATGACATGACACCACATGACACATGACTCACATGACAACACATGACACATGACACCACATGACACCACATGACAACACATGACACATGACATCACATGACACCACATGACACATGACGATATATGACACCACATGACACATGACATCACATGATAATACATGACACATGACATCACATGACACATGACGATACATGACACATGACACCACATGACACATGACACCACATGAAACATGACACATGACATCACATGACAACACATGACACTACATGACACATGACACCACATGACAACACATGACACCACATGACACATGATGAAACATGATACCACATGACTGACAACACATGATGTCACATGGCACCACATGATGACACATGACAACACATGACGACACATGATGGCACATGACACAAGATGACACATGATGACACATGACACCACATGACAAATGACACCACATGACATCACATGACACATGACAATACATGACACCACATGACACATGACATCACATGACAACACATGACACATGACACCACGTGACATAAGACATGTGATGACACATGACATCATGTGACAACACATGACACATGATGACACATGACACCACATGACAGATGACATCACATGACACCACATGACACATGACATCACATGACACATGACATCACATGACATCACATGACACATGATACCACATGACACATGACACCACATGACACATGACATCACGTGACACCACATGACACATGACACCACATGACACATGACATCACATGACACATGACAATACATGACACCACATGACACATGACATCACATGACAACACATGACACATGACACCACGTGATACAAGACATGTGATGACACATGACACCATGTGACAACACATGACACATGATGACACATGACACCACATGACACATGACATCACATGACACCACATGACACATGACATCACATGACAACACATGACACATGACACATGACACCACATGACGATACATGACACATGACACCACATGACACATGACACCACATGACACATGACATCACGTGACAACACATGACACATGACACCACATGACACATGACATCACTTGACACATGACACATGACACATGATGACACATGACACCACATGACACATGATACCACATGACACGTGATGACACATGACACCACATGACACATGACACATATGACACATGACAACACATGACACATGACATCACATGATGATACATGACACATGACACCACATGACGCATGACACGTGATGAAACATGACACCACATGACATGTGATAACACATGACACCACATGACACATGATGACACATGACACCACATGACACATGATACCACATGACACGTGATGACACATGACACCACATGACACATATGACACATGACAACACATGACACAAGACATCACATGACACATGGCGATACATGACACATGACACCACATGACACATGACACCACATGACACATGACATCACATGACACATGATGATACATGACACATGACACCACATGACATGACACCACATGAAACATGACACGTGATGACACATGACACCACATGACACATGACATCACATGACAACACATGACACTACATGACGCATGACACATGACACCACATGACATGACACGTGATAACAAATGACACCACATGACAACAGATGACACATGATGAAACATGATACCACATGACTGACAACACATGACGTCACATGGCACAACATGATGACACATGACAACACATGATGACACATGACACCACATGACACAAGATGACACATGATGACACATGACACCACATGACACATGACATCACATGACACATGATGATACATGACATATGACACCACATGTCACCACATGACACATGACATCTCATGACACATGACACCACATGACACATGCCATCACATGACAACACATGACACATGACGATACATGACACATGACACCACATGACACATGCCATCACATGACAACACATGACACATAACATCACATGACACATGACACCACATGACACATGACATGACAACACATGACACATGACACATGATGATACATGACACCACATGACACATGACACCACATGACACATGACATCACATGACAACACATGACACATGACATCACATGACACATGATGATACATGACACATGACACCACATGACGCATGACACGTGATGAAACATGACACCACATGACATGTGATAACACATGACACCACATGACACATGACACCACATGACACATGACACATGACGTCACATGGCATCACATGATGACACATGACAACACAGGATGACACATGACACCACATAATACCACATGACAGCACATGACACATGACACGTGATGACACATGACACCACATGACACATGACATGTGATGACACATGACAACACATGACACATGACGATACATGACACCACATGACATGACATGTGATGACACATGACAACACATGACACATGACATGTGATGACACATGACACAACATGACACATGACATGTGATGACACATGACAACACATGACACATGACATCACATGACACATGACAACACATGACACATGACATCACATGTCACCACATGACATCACATGAAACATGACATCACACATGACGATACATGACACATGACACCACATGTCACCACATGACATCACATGAAACATGACATCACACATGATGATACATGACACATGACACCACATGACACCTCATGACACATGACACCACATGACACATGACATCACATGGCACATGACACCACATGACACATGACATCACACATGACGATACATGACACCACATGACACCTCATGACACATGAAACTACATGACACATGACATCACATGACACCACATGACATCACATGACACATGACATCACATTACAACACATGACACATGACATGACACCACATGACACATGACTCACATGACAACACATGACACATGACACCACATGACACCACATGACAACACATGACACATGACATCACATGACACCACATGACACATGACGATATATGACACCACATGACACATGACATCACATGATAATACATGACACATGACATCACATGACACATGACGATACATGACACATGACACCACATGACACATGATACCACATGAAACATGACACATGACATCACATGACAACACATGACACATGACACCACATGACAACACATGACACATGACACCACATGACACATGATGAAACATGATACCACATGACTGACAACACATGATGTCACATGGCACCACATGATGACACATGACGACACATGATGGCACATGACACAAGATGACACATGATGACACATGATGACACATGACACCACATGACACATGACACCACATGACACATGACATCACATGACACATGACAATACATGACACCACATGACACATGACATCACATGACAACACATGACACATGACACCACGTGACACAAGACACATGATGACACATGACACCACATGACACATGACACCACATGACACATGACATCACATGACAACACATGACACATGACATCACATGACACATGACACCACATGACGATACATGACACATGATACCACATGACACATGACACCACATGACATCACGTGACAACACATGACACATGATATCACATGACACATGACACCACATGACATGTGATGACACATGACACCACATGACATATGACACCACATGACACCACATGACACCACATGACACATGACATCACACATGACACATGACAATACAGGACACATGACACCACATGACACATGATACCACATGACACGTGATGACACATGACACCACATGACACATGACACATATGACACATGACAACACATGACACATGACAACACATGACACATGACATCACATGACACATGACACCACATGACACATGACACCACATGACACATGACACCACATGACACATGACATCACATGACAACACATGACATATGACATCACATGACACATGATGATACATGACACATGACACCACATGACACATGACCACATGAAACATGACACGTGATGACACATGACACCACATGACACATGACATCACATGACAACACATGAGACATGACACTACATGACACATGACACATGACACCACATGACACATGACACGTGATAACAAATTACACCACATGACAACAGATGACACATGATGAAACATGATACCACATGACTGACAACACATGATGTCACATGGCACAACATGATGACACATGACAACACATGATGACACATGACACCACATGACACCACATGACACCACATGACACAAGATGACACAAGATGACACATGATACCACATGACACATGACATCACATGACACATGATGATACATGACACATGACACCACGTGTCACCACATGACACATGACATCACATGACACATGACACCACATGACACATGCCATCAGATGACAACACATGACACATGACGATACATGACACATGACACCACATGACACCACATGACACATGACACCACATGACACATGACATCACACGAAACCACATGACACATGCCATCACATGACAACACATGACACATGACATCACATGACACATGACACCACATGACACATGACATGACATGACAACACATGACACATGACACATGATGATACATGACACCACATGACACATGACACCACATGACACATGACACCACATGACACATGACATCACATGACAACACATGACACATGACATCACATGACACATGATGATACATGACACATGACACGACATGACGCATGACACGTGATGAAACATGACACCACATGACATGACACATGATGACATATGACACCACATGACACATGACACTACATGACACTACATGACACCACATGACACATGACACATGACATCACATGGCATCACATGATGACACATGACAACACAGGATGACACATGACACCACATAACACCACATGACAGCACATGACACATGACACGTGATGACACATGACACCACATGACACATGACATGTGATGACACATGACATCACATGACACATGACGATACATGACACCACATGACACATGACATGTGATGACACATGACAACACATGACACATGACATGTGATGACACATGACAACACATGACACATGACATCACATGACACATGACGATACATGACACATGACACCACATGTCACCACATGACATCACATGAAACATGACATCACACATGACGATACATGACACATGACACCACATGACACCTCATGACACATGACACCACATGACACATGACATCACATGACAACACATGACACATGACACCACATGACACATGATATCACATGACACATGACGATACATGACACATGACACCACATGACACATAACATCACATGACAACACATGACACATGACATCACATGACACATGATGATACATGACACATGACACCACATGACACATGACACCACATGAAACATGACACGTGATGACACATGACATCACATGACACATAATGAAACATGACACATGACACCACATGACAACACATGACACATGACACATGACATCACATGACACAGGACGATACATGACACATGACACCACATGACACATGACACGTGATGACACATGACACTACATGACAACACATGACACATGATGACACATGACACCACATGATATCACATGACACATGACGTCACATGGCACCACATGACAACACATGATGACACATGACACCACATGACACATGATATCACATGACTCATGACACGTGATGACACATGACACCACATGACACATGACACGTGATGACACATGACACATGACAACACATGACACATGACATCACATGACACATGACGATACATGACGCATGACACCACATGTCACCACATGACATCACATGACACATGACACCACATGACACATGATGACATGACACATGATGATACATGACATGACACATGACACAACATGACACCACATGACATGTGATGACACATGACACCACGTGACGACATGACACATGATGACACATGACACCACATGACACATGACATCACATGACACCTCATGACACATGACCCAACGTGACACAAGACACGTGATGACACCACGTGACAACATATGACACATGATGACACATGACACCACATGACACATGACATCACATGACACATGACATCACATGACAACACATGCCACATGACATCACATGACACCACATGACACATGACATGACACGACACATGACGATACATGACACATGATGACACATGACATCACATGACAACACATGACATCACATGACACATGACGATACAGGACACATGACACCACATGACACCACATGACACGTGATGACACATGACACCACATGACACATGATGACACATGACACCACATGACATGACACGACACATCATGACATCACATGACACATCACACCACATGACACATGACGATACATGACACATGACGATACATGACATGACATCACATGACACATGATGATACATGACACATGACACCACATGACACATGACACGTGATGACACATGACATCACATGACACATGATGACAGATGACACCACATGACACATGACACCACATGACACATGACATCACATGTCATGTCACATGACACATGACACCACATGACACATGACACCAAATGACACATGACACGTGATGACACATGACACCACATGACAACACATGACACAGGATGACACATGACACCACCTGACACCACATGACTGACAACACATGACGTCACATGGCACTACATGATGACACATGACAACACATGATGACACATGACACCACATGACACATGATAACACATGACACCACATGACACCACATGATTTCACATGACACATGATGTCACATGGCACCACATGATGACACATGACACCACATGACAGCACATGAAACATGACACACATGACACCACATGACATGTGATGACACATGACAACACATGACACATGACATCACATGACATCACATGGCATCACGATACATGACACATGACACCACATGTCACCATATGACACATGACATCACATGACACATGACACCACATGACACATGACTATACATGACACATGACACCACATGACACCTCATGACACATGACACTGCATGACACAAGACATATGATGACACATGACACCACGTGACAACACATGACACATGATGACACATGACACCACATGACACATGACATCACATGACACCTCATGACACATGACACCACGTGACACAAGACACGTGATGAAACATGACAACACTTGACAACACATGACACATGATGACACATGACACCACATGACATGACATCACATGACATATGACATCACATGACAACACATGACACATTACATCACATGACACATGACATCACATGATACATGACATGACACAACACATGACGATACATGACACGTGACACCACATGACAACACATGACACATGACATCACATGACACATGACGATACAGGACACATGACACCACATGACACGTGATGACACCACATGACACATGATGACACATGAAACATGACATCACATGACATATGACATCACATGACACATGACATCACATGACACATCACACCATATGACACATGACACATGACACCACATGACACATGACACCACATCATATGACAACACATGACACATGACACATGACGATACATGACACATGACATGTGACACATGACACATGACACATGACACGTGATGACACATGACATCACATGACACATGATGACACATGACACCACATGACACATGACACCACATGACACATGACATCACTTGTCATGTCACATGACACATGACACCACATGACACATGACACCAAATGACACATGACACGTGATGACACATGACACTACATGACACATGACACCACATGACTGACAACACATGACGTCACATGGAACTACATGATGACACATGACACCACATGACACCACAGGACACAAGATGACACATGACATATGACACATGACAGCACATGACAGCACATGACACATGACACCACATGACACATGACATCACATGACACGTGATGACACATGACACATGATTGTTTGGAGTGTTTACAGACAGTTGACAGCCAATTAGCATTCAGCTCGTGCTCGGGAAGGTACAGATTACAGTAAGCTTACAGTAAGCTTACTGTGCTTGTACTGTACTCGTACTCTGCAGTTTTTGTAAAAAAAAAATGGGGGACCTTGTGGGTCCTTGTGTGATCCCTGAGCAGGCCTAGGGGGTCAGGGGGTTTCTACCCTGCCCCCTTTTTGCGTTCTACTTGTTTGTTTTTCTGCTTTCTTGTGCCTCAGTCTACCGAGGCACAAAATGGCGGCCAACACTTTCTGGTTTGGAGTGTTGACAGACAGTTGACAGCCAATTAGCATTCAGCTCGTGCAGGTACAGAGTACAGTAAGCTTACAGTAAGCTTACAGGACTCGTATGATACTCGTCCCCCGTGGTTTTTGTCCCCTTTTTGCATTTTACACGTTTGTTTTTCTGCTTTCTTTTGCCTCAGTCTACCGAGGCACAAGATGGCTGCCAACACTTTCTGGTTTGGAGTATTGACAGACAGTTGACAGCCAATTAGCATTCAGCTCATACTCGGAAAGGTACAGAGTAAGCTTACAGTAATCTTACAGTAAGCTTCTCTAAATATACACATGACACCACGTGACACAAGACACGTGATGACACATGACACCACGTGACAACACATGACACATGATGACACATGACACCACATGACACATGACATCACATGACACATGGCATCACATGACAACACATGACACATGACATCACATAACACATGACACCACATGACACATGACAATACATGACACGTGATGACACATGACAACACATGACAACACATGACGCATGATGACACATGACACCATATGACATCACATGACACATGATGTCACATGGCACCACATGACAACACATGATGACACATGACATCACATGACACCACAGGACACCGCATGACAGCACATGACACATGATATCACATGACACCACATGACACATGACATCACATGACACATGACACATGATGACACATGACAACACATGACACACGACGATACATGACACATGACACCACATGTCACCACATGACATGACCTCACATGACACATGACACCACATGACACATGACATCACATGACATGACGATACATGACACCACATGACACCTCATGACACATGACACCACATGACACAAGAGATGTGATAACACGACACCACGTGACAACACATGACACATGATGACACATGACACCATATGACACATGACATCACATGACACCTCATGACACATGACACCACATGACACAAGACACATGATGACACATGACACCACGTGACAACACATGACACATGATGACACATGACACCACATGACACATGACATCACATGACACATGACATCACAGACAACACATGACACATGATATCACATGACACATGACATGACACGACACATGACGATACATGACACATGACACCACATGACACATGACATCATATGACAACACATGACACATGACATCACATGACATGACGATATAGGACACATTACACCACATGACACCACATGACACGTGATGACACATGACATCATATGACACATGACAACACATGACACATGACACCACATGACACATGACACCACATGACACATGACACCACATGACACATGACATCACATGACAACACATGACACATGACATCACATGACATGACGATACATGACACATTACACAACATGACACGTGACACATGACACATGATGACACATGACACCACATGACACATGACAGCACATGACAGCACATTACATATGACACCACATGACACGTGATGACACATGACACCACATGACACATGATGACACATGACACCACATGACTGACAACACATGACGTCACATGGAACTACATGATGACACATGACGACACGACACCACATGACACCACAGGACACATGATGACACATGATGACACATGACACCACATGACACATGACACTACATGAAACTGCATGACACATGACACCACATGACACATGACACATGACGTCACATGGCATCACATGATGACACATGACAACACAGGATGACACATGACACCACATAACACCACATGACAGCACATGACACATGACACGTGATGACACATGACACCACATGACACATGACATGTGATGACACATGACAACACATGACACATGACATCACATGACACATGACAACACATGACACATGACGATACATGACACCACATGACACATGACATGTGATGACACATGACAACACATGACACATGACATGTGATGACACATGACACATGACATCACATGACATGACGATACATGACACATGACACCACATGTCACCACATGACATCACATGAAACATGACATCACACATGACGATACATGACACATGACACCACATGACACCTCATGACACATGACACCACATGACACATGACATCACATGGCACATGACACCACATGACACATGACATCACACATGACGATACATGACACCACATGACACCTCATGACACATGAAACTACATGACACATGACATCACATGACACCACATGACATCACATGACACATGACATCACATTACAACACATGACACATGACATGATACCACATGACACATGACTCACATGACAACACATGACACCACATGACACCACATGACAACACATGACACATGACATCACATGACACCACATGACACATGACGATATATGACACCACATGACACATGACATCACATGATAATACATGACACATGACATCACATGACACATGACGATACATGACACATGACACCACATGACACATGACACCACATGAAACATGACACATGACATCACATGACACTACATGACACATGACACCACATGACAACACATGACACATGACACCACATGACACATGATGAAACATGATACCACATGACTGACAACACATGATGTCACATGGCACCACATGATGACACATGGCGACACATGATGACACATGACACAAGATGACACATGATGACACATGACACCACATGACACCACATGACACATGACATCACATGACACATGACAATACATGACACCACATGACACATGACATCACATGACAACATATGACACATGACACCACGTGACACAAGACATGTGATGACACATGACACCATGTGACAACACATGACACATGATGACACATGACACCACATGACACATGACATCACATGACACCACATGACACATGACATCACATGACAACACATGACACATGACATCACATGACACATGACACCACATGACGATACATGACACATGATACCACATGACACATGACACCACATGACACATGACATCACGTGACAACACATGACACATGACATCACATGACACATGACACCACATGACATGTGATGACATATGACACCACATGACACATGACACCACATGACATCACATGACACCACATGACACATGACATCACACATGACACATGACAATACAGGGCACATGACACCACATGACACATGATACCACATGACACGTGATGACACATGACACCACATGACACATGACACATATGACACATGACAACACATGACACATGACATCACGTGACAACACATGACACATGACATCACATGACACATGACACCACATGACATGTGATGACATATGACACCACATGACACATGACATCACATGTCATGTCACATGACACATGACACCACATGACACATGACGATACATGACACCACATGACACATGACATCACATGATAATACATGACACATGACATCACATGACACATGACGATACATGACATGACACCACATGACACATGACACCACATGAAACATGACACATGACATCACATGACAACACATGACACTACATGACACATGACCCCCACATGACAACACATGACACATGATACCACATGACACATGATGAAACATGATACCACATGACACCACATGACTGACAACACATGATGTCACATGGCACCACATGATGACACATGACACAAGATGACACATGATGACACATGATGACACATGACACAAGATGACACATGATGACACATGATGACACATGACACCACATGACACATGACACCACATGACACATGACATCACATGACAACACATGACACATGACACCACGTGATACAAGACATGTGATGACACATGACACCATGTGACAACACATGACACATGACGACACATGACACCACATGACACATGACATCACATGACAACACATGACATCACATGACATCACATGACACATGACACCACATGACACATGACACCACATGACACATGACATCACGTGACAACACATGACACATGACATCACATGACACATGACACCACATGACACATGACATCACTTGACACATGACACATGACACATGATGACACATGACACCACATGACACATGATACCACATGACACGTGATGACACATGACACCACATGACACATGACACATATGACACATGACAACACATGACACATGACATCACATGACACATGATGATACATGACACATGACACCACATGACGCATGACACGTGATGAAACATGACACCACATGACATGTGATAACACATGACATTACATGACACATGATGACACATGACACCACATGACACATGATACCACATGACACGTGATGACACATGACACCACATGACACATGACACATATGACACATGACAACACATGACACATGACATCACATGACACATGGCGATACATGACACATGACACCACATGACACATGACACCACATGACACATGACATCACATGACAACACATGACACATGACATCACATGACACATGATGATACATGACACATGACACCACATGACACATGACACCACATGAAACATGACACATGATGACACATGACACCACATGACACATGACATCACATGACAACACATGACACATGACACATGACACTACATGACACATGACACATGACACCACATGACACATGACACGTGATAACAAATGACACCACATGACAACAGATGACACATGATGAAACATGATACCACATGACTGACAACACATGACGTCACATGGCACAACATGATGACACATGACAACACATGATGACACATGACACCACATGACACCACATGACACAAGATGACACATGATGACACATGACACATGACATCACATGACACATGACGATACATGACACATGACACCACATGTCACCACATGACACATGACATCTCATGACACATGACACCACATGACACATGCCATCACATGACAACACATGACACATGACGATACATGACACATGACACCACATGACACCACATGACACATGACACCACATGACATCACACAACACCACATGACACATGCCATCACATGACAACACATGACACATAACATCACATGACACATGACACCACATGACACATGACATGACAACACATGACACATGACACATGATGATACATGACACCACATGACACATGACACCACATGACACATGACATCACATGACAACACATGACACATGACATCACATGACACATGATGATACATGACACATGACACCACATGACGCATGACATGTGATGAAACATGACACCACATGACATGTGATGACACATGACACCACATGACACATAACACCACATGACACATGACACTACATGACACTGCATGACACATGACACCACATGACACATGACACCACATGACACATGACACATGACGTCACATGGCATCACATGATGACACATGACAACACAGGATGACACATGACACCACATAACACCACATGACAGCACATGACACATGACACGTGATGACACATGACACCACATGACACATGACATGTGATGACACATGACAACACATGACACATGACATCACATGACACATGACAACACATGACACATGACGATACATGACACCACATGACACATGACATGTGATGACACATGACAACACATGACACATGACATGTGATGACACATGACAACACATGACACATGACATCACATGACACATGACGATACATGACACATGACACCACATGTCACCACATGACATCACATGAAACATGACATCACACATGACGATACATGACACATGACACCACATGACACCTCATGACACATGACACCACATGACACATGACATCACATGGCACATGACACCACATGACACATGACATCACACATGACGATACATGACACCACATGACACCTCATGACATATGAAACTACATGACACATGACATCACATGACACCACATGACATCACATGACACATGATATCACATTACAACACATGACACATGACATGACACCACATGACACATGACTCACATGACAACACATGACACCACATGACAACACATGACATCACATGACACCACATGACATGACGATATATGACACCACATGACACATGACATCACATGATAATACATGACACATGACATCACATGACACATGACGATACATGACACATGACACCACATGACACATGACACCACATGAAACATGACACATGACATCACATGACAACACATGACACTACATGACACATGACACCACATGACAACACATGACACATGACACCACATGACACATGATGAAACATGATACCACATGACTGACAACACATGATGTCACATGGCACCACATGATGACACATGACAACACATGGCGACACATGATGACACATGACACAAGATGACACATGATGACACATGACACCACATGACACATGACACCACATGACACATGACATCACATGACACATGACATCACATGACAACATATGACACATGACACCACGTGACACAAGACATGTGATGACACATGACACCATGTGACAACACATGACACATGATGACACATGACACCACATGACACATGACATCACATGACACCACATGACACATGACATCACATGACAACACATGACACATGACATCACATGACATCACATGACACCACATGACGATACATGACACATGATACCACATGACACATGACACCACATGACACATGACATCACGTGACAACACATGACACATGACATCACATGACACATGACACCACATGACATGTGATGACATATGACACCACATGACACATGACACCACATGACACCACATGACACCACATGACACATGACATCACACATGACACATGACAATACAGGGCACATGACACCACATGACACATGATACCACATGACATGTGATGACACATGACACCACATGACACATGACACATATGACACATGACAACACATGACACATGACATCACATGACACATGGCGATACATGACACCACATGACACATGACACCACATGACACATGACATCACATGACAACACATGACATGACATCACATGACACATGATGATACATGACACATGACACCACATGACACATGACACCACATGAAACATGACACGTGATGACACATGACACCACATGACACCACATGACTGACAACACATGACGTCACATGGCACTACATGATGACACATGACAACACATGATGACACATGACACCACATGACACATGATAACACATGACACCACATGACACCACATGATTTCACATGACACATGATGTCACATGGCACCACATGATGACACATGACACCACATGACAGCACATGAAACATGACACACATGACACCACATGACATGTGATGACACATGACAACACATGACACATGACATCACATGACATCACATGGCATCACGATACATGACACATGACACCACATGTCACCATATGACACATGACATCACATGACACATGACACCACATGACACATGACTATACATGACACATGACACCACATGACACCTCATGACACATGACACTGCATGACACAAGACATATGATGACACATGACACCACGTGACAACACATGACACATGATGACACATGACACCACATGACACATGACATCACATGACACCTCATGACACATGACACCACGTGACACAAGACACGTGATGAAACATGACAACACTTGACAACACATGACACATGATGACACATGACACCACATGACATGACATCACATGACATATGACATCACATGACAACACATGACACATTACATCACATGACACATGACATCACATGATACATGACATGACACAACACATGACGATACATGACACGTGACACCACATGACAACACATGACACATGACATCACATGACACATGACGATACAGGACACATGACACCACATGACACGTGATGACACCACATGACACATGATGACACATGAAACATGACATCACATGACATATGACATCACATGACACATGACATCACATGACACATCACACCATATGACACATGACACATGACACCACATGACACATGACACCACATCATATGACAACACATGACACATGACACATGACGATACATGACACATGACATGTGACACATGACACATGACACATGACACGTGATGACACATGACATCACATGACACATGATGACACATGACACCACATGACACATGACACCACATGACACATGACATCACTTGTCATGTCACATGACACATGACACCACATGACACATGACACCAAATGACACATGACACGTGATGACACATGACACTACATGACACATGACACCACATGACTGACAACACATGACGTCACATGGAACTACATGATGACACATGACACCACATGACACCACAGGACACAAGATGACACATGACATATGACACATGACAGCACATGACAGCACATGACACATGACACCACATGACACATGACATCACATGACACGTGATGACACATGACACATGATTGTTTGGAGTGTTTACAGACAGTTGACAGCCAATTAGCATTCAGCTCGTGCTCGGGAAGGTACAGATTACAGTAAGCTTACAGTAAGCTTACTGTGCTTGTACTGTACTCGTACTCTGCAGTTTTTGTAAAAAAAAAATGGGGGACCTTGTGGGTCCTTGTGTGATCCCTGAGCAGGCCTAGGGGGTCAGGGGGTTTCTACCCTGCCCCCTTTTTGCGTTCTACTTGTTTGTTTTTCTGCTTTCTTGTGCCTCAGTCTACCGAGGCACAAAATGGCGGCCAACACTTTCTGGTTTGGAGTGTTGACAGACAGTTGACAGCCAATTAGCATTCAGCTCGTGCAGGTACAGAGTACAGTAAGCTTACAGTAAGCTTACAGGACTCGTATGATACTCGTCCCCCGTGGTTTTTGTCCCCTTTTTGCATTTTACACGTTTGTTTTTCTGCTTTCTTTTGCCTCAGTCTACCGAGGCACAAGATGGCTGCCAACACTTTCTGGTTTGGAGTATTGACAGACAGTTGACAGCCAATTAGCATTCAGCTCATACTCGGAAAGGTACAGAGTAAGCTTACAGTAATCTTACAGTAAGCTTCTCTAAATATACACATGACACCACGTGACACAAGACACGTGATGACACATGACACCACGTGACAACACATGACACATGATGACACATGACACCACATGACACATGACATCACATGACACATGGCATCACATGACAACACATGACACATGACATCACATAACACATGACACCACATGACACATGACAATACATGACACGTGATGACACATGACAACACATGACAACACATGACACATGATGACACATGACACCATATGACATCACATGACACATGATGTCACATGGCACCACATGACAACACATGATGACACATGACATCACATGACACCACAGGACACCGCATGACAGCACATGACACATGATATCACATGACACCACATGACACATGACATCACATGACACATGACACATGATGACACATGACAACACATGACACACGACGATACATGACACATGACACCACATGTCACCACATGACATGACCTCACATGACACATGACACCACATGACACATGACATCACATGACATGACGATACATGACACCACATGACACCTCATGACACATGACACCACATGACACAAGAGATGTGATAACACGACACCACGTGACAACACATGACACATGATGACACATGACACCATATGACACATGACATCACATGACACCTCATGACACATGACACCACATGACACAAGACACATGATGACACATGACACCACGTGACAACACATGACACATGATGACACATGACACCACATGACACATGACATCACATGACACATGACATCACAGACAACACATGACACATGATATCACATGACACATGACATGACACGACACATGACGATACATGACACATGACACCACATGACACATGACATCATATGACAACACATGACACATGACATCACATGACATGACGATATAGGACACATTACACCACATGACACCACATGACACGTGATGACACATGACATCATATGACACATGACAACACATGACACATGACACCACATGACACATGACACCACATGACACATGACACCACATGACACATGACATCACATGACAACACATGACACATGACATCACATGACATGACGATACATGACACATTACACAACATGACACGTGACACATGACACATGATGACACATGACACCACATGACACATGACAGCACATGACAGCACATTACATATGACACCACATGACACGTGATGACACATGACACCACATGACACATGATGACACATGACACCACATGACTGACAACACATGACGTCACATGGAACTACATGATGACACATGACGACACGACACCACATGACACCACAGGACACATGATGACACATGATGACACATGACACCACATGACACATGACACTACATGACACTGCATGACACATGACACCACATGACACATGACACATGACGTCACATGGCATCACATGATGACACATGACAACACAGGATGACACATGACACCACATAACACCACATGACAGCACATGACACATGACACGTGATGACACATGACACCACATGACACATGACATGTGATGACACATGACAACACATGACACATGACATCACATGACACATGACAACACATGACACATGACGATACATGACACCACATGACACATGACATGTGATGACACATGACAACACATGACACATGACATGTGATGACACATGACACATGACATCACATGACATGACGATACATGACACATGACACCACATGTCACCACATGACATCACATGAAACATGACATCACACATGACGATACATGACACATGACACCACATGACACCTCATGACACATGACACCACATGACACATGACATCACATGGCACATGACACCACATGACACATGACATCACACATGACGATACATGACACCACATGACACCTCATGACACATGAAACTACATGACACATGACATCACATGACACCACATGACATCACATGACACATGACATCACATTACAACACATGACACATGACATGATACCACATGACACATGACTCACATGACAACACATGACACCACATGACACCACATGACAACACATGACACATGACATCACATGACACCACATGACACATGACGATATATGACACCACATGACACATGACATCACATGATAATACATGACACATGACATCACATGACACATGACGATACATGACACATGACACCACATGACACATGACACCACATGAAACATGACACATGACATCACATGACACTACATGACACATGACACCACATGACAACACATGACACATGACACCACATGACACATGATGAAACATGATACCACATGACTGACAACACATGATGTCACATGGCACCACATGATGACACATGGCGACACATGATGACACATGACACAAGATGACACATGATGACACATGACACCACATGACACCACATGACACATGACATCACATGACACATGACAATACATGACACCACATGACACATGACATCACATGACAACATATGACACATGACACCACGTGACACAAGACATGTGATGACACATGACACCATGTGACAACACATGACACATGATGACACATGACACCACATGACACATGACATCACATGACACCACATGACACATGACATCACATGACAACACATGACACATGACATCACATGACACATGACACCACATGACGATACATGACACATGATACCACATGACACATGACACCACATGACACATGACATCACGTGACAACACATGACACATGACATCACATGACACATGACACCACATGACATGTGATGACATATGACACCACATGACACATGACACCACATGACATCACATGACACCACATGACACATGACATCACACATGACACATGACAATACAGGGCACATGACACCACATGACACATGATACCACATGACACGTGATGACACATGACACCACATGACACATGACACATATGACACATGACAACACATGACACATGACATCACGTGACAACACATGACACATGACATCACATGACACATGACACCACATGACATGTGATGACATATGACACCACATGACACATGACATCACATGTCATGTCACATGACACATGACACCACATGACACATGACGATACATGACACCACATGACACATGACATCACATGATAATACATGACACATGACATCACATGACACATGACGATACATGACATGACACCACATGACACATGACACCACATGAAACATGACACATGACATCACATGACAACACATGACACTACATGACACATGACCCCCACATGACAACACATGACACATGATACCACATGACACATGATGAAACATGATACCACATGACACCACATGACTGACAACACATGATGTCACATGGCACCACATGATGACACATGACACAAGATGACACATGATGACACATGATGACACATGACACAAGATGACACATGATGACACATGATGACACATGACACCACATGACACATGACACCACATGACACATGACATCACATGACAACACATGACACATGACACCACGTGATACAAGACATGTGATGACACATGACACCATGTGACAACACATGACACATGACGACACATGACACCACATGACACATGACATCACATGACAACACATGACATCACATGACATCACATGACACATGACACCACATGACACATGACACCACATGACACATGACATCACGTGACAACACATGACACATGACATCACATGACACATGACACCACATGACACATGACATCACTTGACACATGACACATGACACATGATGACACATGACACCACATGACACATGATACCACATGACACGTGATGACACATGACACCACATGACACATGACACATATGACACATGACAACACATGACACATGACATCACATGACACATGATGATACATGACACATGACACCACATGACGCATGACACGTGATGAAACATGACACCACATGACATGTGATAACACATGACATTACATGACACATGATGACACATGACACCACATGACACATGATACCACATGACACGTGATGACACATGACACCACATGACACATGACACATATGACACATGACAACACATGACACATGACATCACATGACACATGGCGATACATGACACATGACACCACATGACACATGACACCACATGACACATGACATCACATGACAACACATGACACATGACATCACATGACACATGATGATACATGACACATGACACCACATGACACATGACACCACATGAAACATGACACATGATGACACATGACACCACATGACACATGACATCACATGACAACACATGACACATGACACATGACACTACATGACACATGACACATGACACCACATGACACATGACACGTGATAACAAATGACACCACATGACAACAGATGACACATGATGAAACATGATACCACATGACTGACAACACATGACGTCACATGGCACAACATGATGACACATGACAACACATGATGACACATGACACCACATGACACCACATGACACAAGATGACACATGATGACACATGACACATGACATCACATGACACATGACGATACATGACACATGACACCACATGTCACCACATGACACATGACATCTCATGACACATGACACCACATGACACATGCCATCACATGACAACACATGACACATGACGATACATGACACATGACACCACATGACACCACATGACACATGACACCACATGACATCACACAACACCACATGACACATGCCATCACATGACAACACATGACACATAACATCACATGACACATGACACCACATGACACATGACATGACAACACATGACACATGACACATGATGATACATGACACCACATGACACATGACACCACATGACACATGACATCACATGACAACACATGACACATGACATCACATGACACATGATGATACATGACACATGACACCACATGACGCATGACATGTGATGAAACATGACACCACATGACATGTGATGACACATGACACCACATGACACATAACACCACATGACACATGACACTACATGACACTGCATGACACATGACACCACATGACACATGACACCACATGACACATGACACATGACGTCACATGGCATCACATGATGACACATGACAACACAGGATGACACATGACACCACATAACACCACATGACAGCACATGACACACGACACGTGATGACACATGACACCACATGACACATGACATGTGATGACACATGACAACACATGACACATGACATCACATGACACATGACAACACATGACACATGACGATACATGACACCACATGACACATGACATGTGATGACACATGACAACACATGACACATGACATGTGATGACACATGACAACACATGACACATGACATCACATGACACATGACGATACATGACACATGACACCACATGTCACCACATGACATCACATGAAACATGACATCACACATGACGATACATGACACATGACACCACATGACACCTCATGACACATGACACCACATGACACATGACATCACATGGCACATGACACCACATGACACATGACATCACACATGACGATACATGACACCACATGACACCTCATGACATATGAAACTACATGACACATGACATCACATGACACCACATGACATCACATGACACATGATATCACATTACAACACATGACACATGACATGACACCACATGACACATGACTCACATGACAACACATGACACCACATGACAACACATGACATCACATGACACCACATGACATGACGATATATGACACCACATGACACATGACATCACATGATAATACATGACACATGACATCACATGACACATGACGATACATGACACATGACACCACATGACACATGACACCACATGAAACATGACACATGACATCACATGACAACACATGACACTACATGACACATGACACCACATGACAACACATGACACATGACACCACATGACACATGATGAAACATGATACCACATGACTGACAACACATGATGTCACATGGCACCACATGATGACACATGACAACACATGGCGACACATGATGACACATGACACAAGATGACACATGATGACACATGACACCACATGACACATGACACCACATGACACATGACATCACATGACACATGACATCACATGACAACATATGACACATGACACCACGTGACACAAGACATGTGATGACACATGACACCATGTGACAACACATGACACATGATGACACATGACACCACATGACACATGACATCACATGACACCACATGACACATGACATCACATGACAACACATGACACATGACATCACATGACATCACATGACACCACATGACGATACATGACACATGATACCACATGACACATGACACCACATGACACATGACATCACGTGACAACACATGACACATGACATCACATGACACATGACACCACATGACATGTGATGACATATGACACCACATGACACATGACACCACATGACACCACATGACACCACATGACACATGACATCACACATGACACATGACAATACAGGGCACATGACACCACATGACACATGATACCACATGACATGTGATGACACATGACACCACATGACACATGACACATATGACACATGACAACACATGACACATGACATCACATGACACATGGCGATACATGACACCACATGACACATGACACCACATGACACATGACATCACATGACAACACATGACATGACATCACATGACACATGATGATACATGACACATGACACCACATGACACATGACACCACATGAAACATGACACGTGATGACACATGACACCACATGACACATGACATCACATGACACATGACACATGACACTACATGACACATGACACCACATGACACATGACACGTGATAACAAATGACACCACATGACAACAGATGACACATGATGAAATATGATACCACACATGACTGACAACACATGACGTCACATGGCACAACATGATGACACATGACAACACATGATGACACATGACACCACATGACACCACATGACACATGACATCACATGACACCTCATGACACATGACACCACGTGACACAAGACACGTGATGAAACATGACACCACTTGACAACACATGACACATGATGACATGACACCACATGACACATGACATCACATGACATATGACATCACATGACAACACATGACACATGACATCACATGACACATGACATCACATGATACATGACATGACACAACACATGACGATACATGACACGTGACACCACATGACAACACATGACACATGACATCACATGACACATGACGATACAGGACACATGACACCACATGACACGTGATGACACCACATGACACATGATGACACATGACACCACATGACACATGACATCACATGACACATCACACCATATGACACATGACATCACATGACAACACATGACACATGACACCACATGACACATGACACCACATCATATGACAACACATTACATGACATCACATGACACATGACGATACATGACACATGACATGTGACACATGACACGTGACACATGACACGTGATGACACATGACATCACATGACACATGATGACATGACACCACATGACATCACATGACACATGACACCACATGACACATGACATCACATGTCATGTCACATGACACATGACACCACATGACACATGACGATACATGACACCACATGACACATGACATCACATGATAATACATGACACATGACATCACATGACGATACATGACACATGACACCACATGACACATGACACCACATGAAACATGACACATGACATCACATGACAACACATGACACTACATGACACATGACACCACATGACAACACATGACACATGACACCACATGACACATGATGAAACATGATACCACATGACACCACATGACTAACAACACATGATGTCACATGGCACCACATGATGACACATGACAACACATGACGACACATGATGACACATGACACAAGATGACACATGATGACACATGATGACACATGACACCACATGACACATGACACCACAGGACACATGACATCACATGACACATGACAATACATGACACCACATGACACATGACATCACATGACAACACATGACACATGACACCACGTGATACAAGACATGTGATGACACATGACACCATGTGACAACACATGACACATGATGACACATGACACCACATGACACATGACATCACATGACAACACATGACACATGACATCACATGACATCACATGACACATGACACCACATGACGATACATGACACATGACACCACATGACACATGACACCACATGACATCACGTGACAACACATGACACATGACATCACATGACACATGACACCACATGACACATGACATCACTTGACACATGACACATGACACATGACACCACATGACACATGATACCACATGACACGTGATGACACATGACACCACATGACACATGACACATATGACACATGACAACACATGACACATGACATCACATGACACATGATGATACATGACACATGACACCACATGACGCATGACACGTGATGAAACATGACACCACATGACATGTGATAACACATGACATTACATGACACATGATGACACATGACACCACATGACACATGATACCACATGACACGTGATGACACATGACAACACATGACACATGACATCACATGACACATGGCGATACATGACACATGACACCACATGACACATGACACCACATGACACATGACATCACATGACAACACATGACACATGACATCACATGACACATGATGATACATGACACATGACACCACATGACACATGACACCACATGAAACATTACACATGACACCACATGACACATGACATCACATGACAACACATGACACATGACACATGACACTACATGACACATGACACATGACACCACATGACACATGACACGTGATAACAAATGACACCACATGACAACAGATGACACATGATGAAACATGATACCACATGACTGACAACCCATGACGTCACATGGCACAACATGATGACACATGACAACACATGATGACACATGACACCACATGACACCACATGACACAAGATGACACATGATGACGCATGACACCACATGACACATGACATCACATGACACATGATGATACATGACTAATGACACCACATGTCACCACATGACACATGACATCTCATGACACATGACACCACATGACACATGCCATCACATGACAACACATGACACATGACGATACATGACACATGACACCACATGACACCACATGACACATGACACATGCCATCACATGACAACACATGACACATAACATCACATGACACATGATACCACATGACACATGACATGACAACACATGACACATGACACATGATGACACATGACACCACATGACACATGACATCACATAACAACACATGACACATGACATCACATGACACATGATGATACATGACACATGACACCACATGACGCATGACACGTGATGAAACATGACACCACATGACATGTGATAACACATGACACCACATGACACATGATGACACATGACACCACATGACACATGACACTACATGACACTGCATGACACATGACACCACATGACACATGACACCACATGACACATGACACATGACGTCACATGGCATCACATGATGACACATGACAACACAGGATGACACATGACACCACATAACACCACATGACAGCACATGACACATGACACATGATGACACATGACACCACATGACACATGACATGTGATGACACATGACAACACATGACACATGACATCACATGACACATGACAACACATGACATATGACGATACATGACACCACATGACACATGACATGTGATGACACATGACAACACATGACACATGACATGTGATGACACATGACACCACATGACACATGACATGTGATGACACATGACAACACATGACACATGACATGTGATGACACATGACAACACATGACACATGACATCACATGAAACATGACATCACACATGACGATACATGACACATGACACCACATGTCACCACATGACACATGACATCACACATGACGATACATGACACATGACACCACATGACACCTCATGACACATGACACCACATGACACATGACATCACATGGCACATGACACATGACATCACACATGACGATACATGACACCACATGACACCTCATGACACATGAAACTACATGACACATGACATCACATGACACCACATGACATCACATGACACATGACATCACATTACAACACATGACACATGACATGACACCACATGACACATGACTCACATGACAACACATGACACATGACACCACATGACACCACATGACAACACATGACACATGACATCACATGACACCACATGACACATGACGATATATGACACCACATGACACATGACATCACATGATAATACATGACACATGACATCACATGACACATGACGATACATGACACATGACACCACATGACACATGACACCACATGAAACATGACACATGACATCACATGACAACACATGACACTACATGACACATGACACCACATGACAACACATGACACCACATGACACATGATGAAACATGATACCACATGACTGACAACACATGATGTCACATGGCACCACATGATGACACATGACAACACATGACGACACATGATGGCACATGACACAAGATGACACATGATGACACATGACACCACATGACACATGACACCACATGACATCACATGACACATGACAATACATGACACCACATGACACATGACATCACATGACAACACATGACACATGACACCACGTGACACAAGACATGTGATGACACATGACATCATGTGACAACACATGACACATGATGACACATGACACCACATGACAGATGACATCACATGACACCACATGACACATGACATCACATGACACATGACATCACATGACATCACATGACACATGACAATACATGACACCACATGACACATGACATCACATGACAACACATGACACATGACACCACGTGATACAAGACATGTGATGACACATGACACCATGTGACAACACATGACACATGATGACACATGACACCACATGACACATGACATCACATGACACCACATGACACATGACATCACATGACAACACATGACACATGACATCACATGACACATGACACCACATGACGATACATGACACATGACACCACATGACACATGACACCACATGACACATGACATCACGTGACAACACATGACACATGACACCACATGACACATGACATCACTTGACACATGACACATGACACATGATGACACATGACACCACATGACACATGATACCACATGACACGTGATGACACATGACACCACATGACACATGACACATATGACACATGACAACACATGACACATGACATCACATGATGATACATGACACATGACACCACATGACGCATGACACGTGATGAAACATGACACCACATGACATGTGATAACACATGACACCACATGACACATGATGACACATGACACCGCATGACACATGATACCACATGACACGTGATGACACATGACACCACATGACACATATGACACATGACAACACATGACACAAGACATCACATGACACATGGCGATACATGACACATGACACCACATGACACATGACACCACATGACACATGACATCACATGACACATGATACATGACACATGACACCACATGACATGACACCACATGAAACATGACACGTGATGACACATGACACCACATGACACATGACATCACATGACAACACATGACACATGACACTACATGACGCATGACACATGACACCACATGACATGACACGTGATAACAAATGACACCACATGACAACAGATGACACATGATGAAACATGATACCACATGACTGACAACACATGACGTCACATGGCACAACATGATGACACATGACAATACATGATGACACATGACACCACATGACACAAGATGACACATGATGACACATGACACCACATGACACATGACATCACATGACACATGATGATACATGACACATGACACCACATGTCACCACATGACACATGACATCTCATGACACATGACACCACATGACACATGCCATCACATGACAACACATGACACATGACGATACATGACACATGACACCACATGACACATGCCATCACATGACAACACATGACACATAACATCACATGACACATGACACCACATGACACATGACATGACAACACATGACACATGACACATGATGATACATGACACCACATGACACATGACACCACATGACACATGACATCACATGACAACACATGACACATGACATCACATGACACATGATGATACATGACACATGACACCACATGACGCATGACACGTGATGAAACATGACACCACATGACATGTGATAACACATGACACCACATGACACATGATGACACATGACACCACATGACACATGACACTACATGACACTGCATGACACATGACACCACATGACACATGACACCACATGACACATGACACATGACGTCACATGGCATCACATGATGACACATGACAACACAGGATGACACATGACACCACATAATACCACATGACACCACATGACACATGACATGTGATGACACATGACAACACATGACACATGACGATACATGACACCACATGACATGACATGTGATGACACATGACAACACATGACACATGACATGTGATGACACATGACACAACATGACACATGACATGTGATGACACATGACAACACATGACACATGACATCACATGACACATGACAACACATGACACATGACACCACATGTCACCACATGACATCACATGAAACATGACATCACACATGACGATACATGACACATGACACCACATGTCACCACATGACATCACATGAAACATGACATCACACATGATGATACATGACACATGACACCACATGACACCTCATGACACATGACACCACATGACACATGACATCACATGGCACATGACACCACATGACACATGACATCACACATGACGATACATGACACCACATGACACCTCATGACACATGAAACTACATGACACATGACATCACATGACACCACATGACATCACATGACACATGACATCACATTACAACACATGACACATGACATGACACCACATGACACATGACTCACATGACAACACATGACACATGACACCACATGACACCACATGACAACACATGACACATGACATCACATGACACCACATGACACATGACGATATATGACACCACATGACACATGACATCACATGATAATACATGACACATGACATCACATGACACATGACGATACATGACACATGACACCACATGACACATGACACCACATGAAACATGACACATGACATCACATGACAACACATGACACATGACACCACATGACAACACATGACACATGACACCACATGACACATGATGAAACATGATACCACATGACTGACAACACATGATGTCACATGGCACCACATGATGACACATGACGACACATGATGGCACATGACACAAGATGACACATGATGACACATGATGACACATGACACCACATGACACATGACACCACATGACACATGACATCACATGACACATGACAATACATGACACCACATGACACATGACATCACATGACAACACATGACACATGACACCACGTGACACAAGACACATGATGACACATGACACCACATGACACATGACACCACATGACACATGACATCACATGACAACACATGACACATGACATCACATGACACATGACACCACATGACGATACATGACACATGATACCACATGACACATGACACCACATGACATCACGTGACAACACATGACACATGATATCACATGACACATGACACCACATGACATGTGATGACACATGACACCACATGACATATGACACCACATGACACCACATGACACCACATGACACATGACATCACACATGACACATGACAATACAGGACACATGACACCACATGACACATGATACCACATGACACGTGATGACACATGACACCACATGACACATGACACATATGACACATGACAACACATGACACATGACATCACATGACACATGGTGATACATGACACATGACACCACATGACACATGACACCACATGACACATGACATCACATGACAACACATGACATATGACATCACATGACACATGATGATACATGACACATGACACCACATGACACATGACCACATGAAACATGACACGTGATGACACATGACACCACATGACACATGACATCACATGACAACACATGACACTACATGACACATGACACATGACACCACATGACACATGACACGTGATAACAAATGACACCACATGACAACAGATGACACATGATGAAACATGATACCACATGACTGACAACACATGATGTCACATGGCACAACATGATGACACATGACAACACATGATGACACATGACACCACATGACACCACATGACACCACATGACACAAGATGACACAAGATGACACATGATACCACATGACACATGACATCACATGACACATGATGATACATGACACATGACACCACGTGTCACCACATGACACATGACATCACATGACACATGACACCACATGACACATGCCATCAGATGACAACACATGACACATGACGATACATGACACATGACACCACATGACACCACATGACACATGACACCACATGACACATGACATCACACGAAACCACATGACACATGCCATCACATGACAACACATGACACATGACATCACATGACACATGACACCACATGACACATGACATGACATGACAACACATGACACATGACACATGATGATACATGACACCACATGACACATGACACCACATGACACATGACACCACATGACACATGACATCACATGACAACACATGACACATGACATCACATGACACATGATGATACATGACACATGACACCACATGACGCATGACACGTGATGAAACATGACACCACATGACATGACACATGATGACATATGACACCACATGACACATGACACTACATGACACTACATGACACCACATGACACATGACACATGACATCACATGGCATCACATGATGACACATGACAACACAGGATGACACATGACACCACATAACACCACATGACAGCACATGACACATGACACGTGATGACACATGACACCACATGACACATGACATGTGATGACACATGACATCACATGACACATGACGATACATGACACCACATGACACATGACATGTGATGACACATGACAACACATGACACATGACATGTGATGACACATGACAACACATGACACATGACATCACATGACACATGACGATACATGACACATGACACCACATGTCACCACATGACATCACATGAAACATGACATCACACATGACGATACATGACACATGACACCACATGACACCTCATGACACATGACACCACATGACACATGACATCACATGACAACACATGACACATGACACCACATGACACATGATATCACATGACACATGACGATACATGACACATGACACCACATGACACATAACATCACATGACAACACATGACACATGACATCACATGACACATGATGATACATGACACATGACACCACATGACACATGACACCACATGAAACATGACACGTGATGACACATGACATCACATGACACATAATGAAACATGACACATGACACCACATGACAACACATGACACATGACACATGACATCACATGACACAGGACGATACATGACACATGACACCACATGACACATGACACGTGATGACACATGACACCACATGACAACACATGACACATGATGACACATGACACCACATGATATCACATGACACATGACGTCACATGGCACCACATGACAACACATGATGACACATGACACCACATGACACATGATATCACATGACTCATGACACGTGATGACACATGACACCACATGACACATGACACGTGATGACACATGACACATGACAACACATGACACATGACATCACATGACACATGACGATACATGACGCATGACACCACATGTCACCACATGACATCACATGACACATGACACCACATGACACATGATGACATGACACATGATGATACATGACATGACACATGACACAACATGACACCACATGACATGTGATGACACATGACACCACGTGACGACATGACACATGATGACACATGACACCACATGACACATGACATCACATGACACCTCATGACACATGACCCAACGTGACACAAGACACGTGATGACACCACGTGACAACATATGACACATGATGACACATGACACCACATGACACATGACATCACATGACACATGACATCACATGACAACACATGCCACATGACATCACATGACACCACATGACACATGACATGACACGACACATGACGATACATGACACATGATGACACATGACATCACATGACAACACATGACATCACATGACACATGACGATACAGGACACATGACACCACATGACACCACATGACACGTGATGACACATGACACCACATGACACATGATGACACATGACACCACATGACATGACACGACACATCATGACATCACATGACACATCACACCACATGACACATGACGATACATGACACATGACGATACATGACATGACATCACATGACACATGATGATACATGACACATGACACCACATGACACATGACACGTGATGACACATGACATCACATGACACATGATGACAGATGACACCACATGACACATGACACCACATGACACATGACATCACATGTCATGTCACATGACACATGACACCACATGACACATGACACCAAATGACACATGACACGTGATGACACATGACACCACATGACAACACATGACACAGGATGACACATGACACCACCTGACACCACATGACTGACAACACATGACGTCACATGGCACTACATGATGACACATGATAACACATGATGACACATGACACCACATGACACATGATAACACATGACACCACATGACACCACATGATTTCACATGACACATGACGTCACATGGCACCACATGATGACACATGACACCACATGACAGCACATGAAACATGACACACATGACACCACATGACATGTGATGACACATGACAACACATGACACATGACATCACATGACATCACATGGCATCACGATACATGACACATGACACCACATGTCACCATATGACACATGACATCACATGACACATGACACCACATGACACATGACTATACATGACACATGACACCACATGACACCTCATGACACATGACACTGCATGACACAAGACATATGATGACACATGACACCACGTGACAACACATGACACATGATGACACATGACACCACATGACACATGACATCACATGACACCTCATGACACATGACACCACGTGACACAAGACACGTGATGAAACATGACAACACTTGACAACACATGACACATGATGACACATGACACCACATGACATGACATCACATGACATATGACATCACATGACAACACATGACACATTACATCACATGACACATGACATCACATGATACATGACATGACACAACACATGACGATACATGACACGTGACACCACATGACAACACATGACACATGACATCACATGACACATGACGATACAGGACACATGACACCACATGACACGTGATGACACATGATGACACATGAAACATGACATCACATGACATATGACATCACATGACACATGACATCACATGACACATCACACCATATGACACATGACACATGACACCACATGACACATGACACCATATCATATGACAATACATGACACATGACACATGACGATACATGACACATGACATGTGACACATGACACATGACACATGACACGTGATGACACATGACATCACATGACACATGATGACACATGACACCACATGACACATGACACCACATGACACATGACATCACTTGTCATGTCACATGACACATGACACCACATGACACATGACACCAAATGACACATGACACGTGATGACACATGACACTACATGACACATGACACCACATGACTGACAACACATGACGTCACATGGAACTACATGATGACACATGACACCACATGACACCACAGGACACAAGATGACACATGACATATGACACATGACAGCACATGACAGCACATGACACATGACACCACATGACACATGACATCACATGACACGTGATGACACATGACACATGATTGTTTGGAGTGTTTACAGACAGTTGACAGCCAATTAGCATTCAGCTCGTGCTCGGGAAGGTACAGATTACAGTAAGCTTACAGTAAGCTTACTGTGCTTGTACTGTACTCGTACTCTGCAGTTTTTGTAAAAAAAAAATGGGGGACCTTGTGGGTCCTTGTGTGATCCCTGAGCAGGCCTAGGGGGTCAGGGGGTTTCTACCCTGCCCCCTTTTTGCGTTCTACTTGTTTGTTTTTCTGCTTTCTTGTGCCTCAGTCTACCGAGGCACAAAATGGCGGCCAACACTTTCTGGTTTGGAGTGTTGACAGACAGTTGACAGCCAATTAGCATTCAGCTCGTGCAGGTACAGAGTACAGTAAGCTTACAGTAAGCTTACAGGACTCGTATGATACTCGTCCCCCGTGGTTTTTGTCCCCTTTTTGCATTTTACACGTTTGTTTTTCTGCTTTCTTTTGCCTCAGTCTACCGAGGCACAAGATGGCTGCCAACACTTTCTGGTTTGGAGTATTGACAGACAGTTGACAGCCAATTAGCATTCAGCTCATACTCGGAAAGGTACAGAGTAGGCTTACAGTAATCTTACAGTAAGCTTCTCTAAATATACACATGACACCACGTGACACAAGACACGTGATGACATATGACACCACGTGACAACACATGACACATGATGACACATGACACCACATGACACATGACATCACATGACACATGGCATCACATGACAACACATGACACATGACATCACATAACACATGACACCACATGACACATGACAATACATGACACGTGATGACACATGACAACACATGACAACACATGACACATGATGACACATGACACCATATGACATCACATGACACATGATGTCACATGGCACCACATGACAACACATGATGACACATGACATCACATGACACCACAGGACACCGCATGACAGCACATGACACATGATATCACATGACACCACATGACACATGACATCACATGACACATGACACATGATGACACATGACAACACATGACACACGACGATACATGACACATGACACCACATGTCACCACATGACATGACCTCACATGACACATGACACCACATGACACATGACATCACATGACATGACGATACATGACACCACATGACACCTCATGACACATGACACCACATGACACAAGAGATGTGATAACACGACACCACGTGACAACACATGACACATGATGACACATGACACCATATGACACATGACATCACATGACACCTCATGACACATGACATCACATGACACAAGACACATGATGACACATGACACCATGTGACAACACATGACACATGATGACACATGACACCACATGACACATGACATCACATGACACATGACATCACAGACAACACATGACACATGATATCACATGACACATGACATGACACGACACATGACGATACATGACACATGACACCACATGACACATGACATCATATGACAACACATGACACATGACATCACATGACATGACGATATAGGACACATTACACCACATGACACCACATGACACGTGATGACACATGACATCATATGACACATGACAACACATGACACATGACACCACATGACACATGACACCACATGACACATGACACCACATGACACATGACATCACATGACAACACATGACACATGACATCACATGATATGACGATACATGACACATTACACAACATGACACGTGACACATGACACATGATGACACATGACACCACATGACACATGACAGCACATGACAGCACATGACATATGACACCACATGACACGTGATGACACATGACACCACATGACACATGATGACACATGACACCACATGACTGACAACACATGACGTCACATGGAACTACATGATGACACATGACGACACGACACCACATGACACCACAGGACACAAGATGACGACACATGACATATGACACCACATGACACATGACAGCACATGACACATGACACTACATGACACATGGCACGTGATGACACATGACACATGATTGTTTGGAGTGTTTACAGACAGTTGACAGCCAATTAGCATTCAGCTCGTGCTCGGGAAGGTACAGATTAAAGTAAGCTTACAGTAAGCTTACTGTGCTTGTACAGTACTCGTACTCTGCAGTTTTTGTAAAAAAAAATGGGGGGCCTTGTGGGTCCTTGTGGGATCCCTGAGCAGGCCTAGGGGGTCAGGGGGTTTCTACCCTGCCCCCTTTTTGCGTTCTACTTGTTTGTTTTTCTGCTTTCTTGTGCCTCAGTCTACCGAGGCACAAGATGGCGGCCAACACTTTCTAGTTTGGAGTCCACATGACACCACATGACACATGATGACACATGACACCACATGACACATGACACCATATGACACATGACATCACATGACAAATGACATCACATGTCATGTCACATGACACATGACACATGACACCACATTACACCACATGACATGACACGTGATGACACCACATGACACATGATGACACATGACACCACATGACTGACTGACAACTCATGACGTCACATGGCACTACATGATGACACATGACATCACATGACACATGATGATACATGACACATGACACCTCATGACACATGACACCACATGACAAGACATGTGATGACACATGATGACACATGACACCACATGACAACACATGACACATGATGATACATGACACCACATGACACATGACATCACATGACAACACATGGCACATGACATCATATGACATCATATGACACATGACATCACATGACAACACTTGATACATGACATCACATGACACATGGTGACACATGACACATGACACCACATGACACATGACAACACATGACACATGACATCACATGACACATGATGATACATGACACATGACACCACATGACACATGACACCACATGACACATGACATCACATGACATCACATGACACATGACATCACATGACACATGACACCACATGACATGTGTTAACAAATGACACCACATGACAACACATGACACATGATGAAACATGACACCACATGACACCACATGACTGACAACACATGACGTCACATGGCACCACATGATGACACATGACAACACATGACACCACATGACACATGACACCACATGACACATGACATCACATGACAACACATGACACATAACACATGACACCACATGTCACCACATGACAACACATGACACATGATGATACATGACAAATGACACAAGACACGTGATGACACATGACACCACGTGACAACACATGACACATGACACCACATGACACCACATGACACATGACAACACATGACACATGACATCACATGACACATGACACCACATGACACATGACATGACATGACACCACATGACACATGACACCACATGACACATGACAACACATGACACATGACATCACATGACACATGGCAATACATGACACATGACACCACATGACACCACATGACATGTGATGACGCACATGACATGTGATGGCACCACATGACACATGATGACACATGACACCACATGACACATGATACTACATGACACATGACACCACATGACACATGACACCACATGACAAGACATGACAAGACATGACACATGATGACACATGATGACACATGACACCACATGATGACACATGACACCACATGACAGCATATGACACATTACATCACATGACACATGACACGTGATGACACATGACACCACATGTCACATGACATGTGATGACACATGACAACACATTACACATGACATCACATGACACATGACATCACATGACACATGACACCACATGTCACCACATGACACATGACATCACATGACACATGACATCACATGACACATGACGATACATGACACATGACACCTCATGACACATGACACCACATGACACATGAAATCACATGACACCACATGATGACACATGACATCACATGACAACACATGACACATGACACATTATGATACATGACACATGACACCACATGACACATGACATCACATGACAACACATGACATCACATGATGATACATGACACATGACACCACATGACACATGACACCACATGACACATGACATGTGATGACACATGATGACACATGACATCACATGACACATGACACATGTCATGTCACATGACACCATGTGACACATGACACGTGATGACACATGACACCACATGACAACACATGACACATGATGACACATGACACCACATGACTGACAACACATGACGTCACATGGTACTACATGATGACACATGACAACACATGACACCACATGACACCACAGGATATAAGGTGACACATGATGACACATGACATATGACACCACATGACATATCACAGCACATGACAGTACATGACATCACATGACACATGACACAGGACATCACATGACATGACACGTGATGACACATGACACCACATGACACATGATTGTTTGGACAACACATGACACATGACGATACATGACACATGACACCACATGACACCTCATGACATGATACCACGTGACACAAGACACGTGATGACACATGACACCACGTGACAACACATGACACATGATGACACATGACACCACATGACACATGACATCACATGACACCACATGACACATGGCATCACATGACAACACATGACACATGACATCACATAACACATGACACCACATGACAATACATGACATGTGATGACACATGACATCACATGACACATGACACTACATGACACATGATACCACATGACACCACATGACACGTGATGACACATGACACCACATGACAACACATGACACATGATGACACATGACACCACATGACATCACATGACACATGACGTCACATGGCACCACATGACAACACATGATGACACATGACATCACATGACACCACAGGACACCACATGACAGCACATGACACATGATATCACATGACACCACATGACACATGACATCACATGACACATGACACGTGATGACACATGACAACACATGACATGACAATACATGACACATGACACCACATGTCACCACATGACACATGACCTCACATGACACATGACACCACATGACACATGACATCACATGACACATGACGATACATGACACCACATGACACCTCATGACATATGACACCACATGACACCATGTGACAACACATGACACATGATGACACATGACACCATATGACATATGACATCACATGACACCTCATGACACATGACACCACGTGACACAAGACACGTGATGACACATGACACCACGTGACAACACATGACACATGATGACACATGACACCACATGACACATGACATCACATGACACATGACATCACAGACAACACATGACATCACATGACACATGACATGACACGACACATGACGATACATGACACATGACACCACATGACATCACATGACAACACATGACATCACATGACATGACGATACAGGACACATTACACCACATGACACCACATGACACGTGATGACACATGACATCACATGACACATGACAACACATGACACATGACATCACATGACACATGACACCACATGACACATGACACCACATGACACATGACACCACATGACACATGACATCACATGACACATGACACGTGATGACACATGACAACACATGACACATGACGATACATGACACATGACACCACATGTCACCACATGACACATGACCTCACATGACACATGACACCACATGACACATGACATCACATGACATGACGATACATGACACCACATGACACCTCATGACACATGACACCACATGACACAAGAGATGTGATAACACATGACACCACGTGACAACACATGACACATGATGACACATGACACCATATGACACATGACATCACATGACACCTCATGACACATGACACCACATGACACAAGACACATGATGACACATGACACCACGTGACAACACATGACACATGATGACACATGACACCACATGACACATGACATCACATGACACATGACATCACAGACAACACATGACACATGATATCACATGACACATGACATGACACGACACATGACGATACATGACACATGACACCACATGACAACACATGACACATGATATCACATGACATGACGATATAGGACACATTACACCACATGACACCACATGACACGTGATGACACATGACAACACATGACACCACATGACACATGACACCACATGACACATGACACCACATGACACATGACATCACATGACAACACATGACACATGACATCACAAGACATGACGATACATGACACATTACACAACATGACACGTGACACATGACACATGACACATGATGACACATGACACCACATGACACATGACAGCACATGACACATGACATCACATGACACATGACACCACATGACACGTGATGACACATGACACCACATGACACATGATGACACATGATACCACATGACTGACAACACATGACGTCACATGGAACTACATGATGACACGACACCACATGACACCACAGGACACAAGATGACGACACATGACATATGACACCACATGACACATGACAGCACATGACACATGACACTACATGACACATGACACGTGATGACACATGACACATGATTGTTTGGAGTGTTTACAGACAGTTGACAGCCAATTAGCATTCAGCTCGTGCTCGGGAAGGTACAGATTACAGTAAGCTTACAGTAAGCTTACTGTGCTTGTACAGTACTCGTACTCTGCAGTTTTTGTAAAAAAAAATGGGGGGCCTTGTGGGTCCTTGTGGGATCCCTGAGCAGGCCTAGGGGGTCAGGGGGTTTCTACCCTGCCCCCTTTTTGCGTTCTACTTGTTTGTTTTTCTGCTTTCTTGTGCCTCAGTCTACCGAGGCACAAGATGGCGGCCAACACTTTCTAGTTTGGAGTCCACATGACACCACATGACACATGATGACACATGACACCACATGACACATGACACCACATGACACATGACATCACATGACAAATGACATCACATGTCATGTCACATGACACATGACACATGACACCACATGACACATGACACCACATGACATGACACGTGATGACACCACATGACACATGATGACACATGACACCACATGACTGACTGACAACTCATGACGTCACATGGCACTACATGATGACACATGACATCACATGACACATGATGATACATGACACATGACACCTCATGACACATGACACCACATGACATGACATGTGATGACACATGATGACACATGACACCACATGACAACACATGACACATGATGATACATGACACCACATGACATCATATGACATCATATGACACATGACATCACATGACAACACTTGATACATGACATCACATGACACATGGCAACACATGACACATGACACCACATGACACATGACATCACATGACATCACATGACACATGACATCACATGACACATGACACCACATGACATGTGTTAACAAATGACACCACATGACAACACATGACACATGATGAAACATGACACCACATGACACCACATGACTGACAACACATGACGTCACATGGCACCACATGATGACACATGACAACACATGACACCACATGACACATGACACCACATGACACATGACATCACATGACAACACATGACACATAACACATGACACCACATGTCACCACATGACAACACATGACACATGATGATACATGACAAATGACACAAGACACGTGATGACACATGACACCACGTGACAACACATGACACATGACACCACATGACACCACATGACACATGACAACACAGGACACATGACATCACATGACACATGACACCACATGACACATGACATGACATGACAACACATGACACATGATGATACATGACACATGACACCACATGACACATGACACCACATGACACATGACATCACATGACAATACATGACACATGACATCACATGACACATGGCGATACATGACACATGACACCACATGACACCACATGACATGTGATGACGCACATGACATGTGATGGCACCACATGACACATGATGACACATGACACCACTTGACACCACATGACACATGATACTACATGACACATGACACCACATGACACATGACACCACATGACAAGACATGACAAGACATGACACATGATGACACATGATGACACATGACACCACATGATGACACATGACACCACATGACAGCATATGACACATTACATCATATGACACATGACACGTGATGACACATGACACCACATGTCACATGACATGTGATGACACATGACAACACATTACACATGACATCACATGACACATGACATCACATGACACATGACACCACATGTCACCACATTTCACATGACATCACATGACACATGACACATGACATCACATGACACATGACGATACATGACACATGACACCTCATGACACATGACACCACATGACACATGAAATCACATGACACCACATGATGACACATGACATCACATGACAACACATGACACATGACATTATGATACATGACACATGACACCACATGACACATGACATCACATGACAACACATGACATCACATGATGATACATGACACATGACACCACATGACACATGACACCACATGACACATGACATGTGATGACACATGATGACACATGACATCACATGACACATGACACATGTCATGTCACATGACACCACGTGACACATGACACGTGATGAGACATGACACCACATGACAACACATGACACCACATGACACCACAGGATACAAGGTGACACATGATGACACATGACATATGACACCACATGACATATCACAGCACATGACAGTACATGACATCACATGACACAGGACATCACATGACATGACACGTGATGACACATGACACCACATGACAACACATGACACATGATTGTTTGGACAACACATGACACATGACGATACATGACACCACATGACACCTCATGACACATGATACCACGTGACACAAGACACGTGATGACACATGACACCACGTGACAACACATGACACATGATGACACATGACACCACATGACACATGACATCACATGACACCACATGACACATGGCATCACATGACAACACATGACACATGACATCACATAACACATGACACCACATGACACATGACAATACATGACATGTGATGACACATGACAACACATGACATCACATGACACATGACACTACATGACACATGATATCACGTGATGACATGACACCACATGACAACACATGACACATGACACCACATGACATCACATGACACATGACGTCACATGGCACCACATGACAACACATGATGACACATGACATCACATGACACCACAGGACACCACATGACAGCACATGACACATGATATCACATGACACGTGATGACACATGACAACACATGACACATGACGATACATGACACATGACACCACATGTCACCACATGACACATGACCTCACATGACACATGACACCACATGACACCTCATGACATATGACACCACATGACACAAGAGATGTGATGACACATGACACCACGTGACAACACATGACACATGATGACACATGACACCATATGACATATGACATCACATGACACCTCATGACACATGACACCACGTGACACAAGACACGTGATGACACATGACACCACGTGACAACACATGACACATGATGACACATGACACCACATGACACATGACATCACATGACACATGACATCACAGACAACACATGACACATGACATCACATGACACATGACATGACACGACACATGACGATACATGACACATGACACCACATGACACATGACATCACATGACAACACATGACACATGACATCACATGACATGACGATACAGGACACATTACACCACATGACACCACATGACACGTGATGACACATGACATCACATGACACATGACAACACATGACACATGACATCACATGACACATGACACCACATGACACATGACACCACATGACACATGACACCACATGACACATGACATCACATGACAACACATGACACATGACATCACATGACATGACGATACATGACACATGACACAACATGACACGTGACACATGACACATGACACATGATGACACATGACACCACATGACACATGACAGCACATGACACATGACATCACATGACACATGACACCACATGACACGTGATGACACATGACACCACATGACACATGATGACACATGACACCACATGACTGACAACACATGACGTCACATGGAACTACATGATGACACATGACGACACGACACCACATGACACCACAGGACACAAGATGACACATGACGACACATGACATATGACACCACATGACACATGACAGCACATGACACATGACACTACATGACACATGACACGTGATGACACATGACACATGATTGTTTGGAGTGTTTACAGACAGTTGACAGCCAATTAGCATTCAGCTCGTGCTCGGGAAGGTACAGATTACAGTAAGCTTACAGTAAGCTTACTGTGCTTGTACAGTACTCGTACTCTGCAGTTTTTGTAAAAAAAAATGGGGGGCCTTGTGGGTCCTTGTGGGATCCCTGAGCAGGCCTAGGGGGTCAGGGGGTTTCTACCCTGCCCCCTTTTTGCGTTCTACTTGTTTGTTTTTCTGCTTTCTTGTGCCTCAGTCTACCGAGGCACAAGATGGCGGCCAACACTTTGTGGTTTGGAGTGTTGACAGACAGTTGACAGCCAATTAGCATTCAGCTCGTGCTCGGAAAGGTACAGAGTACAGTAAGCTTACAGTAATCTTACAGTAAGCTCCTCTAGATATATACATTTTTTGACACATGACATATGACTCCACATGACACATGACACCACATGACACATGACACCACATGACATCACATGACAACACATGACACATGACATCACATGACATGACAATACATGACACATGATACCACATGTCACCACATGACACATGACATCACATGACACATGACGATACATGACACATGACACCACGTGATGACACATGACACCACATGACAACACATGACACATGATGACACATGACATCACATGACACCACATGACACATGACATCACATGACAACACATGACATCACATGACACATGACAATACATGACACATGACATCACATGATAACACATGACATGACATCACATGACATCACATGACACATGACGATACATGACACATGACACATGACACCACATGACACATGACACATGATGACACATGACACCACATGACATGACATCACATGACACATGACACCACATGACACATGACATCACATGACAACACATGACACATGACGATATATGACACGACACCACATGACACTTGACACCACATGACACATGATACCACATGACACATGATATCACATGACACATGACACCACATGACAACACATGACATCACATGACACATGACACTATATGACACATGACACCACATGACACGTGACACCACATGACACATGACACGTGATGACACGACACCACATGACACCACATGACACATGATGACACATGACATATGACACCACATGACACATGACACATGACAGCACATGACACATGACATCACATGACACCACATGACATATGACATCACATTACACATGACATCACATGACAACACATGACACATGACACCACATGACACCACATGACACCACATGACACATGACACCACATGACACATGATGACACATGACACCACATGACAAGACATGGCACATGACACATGACACCACATGACACCATATGATGACACATGACAACACATGACACCACATGACAGCACATGACACCACATGACATCACATGACACATGACACCACATGACACATGACATCACATGACACATGACACGTGATGACACATGACACACATGACACATGACATGTGATGACACATGACATCACATGACAAATGACATCACTTGACACATGACGATACATGACAAATGACATCACTTGACACATGACGATACATGACACATGACACCACATGTCACCACATGACACATGACATCACATGACATGACGATACATGACACATGACACATGACACCACATGACACCACATGACATGACATCACATGACACCACATGACAACACATGACACATGACAACACATGACACATGACATCACATGACACATGACACCACATGACACGACATCACATGACAACACATGCCACATGACGATACATGACACATGACACATGATGATACATGACACATGACACATGACATCACATGACAACACATGACATCACATGACACATGACGACACATGACACCATATGACACATGACATCACATGACACATGACAATACATGACACATGACATCACATGATAACACATGACATGACATCACATGACATCACATGACACATGATGATACATGACACATGACACCACATGACACATGACACATGATGACACATGACACCACATGACATGACATCACATGACACATGACACCACATGACACATGACATCACATGACAACACATGACACATGAGGATACATGACACGACACCACATGACACTTGACACCACATGACACATGATACCACATGACACATGACATCACATGACACATGACACCACATGACAATACATGACATCACATGACACATGACACCACATAACACATGACACGTGATGACACATGACACCACATGACACCACATGACATATGATGACACATGACATATGACACCACATGACACATGACACATGACAGCACATGACACATGACATCACATGACACCACATGACATATGACATCACATGACACATGACAACACATGACACATGACACCACATGACACCACATGACACATGACACCAAATGACACATGATGACACATGACACCACATGCCAAGACATGACACATGACACATGACACCACATGACACCACATGATGACACATGACAACACATGACACCACATGACAGCACATGACACCACATGACATCACATGACACATGACACCACATGACACATGACATCACATGACACATGACATGTGATGACACATGACACACATGACACCACATGACACATGACATGTGATGACACATGACATCACATGACATGACATCACATGACACATGACGATACATGACACATGACACCACATGTCACCACATGACACATGACATCACATGACACATGACGATACATGACACATGACACCACATGACACCACATGACATGACATCACATGACACCACATGACAACACATGACACATGACAACACATGACACATGACATCACATGACACCACATGACACATGACATCACATGACAACACATGACACATGACGATACATGACACGGTAGGGAGGACGGTGGCAGAGTCTCCCCGACCCGCTCCTTACATCGTGCTGTGAGTGCTACAGTGCTCTGCGCTCCATACTGCCTGATACCTGTGTGCTGTGCTTTTGCACATTTTAAATTGTTATCGCTACTCTTTTAAAATTGTGTTTTAACTGATTGTCAATACTCTGTTGGTGCACCGGGGACTTACTGGGGCTTCCGGCATCTAGAGGGCCTGCGCTCGTTTCTTCCCCTGCCCCGCCCCGTTCCGACGTGGCAACCAGTGCCGTTTGAACGGAGGGCGGGACAGGAAGAGCCAGTCACCCCACCCAGCCTCTGGCGCGGTTAGCGCTCTAGTTTTAGCAGCAGGCAGGGCATTTAAGGCAGCGAGGAGCAGCGGGAGCTTGCGGTAGGGAGGACGGTGGCAGAGTCTCCCCGACCCGCTCCTTACATCGTGCTGTGAGTGCTACAGCGCTCTGCGCTCCATACTGCCTGATACCTGTGTGCTGTGCGTTTGCACATTTTAAATTGTGATCGCTACTCTTTTAAAATTGTGTTTTAACTGATTGTCAATACTCTGTTGGTGCACCGGGGACTTACTGGGGCTTCCGGCATCTAGAGGGCCTGCGCTCGTTTCTTCCCCTGCCCTGCACCCGTTCCGACACGGCAACCAGTGCCGTTTGAGCGGAGGGCAGGACAGGAAGAGCCAGTCACCCCACCCAGCCTCTGGCGCGGTTAGCGCTCTAGTTTTAGCAGCAGGCAGGGCATTTAAGCCCTCTTGTCGCCCAAGCGCGCAGCGGTTGCGCGCAGGTGTGCGCCTTAGACGCGCCGGAGACGAGCCAGAGAGGAGCCCGTCTGTGCCCGTCGGTGACCGAACGGGGCCAGGGGCCATGACCCCTTCATCAGCTGCGTCTACCCGTAGTGTAGTGAACAGAATAAGGTATTCCTCATATGAACTACGCAATTTGTGGATCCCTCCCCACAAAGGTTGTGTATAGGACTCTGGGCCATGTCCTGGAGGCCCGTTTTCATGTAAATGTTGCCATTTCCAGTCACACCCCTATAAATTCCCTTCTGACATATTGTCATTTGAGGATCCCAGACCCAGGTCCCCTATGGGAAATAGTATACTTTGCAACATAAGATCTCTCTCGAAGCACCATTCAGAGGTTTGGGATTTGATTCACTCTGCCCTCCCTGATTACTGTTTCTGTACTGAGACCTGGCTCAAACCCCATCTGGTTCCTGCAATCACATTGGGCACTCCTTTGGGATATAAGATACTTAGGCTGGACCGCCCTGTTAAGACCAGCGGAGGAGTCGCCATTATTTACAAGGATACCTTTACCGTCACCATTCTGGACCAATGCAGTACCAAGGACATTGAAATACTGGTCTTTAAAATTGGCTCTAACCTGGAGGCCAGCTGGAAGGGGGCATTGGTGTATCGTCCCCCGGGCCCTTGCTCAGATGCTTCTACTACCCTTATGGAGACGCTGGCCCCACATATTAGTATGGGGACTCATTTTATACTCCTCGGAGATTTTAATATCCACAGTGAATTGGTCGATAATGTAGAAGCTCATACCTTGCTGGCTGATCTAGCAACTCTGGGTTTCAAACAGTGCAACCAGGGCCCTACTCATCGTGCTGGTCACACTCTTGACCTAATCCTGTCTAATTCGCACATTCTGACCTGCTACCCTCCCATACAGGTGGAGTGGACCGACCACTTTGTGATAAGCTTCTCCCTCCCCACCCTTACAGAGGATCGCCCTCAACCTGCCCCCCTCCCTCTATGGCGCAGGCAGTGGCACAAGGTGTCCACAGAGACTTTTAAAGATGTTTTTATTCCCCCGGACTTCTCTCCCTCGGATACCCCTGACATGGCCCTCTCTAAATATAATGTTGCCCTGAACATTGCCGTTAATTTCATTGCCCCTCTAAGACTTTGTAACCAACGGTCTAACCATAGGCAGGAACTATGGTACTCTGATTCACTGCGTGCAGAAAAGAAAGCATGTAGGAAGTTGGAGAAGGCCTGGAGAAGCTCTCAGAATGTAGTAGATAAATCTCACTATCACTCGGCCTTGAGACTCTACCATAGAAATATCAGAGCTGCCCACAAAAACCATATTGTCTCTCAATTATCTGAGGCAGGCAATGACCCTAAAATACTGTACCAGGTTCTTCGATCCTTCACTAAGCCCATCGCGTGTGAAAGCCCAGAGACGGTGTCCCAACAACTGTGTGATGATACTGCTGGGTTTTTTGCAAATAAGATCGACTCTATCTACCAAAATATTGCTCAATCCACCACTTTGGTCGATATTAGGGATTCCTTTCCTAGCCTTCAGCACGGAACAGTTGGACTTGGCCCTTCTGTACTGTCCTCTATCCCCGAGATCAGTTTGGATGATGTCAACTCACTGATTGGGACGATTAAATCGGGCAGCCCGGCGGACCTTGTCCCCGCCCGAGTGATGCATCTTATAGGGAATGTTCTTAGTCCCACTATTCAGACGGTGATTAACCGCTCTCTCTCTGAAGGATTAGTCCCACGGGAGTGGAAAAAGGCCCTGGTCAAGCCCATAAGGAAAAACACCTCCACCCCTTGGTCGGATATGACCAACTTGAGGCCTATCTCCCTTTTGCCGTTTGTCGGCAAATTGATGGAGAAACACGTCAATCTCTACCTCTCCGGCTTCATTGAACAGACCGGCTGTCTGGTCCACTCTCAATCAGGGTTCAGACCTAGGTATAGTACCGAGACGGCTCATCTTTCAGTCACGGATACTATACGTATGTCTCTGGACAGGGGTCTATCTGTGGTGTTGGTGCTGTTGGACTTGTCCGCAGCATTCGACACCATATCTCATACCATTCTCCTAAGAAGATTAAAGGAGATTGGCATAGAAAAATCTGCCCTGGCGTGGTTCACCAGTTTCCTTGCAGAGCGTACCCAGCAGGTTAATATGGGCTCCTTTAGCTCCATCTCTACCAAAATTACCAGAGGAGTCCCGCAGGGCTCCTGTCTCAGCCCAACGTTGTTTAACGTTTATGTCTCCTCCTTGGCTGATATCATGAGGTCTTTCGGGTTTTTACCCATTTCATACGCTGATGATACTCAGCTGCTGTTTACTTTTAAAAACTTTACTCCCGAGGTAAGGCAAGCTTTCTCGAATGGCATGACGGCGGTCGCCAGCTGGATGGCCAGGAACTTTCTCCAGTGCAATGTGGGAAAGTCGGAAGTCATGCTGTTCGGGAAAGCAAAAATCCTGTGGGCCCCCGACTGGTGGCCGACCAGTCTGGGAGAGGCCCCCTCCCCTAAACAGGTGGTGAAAAATCTGGGGGTCCGTCTTGACCATGACCTCACTCTTGTACATCATGCCAACACTATGGTAGGGTCTTGTTTCCATGTCATCAGCCTCCTTCGGAAAGTGTTTCCTCTTCTCCCTGACAGCACAAGGAAGACCCTGGTTCAGGCCCTCGTATTGAGTCGCCTGGACTACTGCAATGGTCTACTCTTAGCGGCCAATGAACGTGTGCTAAACAAACTTCAAGTGGTTCAGAATACCGCGGCACGCCTGGTGACAAATGCCCCCCCAGAACACCATCCCGGCCCCTTCTTAAACTGCTCCACTGGCTCCCTATCCGGAAACGGGTGGAATTTAAGACCTGCTGCGTGGTGCACAAAAGTCTCCATAACCTAGGGCCGCCCTATCTGGCCGAAAAATGTGTCCATCATCGCCCCTCTCGTAACTTACTCTCCAGTAATCAGCTGTTACTGCAGATTCCCTGACATAACAAGACCAGACAGGGAGGACGTGCCCTTTCTGTCATGGGTCCACGTCTGTGGAATAACCTCCCCCTTTCCCTTAGACAGTGCTCTAGCCATTCAGTCTTCAGGAAGAGTCTCAAGACTACTCTGTTCCAGTATTAGCGCCAGCTTGGACCTGTATCCCCCCACAGCACTGCGCGGAGATACACCTTCGGGTGTGATTCCGGCGCGTTACAAACCCATAAATAAATAAATAAATAAACATGACACATGACACCACATGACACATGACACATGACATCACATGACAACACATGACATCACATGACACATGACGACACATGACACAACATGACACATGACATGTGATGACACCACATGACACATGATGACACATGACATCACATGACACATGACACCACATGACACATGACATCACATGTCATGTCACATGACACCACATGACACGTGATGACACATGACACCACATGACAACACATGACACATGATGACACATGACACCACATGACACCACATGACTGACAACACATGATGTCACATGGCACTACATGATGACACATGATGACACATGATGACACATGACACCACATGACAGCACAGGATACAAGATGACACATGATGACACATGACATATGACACCACATGACACATGACAGCACATGACAGCACATGACACATGACATCACATGACACATGACACCACATGACACATGACATCACATGACACATGACACATGATGACATGACACCACATGACAACACATGACACATGATTGTTTGGAGTGTTTAAAGACAGTTGACAGCCAATTAGCATTCAGATCGTGCTGGGGAAGGTACAGATTACAGTAAGCTTACAGTAAGCTTACTGTGCTTGTACCGTATACGTACTCTGCAGTTTTTGTTAAAAAAAAAATGGGGGGCCTTGTGGGTCCTTGTGGGATCCCTGAGCAGGCCTAGGGGGTCAGGGGATTTCTACCCTGCCCCCTTTTTGCATTCTACTTGTTTGTTTTTCTGCTTTCTTGTGCCTCAGTCTACCGAGGCACAAGATGGCGGCCAACATACATGATATCACATGACACATGACGTCACATGGCACCACATGACAACACATGATGACACATGACACCACATGACACCACATGACAGCACATGACACATGACATCACATGACACATGACATATGACACCACATGACACCTCATGACACCACGTGACAACATATGACACATGACATCACATGACGATACATGACACATGACACCACATGACACATGACACCACATGACACATGACATCACATGACATCACATGACACATGACATCACATGACACATGACACCACACACATGACACATGACATCACATGACACATGACATATACAGACATGACACCATGACACCATGACACCACATGACACAACATGACTCATGATATCACATGATGACACATGACACCACATGACAACACATGACATATGTCACCACCTGACACATGCCATCACATGACAACACATGACACATGACGACACATGACACATGACACCACATGACACCTCATGACACATGACACCACGTGACACAAGACACGTGATGACACATGACAACACATGCCACATGACACATGACATCACATGACACATGACATCACTTGACACCACATGACACATGACATGACACATGACGATACATGACACATGACACCACATGACACATGACACCACACATGACATCACATGACAACACATGACACATGACATCACATGACACATGATGATACAGGACACCACATGACACATGACATCACATGACACGTGATGACACATGACACCACATGACACATGATGACACATGACACCACATGACACATGACATCACATGACACATGACAACACATGACATCACATGACACTACATAACACATGACACCACATGACACATGACACCACATGACACACGATGACACATGACACCACATGACACCACATGATATCACATGGCACCTCATGACAACACATGATGACACATGACACCACATGACAGCACATGACACATGATATCATATGACACCATATGACACATGACATCAAATGACACATGACACATGATGACACATGACGACACATGACACATGACACCACATGTCACCACATGACACATGACATCACATGACACATGACACCACATGACACATGACATCACATGACACCTCATGACACATGACACCACATGACACAAGACATGTGATGACACATGACACCACGTGACAACACATGACAAATGATGACACATGATACCACATGACATCACATGACACCTCATGACACATGACACCACGTGACACAAGACACATGATGACACCACGTGACAACACATGACACATGACACCACATGACACATGACACGTGATGACACATGACACCACATGACAACACATGACACATGATGATACATGACTGACAACACATAACGTCACATGGCATCACATGATAACACATGACACCACATGATACCACAGGACACAAGATGACACATGACCTATGACACCACATGACACATGACACATGACAGCACATGACAGCACATGACATCACATGACACATGACACATGACACGTGACAACACATGACACATGATTGTTTGGAGTGTTTACAGACAGTTGACAGCCAATTAGCATTCAGCTCGTGCTCATGTGTCATGTGGTGACATGTGGTGTCATGTGTCATGTATCGTCATGTGTCATGTGTCATGTGGTGTCATGTATTGACATGATGTCATGTGTCATGTGGTGTCATGTGTCATGTGCTGTCATGTGGTGTCATATGTCATGTGTCATCATGTGTCATCTTGTATCCTGTGGTGTCATGTGGTGTCATGTGTTGTCATGTGTCATCATGTGTCATGTGTTGTCATGTGGTGTCATGTGTCATCATGTGTCATGTGTTGTCATGTGTCATCACATGTCATGTGTCATGTGTCATGTGATGTCATGTGTCAAGTGGTGTCATGTGTCATGTGATGTCATGTGTCATGTGCTGTCATGTGTCATGTGTCATGTGCTGTCATGTGTCATGTGGTGTCATATGTCATGTGTCATCATGTGTCATGTGGTGTCATGTGTCATCATGTGTCATGTGTCATCACGTGCCATGTGGTGTCACGTATCATGACACCACATGGCATGGCTACTCTGAAGGATCGGCCGCCCATCCTCACTCTCTGGAAGCGCGGTACTACGAGTGACCTGGATGAGGAGGAGCGTAAGGCTCGAGGTGGAAGGTACCAGGCAAACATCTTCCGCAGAGAGACCGGGCCTAGGCCATGGATAGCCCTGAACACGATGCAAGCTGCTTTATAATAAACTCGTAGATGGAACGGCAGCCAGTGAAGTTCCTGTAGCGCTGCCGTGGATGAGCTGTGGTAGGGGCGAGAGAGGGCGAGTTTGGCAGCCATGTTTTGCACGCTTTGTAGCTTACCCAGTAGTGTTATCGGGGCCTCCAGAAGTAGTGCGTTACAATAGTCAAGTGGACTTAAGATGGTACTCTGTACTACTTCGGGTCTGGCTTGCTCAGGGAGGAGGGGCAGAACTTTGCGCAGCATGCGGATCAGCATCATGCACATCGAGGTGACCTTGTTTACGTGCAGATCTAACTGCAAGTTGGGCCCGAAACTAACACCCAAGTTGCGCGCCGATTGTGCGGCTGACACAGTCTCTGAGAATGACGAAGGCCAGAAGTCATCTGGGAGATTCCGCGGAACTCGGTCGTTGGAACAATACAGGACCTCTGTCTTAGTCCCATTGAACTGCAACGAGTTCAACCAGAGCCATTCCGCTGTAGCCTGCATGCATCGGTGGAAAGTTTCCAATGGGACTGCGTCCTGTCCCTCCAGTGAAAAGACCAGCTGGGTGTCATCTGCATAATTAAATGCGGAAATCCCAAATGATTTAATAAGCTGGACCAGTGGGCGGAGGTAAATATTAAAGAGTATAGGGCTGATGGCTGAGCCCTGAGGTACTCCTTGTCCTACTCTCTGCTCCACTGAGCTGAAGGGAGGGAGCGATACCCATTGCTGACGGTTGTCCAGATAGGAGATCAGCCAATCCCTGGCCTTATCTTTAACCCCGCACTCTTTCATGATCAAGGTAGGATGGCTGACCGTGTCGAACGCGGCCGACATGTCGAGCAGCACCAGAAAGGCTGCCCGACCACTGTTGACTCGCGTCCGCAGATTGTCTAGCACGGTCACTAACGCGGATTCCGTCCCATGAGCTGGGCGGAAACCGAATTGCGTTTCATCCAGCCAGGTGTTCCCTTCTAAGAAGCCGGACAGAGTGCGGGTGACCAGTTTTTCCATGATTTTGACTGGAAAAGGAAGCAGGGAAATTGGCTGATAATTGGAGAGACAGGCAGGGTCGAGCGTGGATTTTTTTAGGAGCGGAAAAACCACTGCCTTCTTCCAGCAGTCCGGTACAGTCCCTGTTCCAAACGACTGGCAACAGATGGAGTGCAAAGGCTGGAAGAGTTCCTCCTGAAAAACCCTCCAAAATTTTAGAGGGAGAGGATCAAGAGGCGAGCCAGATCAGATTGTAAGGGCCAGGCTGCCAAACTCCTCCAAGGAGGGAAGGGGAAAGCTGTTCAGCTGGGGTCGACTGGACTCTGTCGCCGGAGCTCCCAAGCTGAGTGCGTGGGCCTCTGGTCGGGGTCGACTGGAAGGCGTGGCCGGACTTTCCAAACAGAGGTCAAAACCCCTCTGCAGGGGTCGGCTGGCCGTCGCCTCCGGAGCTCCCAAACCAGTGGTAAGATTGACTGGATCCTGCAAACCCTCCAGAATTTTGCAGATTTTCTCCTCGAAGGCATCAGCAAGCGAATCACATAGAGCTGGGTACGGTGTTGGCCGCACACATAGGGTGGGCGAGGTCCCTGACGATCTTAAAGAGGGCCTGTGCCTTGTTTGGGGCCTGGTTCAAGAAGGATTCAAGATAAGCCGCTTTAGCTATCTTGATCTGTGCCTTATATTTTTGTAAGGCGGACCGGAACACAGCTTTCTCCGAGTCTAAATACTGTTTCCTCCACGCTCTTTCAGCGCGTTTACAGCCAAATTTAAGCTGGCGTAGTTCGCTCGTATACCAAGGGCTAGCTCAAATCACCCTCCCTCGAGACTTCCGGAGGGGTGCCAACTTATCCAGCGAGCTCGTGATGGACTGGCTAAAGAGAGTATAGCTCTCTTCAGCTGAACTGCCAAGCTTAAAATCCTTCCCTAAAATATTCGGTAATGGAGAGATGTTAAGTATTCGGGACCAAGGTCTCCCTAACTTGGCTTGGGATAGTCCAGCTTCCCGCAAGGTGTGGTCCTCTAAACAAAGAGAGAACATAATCGGAAGTGGTCTGTCCAAAACTGGCGCTTAATCTCATCCATAGATAACCATTGTGGATCGGCAAATATTAGGTCCAGGATATGACCCTTCCGATGCGTGGTGTCATTCACCAGCTGTTCCAGGCTGATATCTTTACAGGCTTGACTAAGGGAGGAGAATGCCTTGTCCAATGAGCCGCCAGCCCACAGGTTAAAATCTCCAAGAATCAATAACTTGGAGTGGGAGCTGGAGAGCTCATAGATCAGGTCAATAAGGAGCGATATTGAAGAGGCCGGTCCTGGAGGTCGATAGCACAGGACGCCCGAGCAAAGTGTCAGCTCCTGCTTTTTGACCGAGAATCCCATCAGTTCGAAGCCTGGCACCTCTCGAATCTTCAGCTGGGAAAGGGTCAGCGAGTCTTTATAGATGAACCCGATACCCCCTCCTCGGTTGAGTGTGCGTGGAGTATGACTAATTTTATAGCCTGAGGGGCAGGCTAGGCCCAGTTCAACCTCGCAGTCTTCCCGAGTCCAAGTTTCTGTGAGGAAAAGGACATCGAGATTTTCTGAATCAATGAGGAAGGCAATTTCCGTGTGGTGCTTGCAAAGGGATCTGACGTTCAGCAACCCACAGGAGATTTGCCTAGTAGTTGAGACATAGGCACTGGCTGGTTGCCTTACCGGGTTCTGGCTGGGTCTGAGTCTAAATAGCTCAGCCCGAGAGTAGGCTATACGGAGTAAGCCAGAGGGGCCAGAGGTAGCGGCCCTAAGCGCGACCGTTGCGCGAACGGGCACAAACGGGCTTACCTCTGGCGCACCTCCGACGCGCCTATGACGCGCCCGCTGCGCGCGAGCGCTGCACGTCTGTCTGTCCATCCTAAATACTATTACGCTGAGCGGAGGACCGCCTACTAGCCTCTTGCCTTACGCAAGATGGCCGCGGAGTACCTCGCCTCACTACCCAACCCAAGATGTCGGTCCCGACTAAATCTTTCTGATCCCCGCCGAGTGCGAGGGAGTGAGCTATTATGGTGCAGGTATGCCTCACAAGTTTCCCCGGCCTACGGACGCCGACAAGAGTGGTAGAAGGGAAATTCCGGCCAAGAGGGTGAGCGCCGACAAGGTAAGCGCAATGTCAGAGCGCCGCGGGATTTAAAATACAAAATACAAATTGACGCTTTAAAATGCAGCAAGATAAAAGCGCGGCAGCTGAATGCGCTAGAAGCAGGTTCTGACTGACCTTGCCTCGAAGTTTCTTTAGTAGCACCCCAGAGTGCGGAGGACCGCCTACTAGCCTCTTGCCTTACGCAAGATGGCCGCGGAGTACCTCGCCTCACTACCCAACCCAAGATGTCGGACCCAACTAAATCTTTCTGATCCCCGCCGAGTGCGAGGGAGTGAGCTATTATGGTGCAGGTATGCCTCACAAGTTTCCCCGGCCTATGGACGCCGACAAGAGTGGTAGAAGGGAAATTCCGGCCAAGAGGGTGAGCGCTGACAAGGTAAGCGCAATGTCAGAGCGCCGCGGGATTTAAAATACAAAATACAAATTGACGCTTTAAAATGCAGCAAGATAAAAGCGCGGCAGCTGAATGCGCTGGAAGCAGGTTCACATGATGACACATGACACCACATGACAACACATTTATTTATTTATTTATTTATAAACAGTTTTCTATAGCGCGAACTAGACCCATGGGTATCAGAGCGCTTTACAACAATGGCATAGGATAAAAACAGCAGTGTATATAACAAGCAATGATATTGCGCACCGTAGTTGGTAATATTTTCAGCATAGTCATTCCACTGTTCTTCAATTTCTCATTTTGTTATCTTAAGAACCTCACAGTTAAGTCATAGAAGGAGAAATGCCTGCCTATGGGAGGAATTTGCTCATGAGGAAGGTCTTAGCTTCCTTCTTAAACGATGCTATGTTAGAAATTTTTCTGATATTCACAGGCAGAGAGTTCCAGATTCTAGGGGCTGCTCCGGAGAATGCTCTCTCATAAGTTTTTTTCTTCCTAAAGATAGGTGGTCTCAGCAGTAGCAAATTGGCACTTCGGGCTGGTCTGTTTCTTCCTGAAATTTCTATTTTCTGGGCAAGATATCTGGGTGTGTTGTGGTGAATCGCTTTGTGGGTGATACATGCCATTTTTAGTTGTATTCTAGCTTCAAAGGGTAGCCAGTTTAGCGCCTTCAGGTGAGGGGTGATGTGGTCAAATTTCCTCGTTCCTGTGATAAGTATTGCCGCTGCATTGAGACAAGCTTTTAGGGGGGCTATGGACATTTTTGGAAGACTTGCTAGAGTTGTACATCCATATTTAATTCTTGAGATAACCAGTGATTGCACAGCTAGTTTTAGGTCTTTCTCCGATAAAACACATGACACCACATGACACATGACACCACATGACACATGACATCACATGACAACACATGGCACATGACACCACATGACACATGACAACACATGACACATGACATCACATGACACATGACACCACATGACACATGACACCACATGACAACACATGACACATGACATCACATGACACCACATGAAACATGACACGTGATGACACATGACACCACTTGACACATGACACATGACATGTGATGACACATGACACCACATGACACATGACATCACATGACAACACATGGCACATGACATCATATGACACATGACATCACATGACAACACATGACATATGACATCACATGACACATGGCGATACATGACACATGACACCATATGACACATGACAACACGTGACACATGATGATACATGACACATGACACCACATGACACATGACACCACATGAAACATTTACCACCACAGGGGCAGCCCTAACCACCTGAACCAGGGGCTATATTGATTTCTGCAAACAAAGGTTCAAATGAATACACTAACATTAACAACAGTAAAAGAATTAATTCGACCCATGAACAGAAAGTGGAAGAGTGTACAAGTGATTATAGAAAAATACAAAATTTATTGAAATTTAAAAATATGTAAAGCTCAGATTTGTTGTTGGTACGGCAAAAAAACATTAGGAAGACATATATAAAACCAAACAAGTGGCAGACACACAGAGGTTACATAAACAAAAGAGTTCAAAGAAACATATAAGAACTCCAGTACACAAAACAATGTGTCCTCCTTAATTAGTGGCCACAATAGCGTTAAGGAGGACACATTGTTTTGTGTACTGGAGTTCTTATATGTTTCTTTGTACTCTTTTGTTTATGTAACCTCTGTGTGTCTGCCACTTGTTTGGTTTTATATATGTCTTCCTAATGTTTTTTTGCCGTACCAACAACAAATCTGAGCTTTACATATTTTTAAATTTCAATAAATGTTGTATTTTTCTATAATCACTTGTACACTCTACCACATGAAACATGACACATGATGACACATGACACCACATGACAACACATGACACCACATCTCTAAATCCCCGGTGGGACTCCAAAAGCTTCTGCACCGATTCAGCACCTTTTGTATAGATAGAGGACTTACCATTAACACCTCGAAAACTAAGCTCATGGCTCTTTCACCCTCCAAAAGATTTAGAAACAATTTTACGCTCAATGGGGCACCCTTGGAGTTGGTAGATTCACTCGACTACTTAGGGGTGCGGGTAAATAGTCGGATGAATTGAAAGGACCACCTGGCCAAAATGTTACTTGGCCATAAAAGAGTGTCAGGGGTGACCTTGAGAGAGCATCGGGAGTCAATGAGTAAACCTGTGGCACCGGTCATGGCAATCTATGAGGGCCAGATTCTCCTGGCCGCACTATATGGCTCCGAGCTGTGGGGGTTTGAAAATGTTTCAGAGCTAGTTGCAGCGGAAAACAAGTTCCTGAGGGACTTGGTGGCTCTTCCTGTTTCTACCCCGCTTATTCCTTTGAGGCTAGATCTGGGCAGGTGATCCTTTAAAGATCTAGTGCGGCTGCGCCCTCTATTGTTTTGGGTTTGGTTGCGAAGGACCAGGGAGCTCGCCAACTATGCTGCTGTGCTGGATGAACTCATTTTGCTCGACATCGGTAACAAGATCGGGTGGTTGAGCAACGTGAGGCAGTTGGGCCTGAGGGATGTGTGGACGAGTCAAATGCCACCCCCCATACCGGTCATTAAGAAGTTATACTGGGACTGGGTTCAGGCAGAGGTAACACGCAGTGGGGTTGGGGGTTTACTCACAGAGCGGTTCTTAGAGTTTAAATGGTCTAGGAAGTTGGAACTCTTCCTCGACCTCATAGCCAAGCCTCTGGATAGAGCCCTTTATTTAAAACTCAGGTATGGGACCCTTCCGGTTCACGAGTTCACCTCGGGGTGGACTAACGTTGGTGGTCCTCCGCGCCCCTGCCCCCGGTGCGGGGCTCCAAAGGAGTCTGTGGCGCATTTACTTTTTGCCTGCCCCGCTTATAAAGTTGCCAGTAAGGTTTGGTTGAAACCAGTATGCATGGGGTTGGGTTTGGGGTGCCATAGAATGGCCCCACGAGTTCTCTCCACTGACCCGTCTTCCTCTGCCATGGTATGCGGGGTGGCTAAATATCTGAGTAGTGCATGGTTGATTCGTATTAGGAGGATGAAGCAACACTCCTCCCCGCCAAATAGCTAGCAGGCCCCTATTGGCAGGACGTTATGTTGATGATTGGTATGGCTTTTGAAGTCATTCCAATCATTATACAATAGTGTACTGATGAGGATGTTTTGGCTGGGGCCTCATAATAATCTTCCAATGTACTGTATAATGTGCAGGCTTCACTTTTTAATAAGGGAATTTTATCCTTGTTAGGTTTTACCCAATGTTCTTTATTTTATTTTTTTTACAAAAAGTAATGTATAATTGTATAAAATGTGTTCTTTTATGGTGAGAATTTTTTACCGAATAAAGATTTATACTACTACTACTACTATAATAAACATTTGTTACAATGTGAGATTGCATGGATTTACAAATTACAATCAATGAAGCCGTTTGGACTAAATGATCGGCTGGAATTCAGTTGTTTCATGTAGCCACCTATTCTTTTGGTTTTCTGATGTTATATTTCCTTACTGTGTGGTTTACAGTGCAAATTGCATCTACTATTTCTGTTGATATATTGACACTCTTAATCATGACCGCCATATTCGCCGGCAGTACACATTGTCTTTTGTTTATTTTTACATGTTTTTACATGTTACGCCCTGTCCCACGTGATTGAAGTAGCCGATTCGCGCTATTTCTTAACTGGTAATGACACTCCCCAAACACTCGTACACATTTGAGACCACTTTCCTGGAACCTGAAGTAAGTTTTGGCCCCTTTTTGCTAACATATACGGGTGACTGTCACTGTTAATATTTGCCCATATGATTCGTAAAGGTGATGTCACTCGCTATTGTCTAAGTCGAGTTCTACCGACATTCTTTTAAGCATACCTTTTCGCTTCGATTTATGCTAGGCTACCGAATTTAACTCACAGTCCCACACTTGTTTAGTGAGCTAAGCTTGCTGTTGCTCACCTCACCATATATTTCTTTACCGAGCACAATTAGTTTTGTGTAGTTAATATCATGCTACCTTTATATATGTTTGTATATATTCACTTAGAGCCATGATTACACACCAATGTAAGATGCTATATGTGTTATGTGTCAACCTGATGGTTATAAGCTTGCTGATTGCTATATCCTTATATTTTAGGTCTCCTTGATAAAGGGCCAAGACGCCCGAAATGCATTGGAGTATTTAATAATGCATACTATAAACAACGCCTCGGAATGATGTATCATGATGAAACATACATTAAGCTTGATATGAATTGAAATATCAGTTTTGAAACTTTAAAGAAATTTTGATGGAGTCTTTTTTCTATGGTGTGCCCACGACAGGGATGCTTTCACACATCGGAGGTTGCACAGTTTGACATGACACATGACACCACATGACAATACATGACAAATGACAACATATAACAACACATGATGACACATGACACCACATGACACCACATGACACCACATGACACCACATGACTGATGACACAGGACACCTGATGAAACATGATACCACATGACTGACAACACATTACACATGATGATACATGATGACACATGACACGTCACCACATGAAACATGATGACATATGCCACATGACACATGAAAACACATGACAACACATGACACCAAATGACACCACATGACACATGACACCACATGACACTTCACACCACATGACAACAAATGACAACACATGGCAACACATGACACATGAAACCACATGACACAGGACACCACATGACAACACATAAAACATAATGGCACATGACACAACATGACATCACATGATACATGACGACACATGATACCACATGACGACACATGACACCATATGACGACACATGACACCACATGACACATGACTGCACATGACACAAGATACCACATGACAACACATGAAACATGATGACACAACAACACATGACACCACATGATACATGACGACACATGACACCACATGACACCACATGACACATGACATCATATGACACCACATAACACATGACACCACATGACACATGACATCAAATGACACATGACACCACAATACACCACATGACACACGACACATGATGATACATGACACCACAAGACAACACATGATATCACATTACAACACATGACAACATATGACACAAGACACCACATGAAATCACATGAAACATGACACCACATGACAACACATGATACATGACACCACATGACACCAATTGACATATAACACCACATGACGACACATGATGACACATGACACCAACTGATGACCCATGACAACACATGATACCACATGTCACATGATGAAATATGATACCACATGACTGACAACACTTGATGACACATGTTTCATGACACCACATGACACATGACAACACATGACAGCACATGACACCACATGACACATAACACATGATGACACATGACACCAAATGACACTACATGGCACATGACGACACATGATGCAACATGACATTACATGATGACACATGACAACACATGGCACCACATGACACCACATGAAACCACATGACACATGATACCACTTGATAGTACATGACACATAATGAAACATCTCAACACATGACACAACCTGACACATGATGACACATAATGACTCATGACGAAACATGCCACCACATGCCACCACATGAAACATGACAACACATTACACCACATGATACTTGACAACACATGGCGACACATGAAACATGATGACACATGACACCAGATGACACCTCAAGACACCAATTGACATGTGACACCACATGACACATGACACTGCATGAGGAGACATGATGACACATGACACAACATGACTGACAACACATGACACATGACGACACATGAAACATGATGACACATCACACCACATGACAACACATGACGACACATGACACCACATGACACATGACAACACATGATGACACAAGACACCACATGACAACGCATGAAACATGATGACAAATGACACCACATGACACCACATGGCACCACATGATACATGACGACATATTACCCAACATGACACCACATGACACCACATGACACATGACACCACAAGTCACCAATTGACACATGACGACCACAGGACTCATGACACCACATTACGACACAAAATACCACATGACACATGAGACATGATGATACATGACACCACATGACAAAACATGACACATGACGACACAAGACACCACATGGCAACACATGACACCACATGACACCAATTGACACATGACATCACAAGACAACACATGACACCACATGATACATGACGACACATGACACCACATGACACCACATGACACATGACATCACAAGACAACACATGACACAACATGATACATGACGACACATGACACCACATGACACCACATGACACATGACACCACAATACACCACATGACACATGACACATGATGATACATGACACCACAAGACAACACAACACCACATTACAACACATGACAACATATGACACAAGACACCACATGAAATCACATGAAACATGACACCACATGACAACATATGATACATGACACCACATGACACCAATTGACATATGACACATGATGACACATGACACCAACTGATGACCCATGACAACACATGACACCACATGTCACATGATGACATATGATACCACATGACTGACAACACGTGATGACACATGTTTCATGACACCACATGACACATGACGACACATGACAGCACATGACACCACATGACACATGACAACACATGACGACACATGATGCAACATGACATTACATGACAACACATGACACATGGCACCACATAGCACCACATGACACCACATGAAACCACATGACACATGATACCACTTGATAGTACACGACACATAATGAAACATCTCAACACATGACACATGATAACACATGACACGACCTGATACATGATGACACATGATGACTCATGACGAAACATGCCACCACATGCCACCACATGACACATGACAACACATTACACCACATGACAACACATGACAACACATGATAACACATGACACCACATGACGATGCATGACACCACATAACGACAAACGATAACACATGACACATGACACAAGATACCACATGGCACAACATGACACATGACACTTGACACCACATGGCAACACATGAAACATGATGACACATGACACCACATGACACCACATGAGGAGACATGATGACACATGACACAACATGACTGACAACACATGACACATGACGACACTTGATGACACAAGACACCACATGAAACATGATGACACATCACACCACATGACACCACATGACGACACATGACACATGACACCATATGACACATGACAACACATGACCACACAAGACACCACATGACAATGCATGAAACATGATGACAAATGACACCACATGACACCACATGGCACCACATGACACATGACGACACATTATACCACATGACACCACATGACACCACATAATACCACATGACACCACAAGTCACCAATTGACACATGATGACCACAGGACTCATCGATACAAAAGGGGATGATGGACAGAACGTTTGAGCAAATCAAACACTCACCCCCAGTCAACTGATCTGGGTTTAATCCATCACCATTCTTTAGCCCACTCAGCCACCCCATTTCAGACATGGCTATATGCAAATCAGTCTGACCCTGTGCCTCATGGGAACAGTCCAGCCCGAACTGCCAAGCCATGTCTTCCATGGACCGGAAACAAGCATCCTGGGACCGGTTTCGGATTCATAATCCTCATCAGCCAGGCTATCTTGAATCCAGTGGCCAAGTGAGCAAGGGACTCACGTCTGAGCATACCCTGCCACACTTAGGGCGAACAAAGCGATACAAAAGGGGATGATGGACGGAACGTTTGAGCAAATCAAACACTCACCCCCAGTCAACTGATCTGGGTTTAATCCATCACCATTCTTTAGCCCACTCAGCCACCCCATTTCAGACATGGCTATATGCAAATCAGTCATGATACACATGATATCACATGACACATGACACCATATGACAAAAAATGACACATGATGACACATGACAACATATGACACCACATGACACCACATGACACCAATTGACACATGACACAACATGACACCACATAATACATGAAAACACATGACAAAAGACACAACATGACAACACATGAAACATGACAACATATGACACCACATGACACCACAAGACACCAATTGACACATGACAACATATGACGACACATGATGAAACATGACATTACATGATGACACATGACACATGAAGCCACATGACAATACATGACAACACATAACAACACATGACACACAACACATGACACCTCATGACTGATGACACATGACACCTGATGAACCATGATACCACATGACTGACAACACATTAAAGATGATGATACATGATGACACATGACACCACATGAACCATGATGACATGTGTCACATGACACCACATGACACATGAAAACACATGACAACACATGATACCAAATGACACCACATGGCACATGACATCACATGATGACACATGACACCACATGATACAACATGACACCACATGACTGGTGACACATGACAGCTGATGAAACATGATACCACATGACTGACAACACATTATACATGATGATACATGATGACACGTGCCACATGACACCACATGACACATGAAAACACATGACAACACATGACACCTAATGACACCACAGGATGACATAAGACACCACATGACACATGACACCATATGATACTTGACAACACATGACAACACATGATACCACATGACAACACATGAAACATGATGGCACATGGCACCACATGACACCATGTAACACATGACACATGACACAACATAACACCACATGACACACGATGACAACACATGACACATGCCACAAGACACATGAAACCACATGATACATGATGACACATGACATCAAATGGCACTTGACACCACATGACAACACATGACAACACAGGACACCACATGACAACACATGAAACATGATGGCACATGACACCATATCACACATGACACATGATACCACATAATGACACAAGACACCACAGGACACAACATGACACCACATGACATGATACCATATGACACATGACACATGATGACATATGACACCACATGCCAATACATGACACATGACACCACATGACAACACATGACACCACATGACACAGGACACCACATGACAACATATACATCATGATGGCACGTGACACCACATGACACCATGTGACACATGACACAACATGACACCACATGACACATGATGACAACACATGACACATGTCACAGGACACATGAAACCACATGATACATGGTGACACATGATACCACATGATACATGGCAACATATGACAACACATGACAACACATGATGACACATGACACCACATGACACCATATGACACTTGACACCACATAACATATAACAACACATGGCAACACATGACACCACATGACAACACATGAAACATGATGGCACATGGCACCACATGACACCATGTAACACAAGACACATGACACAACATAACACCACATGACACACGATGACAACACATGACACATGCCACAAGACACATGAAACCACATGATACATGATGACACATGACATCACATGGCACTTGACACCACATGACAACACATGACAACACAGGACACCACATGACAACACATGAAACATGATGGCACATGACACCATGTCACACATGACACATGACACCACATAATGACACAAGACACCACAGGACACAACATGACACCACATGACATGATACCATATGACACATGACACATGATGACATAAAACACCACATGCCAATACATGACACATGACACCACATGACAACACATGACACCACATGACACAGGACACCACATGACAACACATGAAACATGATGGCACGTGACACCACATGACACCATGTGACACATGACACAACATGACACCACATGACACATGATGACAACACATGACACATGTCACAGGACACATGAAACCACATGATACATGGTGACACATGACACCACATGATACATGGCAACACATGACAACACATGATAACACATGACGACACATGACACCACATGACACAAGACACCACATGACAACACATGAAACATGATGACACATGACACCACATGACACATGATGACAACACATGGTACAGGACACATGAAACAACATGATACATGATGACACATGACACCACATGATACATGATGACACATGACACTACATGACAACACATGACGACACATGACACCACATGACACATGACACCACATGATAACACAAGGCAACACATGACATATGACAGCACATGACACAAGACACCACATGATAACACATTAAACATGATGACACATGACACCACATGACACTTGACAGCACATGACACAAGACACCACTTGACAACACATGATACATGATGACAAATGACACCACATGATACCACATGATACATGACGACACATTATATCACATGACACATGACACCACATGACACATGATACCACATGACACATGACACCACATAACACACGAAACATGATAACACATGACACATGAGTACACATGATGACACATCATGACACATGACACCACATGATGACACATGACACATGAAACATAATGACACATGACACCACATGCCAATACATGACACATGACACCACATGACACATAACACCATGTGACACAACATGACACCACATGACAAATGACACCACATGACAAATGACACCACATAACACCACATGACACATGACACCACATGACAAATGACATCACATGACACTTGACACCACATGACACAAAACACCACATGACACAACATGACACAACATGACACCACATGACACATGACACATGATGACATATGACACCACATGCCAATACATGACACATGACAACACATGACAACACATGACACCACATGACTCATAACACCACGTAACACATGACACCACATGACAAATGACACCACATGACACCACATGACACATAACACCACGTGACACAACATGACACCACATGACAAATGACACCACATGACACCACATGACACATAACACCACATGACACATGACACCACATGACACCACATGACACATGACAACACATGACACCACATGATACATGAAGACACAAGACACCACATGAAACATGACGACACATCACACCACATGACGACACATCACACCACATGACAACACATGACACCACATGACACCAATTGACACATGACAACACATGACACATAATACATGACAACACATGATGACACATGACACTTGATGATACATAACACCGCATGACACAAGACACATGACACCACATGACACATGACACTTGACACCACATGACAGCACATGACACCACATGAGAACACATGAAACATGATGACAAATGACACCACATGACACCACATGATACATGAAGACACATTATACCACATGACACATGACACCACATGACACCACATGACATGACATCACATGACACATGACACCACATGTCACCAATTGATACATGACGACCACAGGACTCATGACACCACATTACGACACAATATACCACATGACACATGACACATGATGATACATGACACCACATGACAAAACATGACACATGATGACACATGACACCACATGACAACACATGACACCACATGACACCAATTGAAACATGACACAACATGACACCACATGACACATGACACCACATGACAACACATGAAAACACAAGACACAACATGACAACACATGAAACATGACACCACATGACACCAATTGACACATGACAACACATGACAACACATGATGACACATGACATTACACCACATGACACCACATGTCACAGGTCACCACATGACAATACATGAAACATGATGGCACATGACACCACATGACAATACATGACACATGACAACACATAACAATACATGACACATAACACATGATGACACATGACACCACATGACACCACATGACTGGTGACACATGACAGCTGATTAAACATGATACCACATGACTGACAACACATTACACATGATGAAACATGATGACACATGCCACATGACACATGAAAACACATGACAACACATGACACCTAATGACACCACATGACACATGACACCACATGATAACACAAGACACCACATGAAACCTTATGACACCACATGACAACACATGTCACAGGTCACCACATGACACATGAAACATGATGGCACATGACACCACATGACACCATGTGACACATGACACATGACACAACATGACTCCACATGACACACGCCACAGGACACATGAAACCACATGATGACATATGACACCACATGATACATGACAACACATGACACATGACAACACGACGACACATGGCACTTAACACCAAATGACAACACATGAAAAATGATGGCACATGACACCACATGACACCATGTGACACATGACACCACATGATGACACAAGACACCACAGGACACAACATGATACCACATGACACATGACACCATATGACACTTTACACCACATGACAACACATGACACATGACACCACATGACATCATGTGACACATGACACATGACACATGACACAATATGACACCACATGACACATGATGACAACACATGACATGCCACAGGACACATGAAACCACATGATACATGATGACACATGACACCACATGATACATGACAACACATTACAACACATGACACCACATGACAACACATGAAACATGACGACACATAACACCACATGACACCACATGTCACATGACACATGATATCACATGACTGACAACACATGATGACACATGATGACATTTGATGACACAAGACACCACATGAAACATGATGACACATGACACCACATGACACCACATGACACCACATGATACATGATTACACATGACAACATATGACAACACATGACACAACACATGACAACACATGATGAAATATGACACCACATGACACATGACAACACATGACACATGACACCACATGACAACAGTTGACACATGACAGCACATGATAACACATGAAACATGACGACAAATGACACCACATGATACCACATGATACATGATGACACACTATACCACATGACACATGATATCACATGACATGACACCACATGACAAAAAATGACAACACATGAAACATGACAACATATGACACCACATGACATCACAAGACACCAATTGACACATGACAACATATGACGACACATGATGAAACATGACATTACATGATGACACATGACAACACATGATGACACATGAAGCCACATGACAATACATGACACATGACAACACATAACAACACATGACACATACCACATGACACCACATGACTGATGACACATGACACCTGATGAACCATGATACCACATGACTAACAACACATTAAACATAATGATACATGATGACACATGACACTACATGTCACATGAAAACACATGACACCACATGACACAACATGACACCACATGACTGGTGACACATGATAGCTGATGAAACATGATATCACATGACTGACAACACATTACACATGATGATACATGATGACACGTGCCGCATGACACCACATGACACATGAAAACACATGACAACACATTCTTTTTGGAGAAAGTTAAGACCATTTATCAGTTGTTTCCCAGCACGACGCTACCACTCATCCCTCTGAATGGCCCTCGTAGCTGCCCGGCATTATACTCTCTCCCTACTCTGTCCTTTGATGGGTTTGTCAAGTTGGCACAACGAGTAAAGTCCGGCTCTCCGGCGGACCCGCTTAGACCTGCCCTCTTCAGAGATTCCTCTTTTCAGGGGCGTACTGCGGTGTGTTCACTGATCAATCTTTCCTTGACTTCAGGTACGGTTCCTGCCAAGTGGAAGCAGGCGGTGGTTTCCCCAATCCTGAAAAAACCATCATTGGATCCTTTAAAACCGGAAAACTACCGCCCGATTTCATTGCTTCCCTGGCCGGCCAAAGTCATGGAGGCCCACGTCAACCTGGCTTTAACTGAGCACATGGGCCAATGTCCTCGATCCTATGCAGAATGGGTTCCGTGCTGGCCACAGCATGGAGACTGCCCTTCTTGCAATGGTAGAACATCTGCGGAGTGTGTTGGATGCAGGTCAAACGGCAGCGCTTATTTTATTAGACCTCAGCGCTGCCTTTGACACGGTGTCCCATCGCATCCTTCTGCACCGCCTGGAGGACATTGGCATCTGTGGCTCTGCTCTGCAGTAGTTCCGCAGTGCAGTGGTTCCGCTCCTTCCTTAGCGAGCGCTCCTTCTGCGTTGCCACCCCTCCTTTTCAGTCCAAATTCCATCAGTTGGACCTGGGGGTCCCTCAGGGCTCCTCGCTGAGTCCCACGCTTTTCAACTTGTACGTGCGGCCGCTGGCTGATGTCACCAGTCAATGGGGCCTAACCATGGTCTCATATGCCGACGACACGCAGCTAGCGGTCACGATCAGCAGGGATGCCGAACAGGATGCCCCCAGGTTTCGAGATGGACTGAGAGAGGTGGCCAGCTGGATGAATAACAACTGTGTCCAGCTGAACGCGAAAAAAACTGAGGTGATGATCGTTGGGTAGGGAGCTGACCGCTGGGGTGGCGTCTGGTGGCCTCCAGAGTTAGGGCCGGCCCCTACACCAGTGATGGAACTTAGGAACCTGGGAGTGTGGCTAGATCACACCCTTTGCTTTACTACCCACACTAAGAGAGTGGCGGCATGCTGTTTCGGTGTCCTGCGCGGGCTAAGGCCGGTGCTCAAATTTTTTGATGCCCCGACGAGACAGCTAGTTATACAAGCGACGATCATCTCCCAGCTGGACTATGCCAGCTCGCTCCTGCTGGGAGTAAACCAATCTGATATCATTCGCTCGCAGCGAGTACAGAATGCTGCTGCGAGAGCAGTGGTAGGCCTGCCGAGGTCCTGTCCCACTTCTAATACCCTGCGGTCCCTACACTGGTTGCCAATTAAAAGTCGAATCCACTTTAAAGCCCTTAGCCTTGCTTTTAAAATTTTAAAAGGATCGGCACCTGAGATCCTTAATAATCTTTTATCCGCCTATATCCCGACTCGCTCTCTCAGATCTCTTGGGCAATCTCTTGCGGTTATTCCGCGTTTCAGGCTTAGCCGGATGGGCGGTTGTTTCTTTCGTGTGAGAGCTGCGGCTCTCTGGAACTCCCTCCCTTTGGAAATCCGCCTGTTAGAGGATCTATTAGCATTCCGTAGGGCCGTGAAAACTCACTTGTTTTAATTCCTTCACATGGAGTCGTGTACTTTTCTGTTTCCTTCTGCGTTGTGTTATGTCCACCTTTTCCATGTGCCAGGACGCTCCTTAGCTGGAGCATCTGTGCGCAAAATAAATGATAATAACATAACATAACATAACATAACCCAATGACACCACATGATGACACAAGACACCACATGACACTTGACACCACATGACAACACATAACAACACATGACAACACATGACACATGACACCACATGACAACACATGAAACATGATGGCACATGGCACCACATGACACCATGTGACACATGACACATGACACAACATAACATCACATGACACACGATGACAACACATGCCACAGGACACATGAAACCACATGATACATGATGACACATGACATCACATGGCACTTGACACCACATGACAACACAGGACACCACATGACAACACATGAAACATGATGGCACATGATACCATGTCACACATGACACATGACACCACATAATGACATAAGACACCACAGGACACAACATGACACCACATGACACATGACACCATATGACACTTGACACCACATGACAACACATGACACCAGATGACACAGGACACCATATGACAACACATAAAACATGATGGCACGTGACACCACATGACACCATGTGACACATGACACAACATGACACCACATGACACATGATGACAACACATGACACATGTCACAGGACACATGAAACCACATGATACATGATGACACATGACACCACATGATACATGGTAACACATGACAACACATGACACATGACAACACATGATGACACATGACACATGACACCACATGACTCTTGAAGTAATATCAAGAAAGGACTAGCTAAGTTGCGTTTTTGGCGAGACTCAGAAGGTGAGACTCAGAAGGTACGTCTGTGGGCAAACCATTTGGTTTGGTCATGAAGCCCTCACCCACCAACCTAGTTGGTGGCATGCTTCATCATCGGGCCCACCACAGTGACACCGAATGTGTCCCGGGTGTGCTGAGACTCCAGATTACTGAGGAGCTGGTATACTTACTGAGTGTGCTGTGATATGTGGATGTGAACATGATGTTTAAAAGCTATGCAGGTGGTCCCAGTTCCCGAGGGTATAAGGATAATTTTAATACCTGGGTCCCTGCTAGCAAATAAAAAGGTTTGCCAGAACAAGTCATTCCAAGGTGAGGTGGCCGTTGAAACTACCAGGACCTCCGTTTTATCTGGATTCATTTTTAGTAGATTCATCGTCATCCAGCTCACCGTGAACCGTAGTATATTCTGGGCCATGGACTGAGCCGATGTTGTATTGTCGATACTCAGCAACAGCTGAGTATCATCGGCGTAATTAAAGACTTTACAGCCCATGTTCACCAGGGAGTCTATCAGTAGTTGCAGATAAAGATTAAACAAGAGTGGCGAGAGTGCGGACCCTTGCGGGACTCCACACTCCAGAACCCCCACCTCAGAGACACGATCTGCTAGCTGGATCATCTGAGTCCTCTCTAGCAAGAAAGATTTTAACCATTGGAGGGCCTGGTCTTTTATCCCAGCTACAACCAGTCTGTCCAGAAGCAAGACATGGCTGACAGTATCAAACGCCACTGAAAGATCTAAAAGTATCAGGGCGCTTGGTTTTTTACTGTCAGCCATGCATCTAAGCTCATCCAGCACCGAGAGCATTACTAACTCGGTGCTATGATGGGCACGAAACCCCGCTTGCCGCTCCTGGAGTAGATGATATGACTCCAGGAAGGGTGACAGTGATTTTAATACATGCTGTTCTAAAATCTTGGACAGGAAAGGTAGCTGGGATATTGGCCTGTAGTTTTTCAAGCAGGTCGGATCAGCCCCTGTTTTTTTTATCAAGGGTTTGACGCGTGCCTCTTTAAAACTAGCTGATAATAGGCCTGTGTCTAGAGAGTTGTTTAAAAGGCCTAGGATCTGGTCCTCCAAAATGGGGAGCGCCATCCGGAAGATTCCAGGGGGGCAAGGGTCTGCGGGGGAGCCTGACTTAGTTGAGATGGCGAGCTGTCTAAGAGTTGTAGAATCTATACTAGGGAATCTAGAGATAGTAGAGGTCTGAGGAATTTGGGGGGCCGGTAAAATAGTAGGCATATTAGGGATATCCTTCTTAATATCTACCAGAATGGTTGCCACTTTCTCAAGGAAGTAGTCTTGGAAGGTGTTACAATCTATCACTGTATCTACCCGTTCATCCTTCTTACTTAATTCTTTTAAGATTTTGAAGGTTTCTTTCTGGACATTTACTGCATTTTTTATGCGGGTTTCATAATAGTCCTTTTTAGTTGATACAATCAGTTTTTTGTACATCTTCAGAAATGTTTTATAAAGTTCGCGGTCTGTATCATCTTTAGACTTTCTCCAGCATCTCTCAAGGTGGCGAAGCTTTCTTTTTTGATCCCTCAAGCTCTGGGTAAACCAAGGGGCCCCTTTTTCCGCGCCCTTTATTTTCTGTGTCTTTTCCGGGGCTATCTGGTCGATAGACTGTCTAAGACTCGCGACTATGGTGTTGTAATTTTGATCTAAATCTAGATTATCATGTGGGCTCGTTGACTGTTGTACATATTTGGAAAGGGCGTCGGTTAGGGCCCCACTACATGATGACACAAGACACCACATCCACTTCCGCTCGGTTCACACAAGAGGTACCGACGGGCAGAGCGGGGCCTCATTCTCCCGAGCGGTTGCCGGGTGAGGTGAGGTCATCACCCACACAAAGCTGGGAAGAAGCCTTGTCCCCTTTCCTCCAGTGAACATTGGAGAACATAGCTCCTGGTAGATATGTGACTTCTCTTGAGCGCAATTTTTCTACTGTTCCTCATATTTCAACAATGTTGTCAGTAGTAGCATCTTTGTTTAAAAGGTCCTGAAGAAAGCCGGGGTAGTTCCCCTACAGGCTGAAACATGTTGACCGTCTCACTCAGCGCCACAAGGGTAGTATCTTTTGCAACTACTCGGCGTGTTTTTTAACTTTTGATACCTAGATTTATAACTGAAAACTTTTTTCTATGTCTAAGTAATCATTTTTAGCCACCACGATAATTTGAGCACTACACTTTATGAACACTATTCAGTTGAGGAACAATTTACATAGACTTTCTATGTTTTCCTGACACTAATATGGTCAGGAGAGGTTTTGAATAATCTTCAACTCCCATATGATGATGTTCCACCAACTGGGTGGTCTGATGGGATTTATTCAAACCCCTGTGACTTATCAGTTTTGTGTGCCATCTGCTACTATATCCTATTGCTTCACAGTCGCATGCCCATACACACACCACCTTCAGACTTGATCTACTCTTTTGTGTATTGTGTATTGAATTTGGGGAGCGAGTAGACAGGTCATTAAACTTTCCCCTTGACCCCCCCAGTGTTTTTGAGGACAAGACACCACATGACACCACAGGACACAACAACACCACATGACACATGACACCATATGACACTTGACACCACATGACAACACATAACAACACATGACAACACACGACACATGACATCATATGAAACATGATGGCACATGGCACCACATGACACATGACACAACATAATACCACATGACACACGATGACAACACATGACACTTGCCACAGGACACATGAAACCACATGATACATGATGACACATGACACCAAATGACAACACATGGCAACACATGACACATGACAGCACATGACACAAGACACCACAGGACAACACATTAAACATGACGACACATGACACCACATGAGAACCTCATGACACCACATGATACATGATGACACATGACACCACATGACACCACATGACACCAATGACACATGACATCATATGACACCACATAACACATGACACCACATGACACCTCATGACACCAATTGACATATGACACAACATGACACCACATGAAAACACAAGACACAACATGACAACACATGAAACCACAAGACATTATTTGACACATGATAACACATGACGACACATGATGAAACATGACATTTTATGATGACACATGACGACACATGATGACACATGACATCACATGACACCACATGACAATACATGACACCACATAACACATGACACAACACATGACAACATATGATGCGACATGACACCACATGACACCACATGACTGATGACACATGACACCTGATGAAACATGACACCACATGACTGACAACACATTAAACATGATGATACATGATGACACATGACACCACATGAAACATTTTGACATATGCCACATGACACATGAAAACACATGACACCACATGGCACATGACACCACATGACACAACATGACACCGCATGACACTTGACACCAGAGGACACCACATGATGAAACATGATGGCACATGACACCATGTGACACATGACACATGACACAACATGACACATGATGACAACACATGGTACAGGACGCATGAAACAACATGATACATGATGACACATGATACCACTTGATACATGACGACACATGACAACACATGACACATGACACCACATGACTCTTGACACCACATGGCAACACATGACACTTGACAGCACATGACACAAGGCACCACATGACAACACATGAAACATGATGACAAATGACACCACATACCACATGATACATGACGACACATTATACCACATGACACATGACACCACATGACACCACATGACACATGACACCACATGACAAAACATGACACATGATGACACATGACACCACATGAAAACACATGACACCAATTGACACATGACACAACATGACACCACATAACACATGACACATGACACCACATGACAGCACATGAAAACACATGACACAATACACAACATGACAACACATGAAACATGACAACATATGACACCACATGACACCAATTGACACATGACAACACATGACGACACATGAAATTACGTGATGACACATGACAACATATGATGACACATGACACCACATGACAATACATGACACATGACAGCACATGATAGCACATGACACCACATGACACATGACACCACATGACACATGAAACCACATGACAATACATGACACATGACAACACATAACAATACATGACACATAACACATGATGACACATGACACCACATGACACCACATAATACCACATGACTGGTGACACATGACAGCTGATGAAACATGATACCACATGACTGACAACACATAACACATGATGATGCATGATGGCACGTGCCACATGACACCACATGACACATGAAAACACATGACAACACATGACAACTAATGACACCACATGATGACACAAGACACCACATGACACCAAAGAACACAACAACACCAAATGACACATGATAGCATATGATACTTGACACCACATGACAACACATGACAACACATGACACATGACACCACATGACAACACATGAAACATGATGGTACATGACACCACATGACACCATGTGAGACATGACACATGACAGATCATGACACCACATGACACAGGACACATGAAACCACATGATACATGATGACACATGACATCACATGGCACTTGACATCAGAGGACACCACATGACAACACATGAAACAGGATGGCATATGACACCATGTGACACATGACACCATATGACACATGACACCACATGACAACACATGACACAGGACACCACATGACAACACATAAAACATGATGGCACATGACACCATATGACACCATGTGACACATGACACATGAAACAACATGACACCACATGACACATGATGACAATAAAAAAAAAAAAAAAAAAACACATGTCACAGGACACATGAAACCACATGATATATGATGACACATGATACCACATGATACATGACAACACATGACAACACATGACATTACAACAGATGACACATGACAACACATGACAACACATGACACATAACACAAGACATCACATGACAACACAACACCACGACACCACATGACACCACATAACACATGACACATGATGACACATGATACCACATGACTGACAACACATGATGACACATGTTGACACTTGATGACACATGAAACATGACGACACATGACACCACATGACAATACATGACACAAGACACCACATGACACCAATTACACATGACACCACATGATACATGATTACACGTGACACCATATGACAACACATGACACATAACACATGACAAAACATGATGAAATATGACATCACATGACACATGATGACACATGACACCACATGACACTGCATGACATGACACATGACAACACATGACACATGACACCACATGACACCACATGACAACACATGACACAAGACACCACATGACAACACATGAAACATGATGACAAATGACAGCACGTGATATCACATGATACATGATGACACGTTATACCACATGACACCACATGACACCACATGACACATGACACCACAATACACCACATGACACATGACACATGATGATACATGACACCACAAGACAACACAACACCACATTACAACACATGACAACATATGACACAAGACACCACATGAAATCACATGAAACATGACACCACATGACAACATATGATACATGACACCACATGACACCAATTGACATATGACACATGATGACACATGACACCAACTGATGACCCATGACAACACATGACACCACATGTCACATGATGACATATGATACCACATGACTGACAACACGTGATGACACATGTTTCATGACACCACATGACACATGACGACACATGACAGCACATGACACCACATGACACATGACAACACATGACGACACATGATGCAACATGACATTACATGACAACACATGACACATGGCACCACATAGCACCACATGACACCACATGAAACCACATGACACATGATACCACTTGATAGTACACGACACATAATGAAACATCTCAACACATGACACATGATAAGACATGACACGACCTGATACATGATGACACATGATGACTCATGACGAAACATGCCACCACATGCCACCACATGACACATGACAACACATTACACCACATGACAACACATGACAACACATGATAACACATGACACCACATGACGATGCATGACACCACATAACGACAAACGATAACACATGACACATGACACAAGATACCACATGGCACAACATGACACATGACACTTGACACCACATGGCAACACATGAAACATGATGACACATGACACCACATGACACCACATGAGGAGACATGATGACACATGACACAACATGACTGACAACACATGACACATGATGACATTTGATGACACAAGACACCACATGAAACATGATGACACATCACACCACATGACACCACATGACGACACATGACACATGACACCATATGACACATGACAACACATGACCACACAAGACACCACATGACAATGCATGAAACATGATGACAAATGACACCACATGACACCACATGGCACCACATGACACATGACGACACATTATACCACATGACACCACATGACACCACATAATACCACATGACACCACAAGTCACCAATTGACACATGATGACCACAGGACTCATCGATACAAAAGGGGATGATGGACAGAACGTTTGAGCAAATCAAACACTCACCCCCAGTCAACTGATCTGGGTTTAATCCATCACCATTCTTTAGCCCACTCAGCCACCCCATTTCAGACATGGCTATATGCAAATCAGTCTGACCCTGTGCCTCATGGGAACAGTCCAGCCCGAACTGCCAAGCCATGTCTTCCATGGACCGGAAACAAGCATCCTGGGACCGGTTTCGGATTCATAATCCTCATCAGCCAGGCTATCTTGAATCCAGTGGCCAAGTGAGCAAGGGACTCACGTCTGAGCATACCCTGCCACACTTAGGGCGAACAAAGCGATACAAAAGGGGATGATGGACGGAACGTTTGAGCAAATCAAACACTCACCCCCAGTCAACTGATCTGGGTTTAATCCATCACCATTCTTTAGCCCACTAAGCCACCCCATTTCAGACATGGCTATATGCAAATCAGTCATGATACACATGATATCACATGACACATGACACCATATGACAAAAAATGACACATGATGACACATGACAACATATGACACCACATGACACCACATGACACCAATTGACACATGACACAACATGACACCACATAACACATGAAAACACATGACAAAAGACACAACATGACAACACATGAAACATGACAACATATGACACCACATGACACCACAAGACACCAATTGACACATGACAACATATGACGACACATGATGAAACATGACATTACATGATGACACATGACACATGAAGCCACATGACAATACATGACAACACATAACAACACATGACACACAACACATGACACCTCATGACTGATGACACATGACACCTGATGAACCATGATACCACATGACTGACAACACATTAAAGATGATGATACATGATGACACATGACACCACATGAAACATGATGACATGTGTCACATGACACCACATGACACATGAAAACACATGACAACACATGATACCAAATGACACCACATGGCACATGACATCACATGATGACACATGACACCACATGACACAACATGACACCACATGACTGGTGACACATGACAGCTGATGAAACATGATACCACATGACTGACAACACATTATACATGATGATACATGATGACACGTGCCACATGACACCACATGACACATGAAAACACATGACAACACATGACACCTAATGACACCACAGCATGACATAAGACACCACATGACACATGACACCATATGATACTTGACAACACATGACAACACATGACACCACATGACAACACATGAAACATGATGGCACATGGCACCACATGACACCATGTAACACATGACACATGACACAACATAACACCACATGACACACGATGACAACACATGACACATGCCACAAGACACATGAAACCACATGATACATGATGACACATGACATCAAATGGCACTTGACACCACATGACAACACATGACAACACAGGACACCACATGACAACACATGAAACATGATGGCACATGACATCATATCACACATGACACATGATACCACATAATGACACAAGACACCACAGGACACAACATGACACCACATGACATGATACCATATGACACATGACACATGATGACATATGACACCACATGCCAATACATGACACATGACACCACATGACAACACATGACACCACATGACACAGGACACCACATGACAACATATACATCATGATGGCACGTGACACCACATGACACCATGTGACACATGACACAACATGACACCACATGACACATGATGACAACACATGACACATGTCACAGGACACATGAAACCACATGATACATGGTGACACATGATACCACATGATACATGGCAACATATGACAACACATGACAACACATGATGACACATGACACCACATGACACCATATGACACTTGACACCACATGACAACATATAACAACACATGGCAACACATGACACCACATGACAACACATGAAACATGATGGCACATGGCACCACATGACACCATGTAACACATGACACATGACACAACATAACACCACATGACACACGATGACAACACATGACACATGCCACAAGACACATGAAACCACATGATACATGATGACACATGACATCACATGGCACTTGACACCACATGACAACACATGACAACACAGGACACCACATGACAACACATGAAACATGATGGCACATGACACCATGTCACACATGACACATGACACCACATAATGACACAAGACACCACAGGACACAACATGACACCACATGACATGATACCATATGACACATGACACATGATGACATAAAACACCACATGCCAATACATGACACATGACACCACATGACAACACATGACACCACATGACACAGGACACCACATGACAACACATAAAACATGATGGCACGTGACACCACATGACACCATGTGACACATGACACAACATGACACCACATTATGACAACACATGACACATGTCACAGGACACATGAAACCACATGATACATGGTGACACATGACACCACATGATACATGGCAACACATGACAACACATGATAACACATGACGACACATGACACCACATGACACAAGACACCACATGACAACACATGAAACATGATGACACATGACACCACATGACACATGATGACAACACATGATACAGGACACATGAAACAACATGATACATGATGACACATGACACCACATGATACATGATGACACATGACACTACATGACAACACATGACGACACATGACACCACATGACACATGACACCACATGATAACACAAGGCAACACATGACATATGACAGCACATGACACAAGACACCACATGATAACACATTAAACATGATGACACATGACACCACATGACACTTGACAGCACATGACACTAGACACCACTTGACAACACATGATACATGATGACAAATGACACCACATGATACCACATGATACATGACGACACATTATATCACATGACACATGACACCACATGACACATGATACCACATGACACATGACACCACATAACACACGAAACATGATAACACATGACACATGAGTACACATGATGACACATCATGACACATGACACCACATGATGACACATGACACATGAAACATAATGACACATGACACCACATGCCAATACATGACACATGACACCACATGACACATAACACCATGTGACACAACATGACACCACATGACAAATGACACCACATGACAAATGACACCACATAACACCACATGACACATGACACCACATGACAAATGACATCACATGACACTTGACACCACATGACACAAAACACCACATGACACAACATGACACAACATGACACCACATGACACATGACACATGATGACATATGACACCACATGCCAATACATGACACATGACAACACATGACAATACATGACACCACATGACTCATAACACCACGTGACACATGACACCACATGACAAATGACACCACATGACACCACATGACACATAACACCACGTGACACATGACAAATGACACCACATGACACCACATGACACATAACACCACGTGACACATGACACCACATGACACCACATGACACATGACAACACATGACACCACATGATACATGAAGACACAAGACACCACATGAAACATGACGACACATCACACCACATGACGACACATCACACCACATGACAACACATGACACCACATGACACCAATTGACACATGACAACACATGACACATAATACATGACAACACATGATGACACATGACACTTGATGATACATAACACCGCATGACACAAGACACATGACACCACATGACACATGACACTTGACACCACATGACAGCACATGACACCACATGAGAACACATGAAACATGATGACAAATGACACCACATGACACCACATGATACATGAAGACACATTATACCACATGACACATGACACCACATGACACCACATGACATGACATCACATGACACATGACACCACATGTCACCAATTGATACATGACGACCACAGGACTCATGACACCACATTACGACACAATATACCACATGACACATGACACATGATGATACATGACACCACATGACAAAACATGACACATGATGACACATGACACCACATGACAACACATGACACCACATGACACCAATTGAAACATGACACAACATGACACCACATGACACATGACACCACATGACAACACATGAAAACACAAGACACAACATGACAACACATGAAACATGACACCACATGACACCAATTGACACATGACAACACATGACAACACATGATGACACATGACATTACACCACATGACACCACATGTCACAGGTCACCACATGACAATACATGAAACATGATGGCACATGACACCACATGACAATACATGACACATGACAACACATAACAATACATGACACATAACACATGATGACACATGACACCACATGACACCACATGACTGGTGACACATGACAGCTGATTAAACACGATACCACATGACTGACAACACATTACACATGATGAAACATGATGACACATGCCACATGACACATGAAAACACATGACAACACATGACACCTAATGACACCACATGACACATGACACCACATGATAACACAAGACACCACATGAAACCTTATGACACCACATGACAACACATGTCACAGGTCACCACATGACACATGAAACATGATGGCACATGACACCACATGACACCATGTGACACATGACACATGACACAACATGACTCCACATGACACACGCCACAGGACACATGAAACCACATGATGACATATGACACCACATGATACATGACAACACATGACACATGACAACACGACGACACATGGCACTTAACACCAAATGACAACACATGAAAAATGATGGCACATGACACCACATGACACCATGTGACACATGACACCACATGATGACACAAGACACCACAGGACACAACATGATACCACATGACACATGACACCATATGACACTTTACACCACATGACAACACATGACACATGACACCACATGACATCATGTGACACATGACACATGACACATGACACAATATGACACCACATGACACATGATGACAACACATGACATGCCACAGGACACATGAAACCACATGATACATGATGACACATGACACCACATGATACATGACAACACATTACAACACATGACACCACATGACAACACATGAAACATGACGACACATAACACCACATGATACCACATGTCACATGACACATGATATCACATGACTGACAACACATGATGACACATGATGACATTTGATGACACAAGACACCACATGAAACATGATGACACATGACACCACATGACACCACATGACACCACATGATACATGATTACACATGACAACATATGACAACACATGACACAACACATGACAACACATGATGAAATATGACACCACATGACACATGACAACACATGACACATGACACCACATGACAACAGTTGACACATGACAGCACATGATAACACATGAAACATGACGACAAATGACACCACATGATACCACATGATACATGATGACACACTATACCACATGACACATGATATCACATGACATGACACCACATGACAAAAAATGACAACACATGAAACATGACAACATATGACACCACATGACATCACAAGACACCAATTGACACATGACAACATATGACGACACATGATGAAACATGACATTACATGATGACACATGACAACACATGATGACACATGAAGCCACATGACAATACATGACACATGACAACACATAACAACACATGACACATACCACATGACACCACATGACTGATGACACATGACACCTGATGAACCATGATACCACATGACTAACAACACATTAAACATAATGATACATGATGACACATGACACTACATGACACATGAAAACACATGACACCACATGACACAACATGACACCACATGACTGGTGACACATGATAGCTGATGAAACATGATATCACATGACTGACAACACATTACACATGATGATACATGATGACACGTGCCGCATGACACCACATGACACATGAAAACACATGACAACACATTCTTTTTGGAGAAAGTTAAGACCATTTATCAGTTGTTTCCCAGCACGACGCTACCACTCATCCCTCTGAATGGCCCTCGTAGCTGCCCGGCATTATACTCTCTCCCTACTCTGTCCTTTGATGGGTTTGTCAAGTTGGCACAACGAGTAAAGTCCGGCTCTCCGGCGGACCCGCTTAGACCTGCCCTCTTCAGAGATTCCTCTTTTCAGGGGCGTACTGCGGTGTGTTCACTGATCAATCTTTCCTTGACTTCAGGTACGGTTCCTGCCAAGTGGAAGCAGGCGGTGGTTTCCCCAATCCTGAAAAAACCATCATTGGATCCTTTAAAACCGGAAAACTACCGCCCGATTTCATTGCTTCCCTGGCCGGCCAAAGTCATGGAGGCCCACGTCAACCTGGCTTTAACTGAGCACATGGGCCAATGTCCTCGATCCTATGCAGAATGGGTTCCGTGCTGGCCACAGCATGGAGACTGCCCTTCTTGCAATGGTAGAACATCTGCGGAGTGTGTTGGATGCAGGTCAAACGGCAGCGCTTATTTTATTAGACCTCAGCGCTGCCTTTGACACGGTGTCCCATCGCATCCTTCTGCACCGCCTGGAGGACATTGGCATCTGTGGCTCTGCTCTGCAGTAGTTCCGCAGTGCAGTGGTTCCGCTCCTTCCTTAGCGAGCGCTCCTTCTGCGTTGCCACCCCTCCTTTTCAGTCCAAATTCCATCAGTTGGACCTGGGGGTCCCTCAGGGCTCCTCGCTGAGTCCCACGCTTTTCAACTTGTACGTGCGGCCGCTGGCTGATGTCACCAGTCAATGGGGCCTAACCATGGTCTCATATGCCGACGACACGCAGCTAGCGGTCACGATCAGCAGGGATGCCGAACAGGATGCCCCCAGGTTTCGAGATGGACTGAGAGAGGTGGCCAGCTGGATGAATAACAACTGTGTCCAGCTGAACGCGAAAAAAACTGAGGTGATGATCGTTGGGAAGGGAGCTGACCGCTGGGGTGGCGTCTGGTGGCCTCCAGAGTTAGGGCCGGCCCCTACACCAGTGATGGAACTTAGGAACCTGGGAGTGTGGCTAGATCACACCCTTTGCTTTACTACCCACACTAAGAGAGTGGCGGCATGCTGTTTCGGTGTCCTGCGCGGGCTAAGGCCGGTGCTCAAATTTTTTGATGCCCCGACGAGACAGCTAGTTATACAAGCGACGATCATCTCCCAGCTGGACTATGCCAGCTCGCTCCTGCTGGGAGTAAACCAATCTGATATCATTCGCTCGCAGCGAGTACAGAATGCTGCTGCGAGAGCAGTGGTAGGCCTGCCGAGGTCCTGTCCCACTTCTAATACCCTGCGGTCCCTACACTGGTTGCCAATTAAAAGTCGAATCCACTTTAAAGCCCTTAGCCTTGCTTTTAAAATTTTAAAAGGATCGGCACCTGAGATCCTTAATAATCTTTTATCCGCCTATATCCCGACTCGCTCTCTCAGATCTCTTGGGCAATCTCTTGCGGTTATTCCGCGTTTCAGGCTTAGCCGGATGGGCGGTTGTTTCTTTCGTGTGAGAGCTGCGGCTCTCTGGAACTCCCTCCCTTTGGAAATCCGCCTGTTAGAGGATCTATTAGCATTCCGTAGGGCCGTGAAAACTCACTTGTTTTAATTCCTTCACATGGAGTCGTGTACTTTTCTGTTTCCTTCTGCGTTGTGTTATGTCCACCTTTTCCATGTGCCAGGACGCTCCTTAGCTGGAGCATCTGTGCGCAAAATAAATGATAATAACATAACATAACATAACATAACCCAATGACACCACATGATGACACAAGACACCACATGACACTTGACACCACATGACAACACATAACAACACATGACAACACATGACACATGACACCACATGACAACACATGAAACATGATGGCACATGGCACCACATGACACCATGTGACACATGACACATGACACAACATAACACCACATGACACACGATGACAACACATGCCACAGGACACATGAAACCACATGATACATGATGACACATGACATCACATGGCACTTGACACCACATGACAACACATGACAACACAGGACACCACATGACAACACATGAAACATGATGGCACATGATACCATGTCACACATGACACATGACACCACATAATGACACAAGACACCACAGGACACAACATGACACCACATGACACATGACACCATATGACACTTGACACCACATGACAACACATGACACCAGATGACACAGGACACCATATGACAACACATAAAACATGATGGCACGTGACACCACATGACACCATGTGACACATGACACAACATGACACCACATGACACATGATGACAACACATGACACATGTCACAGGACACATGAAACCACATGATACATGATGACACATGACACCACATGATACATGGTAACACATGACAACACATGACACATGACAACACATGATGACACATGACACATGACACCACATGACTCTTGAAGTAATATCAAGAAAGGACTAGCTAAGTTGCGTTTTTGGCGAGACTCAGAAGGTGAGACTCAGAAGGTACGTCTGTGGGCAAACCATTTGGTTTGGTCATGAAGCCCTCACCCACCAACCTAGTTGGTGGCATGCTTCATCATCGGGCCCACCACAGTGACACCGAATGTGTCCCGGGTGTGCTGAGACTCCAGATTACTGAGGAGCTGGTATACTTACTGAGTGTGCTGTGATATGTGGGTGTGAACATGATGTTTAAAAGCTATGCAGGTGGTCCCAGTTCCCGAGGGTATAAGGATAATTTTAATACCTGGGTCCCTGCTAGCAAATAAAAAGGTTTGCCAGAACAAGTCATTCCAAGGTGAGGTGGCCGTTGAAACTACCAGGACCTCCGTTTTATCTGGATTCATTTTTAGTAGATTCATCGTCATCCAGCTCACCGTGAACCGTAGTATATTCTGGGCCATGGACTGAGCCGATGTTGTATTGTCGATACTCAGCAACAGCTGAGTATCATCGGCGTAATTAAAGACTTTACAGCCCATGTTCACCAGGGAGTCTATCAGTAGTTGCAGATAAAGATTAAACAAGAGTGGCGAGAGTGCGGACCCTTGCGGGACTCCACACTCCAGAACCCCCACCTCAGAGACACGATCTGCTAGCTGGATCATCTGAGTCCTCTCTAGCAAGAAAGATTTTAACCATTGGAGGGCCTGGTCTTTTATCCCAGCTACAACCAGTCTGTCCAGAAGCAAGACATGGCTGACAGTATCAAACGCCACTGAAAGATCTAAAAGTATCAGGGCGCTTGTTTTTTTACTGTCAGCCATGCATCTAAGCTCATCCAGCACCGAGAGCATTACTAACTCGGTGCTATGATGGGCACGAAACCCCGCTTGCCGCTCCTGGAGTAGATGATATGACTCCAGGAAGGGTGACAGTGATTTTAATACATGCTGTTCTAAAATCTTGGACAGGAAAGGTAGCTGGGATATTGGCCTGTAGTTTTTCAAGCAGGTCGGATCAGCCCCTGTTTTTTTTATCAAGGGTTTGACGCGTGCCTCTTTAAAACTAGCTGATAATAGGCCTGTGTCTAGAGAGTTGTTTAAAAGGCCTAGGATCTGGTCCTCCAAAATGGGGAGCGCCATCCGGAAGATTCCAGGGGGGCAAGGGTCTGCGGGGGAGCCTGACTTAGTTGAGATGGCGAGCTGTCTAAGAGTTGTAGAATCTATACTAGGGAATCTAGAGATAGTAGAGGTCTGAGGAATTTGGGGGGCCGGTAAAATAGTAGGCATATTAGGGATATCCTTCTTAATATCTACCAGAATGGTTGCCACTTTCTCAAGGAAGTAGTCTTGGAAGGTGTTACAATCTATCACTGTATCTACCCGTTCATCCTTCTTACTTAATTCTTTTAAGATTTTGAAGGTTTCTTTCTGGACATTTACTGCATTTTTTATGCGGGTTTCATAATAGTCCTTTTTAGTTGATACAATCAGTTTTTTGTACATCTTCAGAAATGTTTTATAAAGTTCGCGGTCTGTATCATCTTTAGACTTTCTCCAGCATCTCTCAAGGTGGCGAAGCTTTCTTTTTTGATCCCTCAAGCTCTGGGTAAACCAAGGGGCCCCTTTTTCCGCGCCCTTTATTTTCTGTGTCTTTTCCGGGGCTATCTGGTCGATAGACTGTCTAAGACTCGCGACTATGGTGTTGTAATTTTGATCTAAATCTAGATTATCATGTGGGCTCGTTGACTGTTGTACATATTTGGAAAGGGCGTCGGTTAGGGCCCCACTACATGATGACACAAGACACCACATGACACCACAGGACACAACAACACCACATGACACATGACACCATATGACACTTGACACCACATGACAACACATAACAACACATGACAACACACGACACATGACATCATATGAAACATGATGGCACATGGCACCACATGACACATGACACAACATAATACCACATGACACACGATGACAACACATGACACTTGCCACAGGACACATGAAACCACATGATACATGATGACACATGACACCAAATGACAACACATGGCAACACATGACACATGACAGCACATGACACAAGACACCACAGGACAACACATTAAACATGACGACACATGACACCACATGAGAACCTCATGACACCACATGATACATGATGACACATGACACCACATGACACCACATGACACCAATGACACATGACATCATATGACACCACATAACACATGACACCACATGACACCTCATGACACCAATTGACATATGACACAACATGACACCACATGAAAACACAAGAAACAACATGACAACACATGAAACCACAAGACATTATTTGACACATGATAACACATGACGACACATGATGAAACATGACATTTTATGATGACACATGACGACACATGATGACACATGACATCACATGACACCACATGACAATACATGACACCACATAACACATGACACAACACATGACAACATATGATGCGACATGACACCACATGACACCACATGACTGATGACACATGACACCTGATGAAACATGACACCACATGACTGACAACACATTAAACATGATGATACATGATGATACATGACACCACATGAAACATTTTGACATATGCCACATGACACATGAAAACACATGACACCACATGGCACATGACACCACATGACACAACATGACACCGCATGACACTTGACACCAGAGGACACCACATGATGAAACATGATGGCACATGACACCATGTGACACATGACACATGACACAACATGACACATGATGACAACACATGGTACAGGACGCATGAAACAACATGATACATGATGACACATGATACCACTTGATACATGACGACACATGACAACACATGACACATGACACCACATGACTCTTGACACCACATGGCAACACATGACACTTGACAGCACATGACACAAGGCACCACATGACAACACATGAAACATGATGACAAATGACACCACATACCACATGATACATGACGACACATTATACCACATGACACATGACACCACATGACACCACATGACACATGACACCACATGACAAAACATGACACATGATGACACATGACACCACATGAAAACACATGACACCAATTGACACATGACACAACATGACACCACATAACACATGACACATGACACCACATGACAGCGCATGAAAACACATGACACAATACACAACATGACAACACATGAAACATGACAACATATGACACCACATGACACCAATTGACACATGACAACACATGACGACACATGAAATTACGTGATGACACATGACAACATATGATGACACATGACACCACATGACAATACATGACACATGACAGCACATGATAGCACATGACACCACATGACACATGACACCACATGACACATGAAACCACATGACAATACATGACACATGACAACACATAACAATACATGACACATAACACATGATGACACATGACACCACATGACACCACATAATACCACATGACTGGTGACACATGACAGCTGATGAAACATGATACCACATGACTGACAACACATAACACATGATGATACATGATGGCACGTGCCACATGACACCACATGACACATGAAAACACATGACAACACATGACAACTAATGACACCACATGATGACACAAGACACCACATGACACCACAGAACACAACAACACCAAATGACACATGATACCATATGATACTTGACACCACATGACAACACATGACAACACATGACACATGACACCACATGACAACACATGAAACATGATGGTACATGACACCACATGACACCATGTGAGACATGACACATGACAGATCATGACACCACATGACACAGGACACATGAAACCACATGATACATGATGACACATGACATCACATGGCACTTGACATCAGAGGACACCACATGACAACACATGAAACAGGATGGCATATGACACCATGTGACACATGACACCATATGACACATGACACCACATGACAACACATGACACAGGACACCACATGACAACACATAAAACATGATGGCACATGACACCATATGACACCATGTGACACATGACACATGAAACAACATGACACCACATGACACATGATGACAATACATGACACATGTCACAGGACACATGAAACCACATGATATATGATGACACATGATACCACATGATACATGACAACACATGACAACACATGACATTACAACAGATGACACATGACAACACATGACAACACATGACACATAACACAAGACACCACATGACAACACAACACCACGACACCACATGACACCACATAACACATGACACATGATGACACATGATACCACATGACTGACAACACATGATGACACATGTTGACACTTGATGACACATGAAACATGACGACACATGACACCACATGACAATACATGACACAAGACACCACATGACACCAATTACACATGACACCACATGATACATGATTACACGTGACACCATATGACAACACATGACATATAACACATGACAAAACATGATGAAATATGACATCACATGACACATGATGACACATGACACCACATGACACTGCATGACATGACACATGACAACACATGACACATGACACCACATGACACCACATGACAACACATGACACAAGACACCACATGACAACACATGAAACATGATGACAAATGACAGCACGTGATATCACATGATACATGATGACACGTTATACCACATAACACCACATGACACCACATGACACTTGACATCACATGACACCACATGATGACACATGTTGACACTTGATGACACAAGACACCACATGAAACATGACGACACATGACAATACATGACACATGACACCAATTGACACATGACACCACATGATTACACGTGACACCATATGACAACACATGACACAACATGATGAAATATGACACCACATGACACATGATGACACATGACACCACATGAACCCAATTGACACATGACACAACATGACACCACATAACACATGTCACATGACACCACAGGACAACACATGAAAACACATGACACAAGACACAACATGACAACACTTAAAACATGACAACACATGACACATGACACCACATGACAACACATGACAACACATGACAAATGACAACACATGATGACACATGACACCACATGAAACATGACGACACGACACCACATGACAATACATGACACATGATACCACATGACACCAATTGACACATGACACCACATGATACATGATTACATGTGACACCATATGACAACACATGACACATAACACATGACAAAACATGATGAAATATGACACCACATGACACCACATGACACTGCATGACACATGACACATGACAACACATGACACTTGACACCACATGACAACACATGACATCACATGACACACGACACCACATGACAACACATGAAACATGATGACAAATGACACCACATGATACATGATGACACATTATGACACATTATACCACATGACAGATGATACCACATGACACCACATGACACTTGACATCACATGACACCACATGATGACACATGATGACACATGTTGACACTTGATGATACAAGACACCACATGAAACATGATGACACATGACACCACATGATATTACATGACACCACATGACACCAATTGACACATGACACCACATGATACATGATTACATGTGCTACCATATGATAACACATGAGATATAACACATGACAAAACATGATGAAATATGACAACACATGACACATGATGACACATGACACCACATGACACATGACACCACATGACACATGATAACACATGATACATGACACCACATGCCAACACATGACAGCACATGACACAAGACACAACATGACAACACATGAAACATGATGAAAAATGACACCACATGATACCACATGATACATGATGACACATTATACCACATGACACATGACACCACATGACACTTGACATCACATGACACCACATGACACATGATGACACATGACGACACATGACACCACATGAAAACACATGATACCACATGACACCAATTGACACATGACACAACACGACAACACATAACACATGACACATGATACCACAGGACAACACATAACACAAGACACAACATGACAACACTTAAAACATGACAACACATGACACCACATGACACCACATGACAAATGACACCACATGATATCACATGATACATGATGACACATTATACCACATGACACCACATGACACTTGACATCACATGATACCACATGATGACACATGATGACACATGTTGACACTTGATGACACAAGACACCACATGAAACATGACGACACATGATACCACATGACAATACATGACACCACATGACACCAATTGACACATGACACCACATGATACATGATTACACGTGACACCATATGACAACACATGACACATAACACATGACAAAACATGATAAAATATGATACCACATGACACTGCATGACACATGACAACACATGACATATGACACTTGACACTACATGCCAACACATGACAGCACATGACACAAGACACCACATGACAACACATGAAACATGACACCACATGATACCACATGATACATGATGACACATTATACCACATGACATGACACCACATGACACTTGACATCACATGACACCACATGCCAAAACATGACACATGATGACACATGACGACACATGACACCACATGAAAACACATGACACCACATGACACCAATTGACATATGACACAACATGACACCACATAACACATGACACATGACACCACATGAAAACACATAAAAACACATGACACAAGACACAACATGACAACACTTAAAACATGACAACACATGACATATGACACCACATGACAAATGACAACACATGACAACACATGACACCAAATGACAACACATGGCAACACATAACACATGACAGCACATGACACAAGATACCTCATGACAACACATTAAAAATGACGACGCATGACACCACATGACACCTCATGACACCACATGATACATGATGACACATGACACCACATGACACCAATGACACATGACTTCATATGACACCACATAACACATGACACCACATGACACATGACATCACATGGAGAAGCGTGGCTCAGTGGTTAGAGGCGGCAGACCCGGATGCTGAGATCGGCCGTGGACCAGGGTTTGATTCCCCGCCTCGGCGGGTCTCGGGCTAAAAAATTCCACGGACTCGACAATTCTCGCTCCGGTGCCTACTCAACTCACGGGGTCACACTCTGTGACTCTGGGCAATAGCTTGCTTAATCTCCACTACGGGCCCCTGGCGGCGGGATGCCTGGCTTTCACCTTGTGGATACCCTGCCGGGGTATCTCACAGGGGAATACCAGGACGGGTTCCCTAAGCAAGCGCCTTGATACCTTTGGGTGATACGTGCGCTATATAAGTCTCAATACAATACATGACACCACAATACACCACATGACACATGACACCACATGACAAAACATGAATCATGACACATGATGACAATTGACACCACATGATGACACATGACAGCACATGACACCAATTGACACATGACACAACATGACACCACATGATACATGACACATGATAACACATGACAACACATGACACAACATGACACCACAAGACACCAATTGACACATGGCAACACATGATGACACATGATTACACATGGCGACACATGATGACACATGACAACACATGACAGAAGATACCATATGACAACACATGAAACATGCTGACACATGACACCACATGACAACACATGAAACAACATGACACTACTTATTACATGACACATGACACCACATAACACACAAAACATGATACCACATGACACCACAGAACAATTGACACATCATGACACATCATGACACATCATGACACATGACACCACATGACACATGACACATGATGACACATGACACCACATGCCAATACATGACACATGACACCACATGACAACACATGACACCACATGACACATAACACCACGTGATACAACATGACACCACATTACAAATGACACATGACACCACATGACACCACATGACACCACATAACACATGACACCACATGACACATTACATCACATGACACCACAATACACCACATGACACATGACGATACATGACACCACATGACAAAACATGAATCATGACACATGGCACCACATGATGACACATGACACCACATGACACCAATTGACACATGACACAACATGACACCACATGACACATGATACATGATAACACATGATAACACATGACAACACATGAAACATGATAATACATGATACAACATGACACCACAAGACACCAATTGACACATGACAACACATGATGACATATGACACATGGCGACACATGATGACACATGACACAACACCACATGACACAACATGACACCACATGACATCACACCACATGATACTTGACACCACATGACAACACATGACAACACATGACACATGACACCACATGACAACACATGACAACACATGAAACATGCTGACACATGACACCACATTACAACACATGACACAACATGACACCACTTAACACATGATACCACATAACAACACATGAAACATGATAACACATGATGCCACCTGACATCACAGAACAATTGACACATGACGACACATGATGACACATGATGACACATGACACATGATGACACATGACACCACATGACAACACATGACACCACGTGAGACACATGACACCACATGACAAATGACATCACATGACACCATGTGACACAACATGACACCACATGACACATGACACCAAATGACACATGACATCACATGACACATGACACCACATAACACATGACACCACATGATACATGATGACACATTATACCACATGACATGACACCACATGACACTTGACATCACATGACACCACATGCCAAAACATGACACATGATGACACATGACGACACATGACACCACATGAAAACACATGACACCACATGACACCAATTGACACATGACAAAACATGACACCACATAACACATGACACATGACACCACATGAAAACACATGAAAACACATGACACAAGACACAACATGACAACACTTAAAACATGACACATGACACCACATGACAAATGACAACACATGACGACACATAACACCAAATGACAACACATGGCAACACATGACACATGACAGCACATGACACAAGATACCTCATGACAACACATTAAAAATGACTACGCATGACACCACATGACACCTCATGACACCACATGATACATGATGACACATGACACCACATGACACCAATGACACATGACTTCATATGACACCACATAACACATGACACCACATGACACATGACATCACGTGGAGAAGCGTGGCTCAGTAGTTAGAGGCGGCAGACCCGGATGCTGAGATCGGCCGTGGACCAGGGTTCGATTCCCCGCCTCGGCGGGTCTCGGGCTCAAAAATTCCACGGACTCGACAATTCTCGCTCCGGTGCCTACTCAACTCACGGGGTCACACTCTGCGACTCTGGGCAGTAGCTTGCTTAATCTCCACTACGGGCCCCTCGCGGCGGGATGCCTGGCTTTCACCTTGTGGATACCCTGCCGGGGTATCTCACAGGGGAATACCAGGACGGGTTCCCTAAGCAAGCGCCTTGATACCTTTGAGTGATACGTGCGCTATATAAGTCTCAATACAATACATGACACCACAATACACCACATGACACATGACACCACATGACAAAACATGAATCATGACACATGATGACAATTGACACCACATGATGACACATGACAGCACATGACACCAATTGACACATGACACAACATGACACCACATGATACATGACACATGATAACACATGACAACACATGACACAACATGACACCACAAGACACCAATTGACACATGGCAACACATGATGACACATGATTACACATGGCGACACATGATGACACATGACAACACATGACAGAAGATACCATATGACAACACATGAAACATGCTGACACATGACACCACATGACAACACATGAAACAACATGACACTACTTATTACATGACACATGACACCACATAACACACAAAACATGATACCACATGACACCACAGAACAATTGACACATCATGACACATCATGACACATCATGACACATGACACCACATGACACATGACACATGATGACACATGACACCACATGCCAATACATGACACATGACACCACATGACAACACATGACACCACATGACACATAACACCACGTGATACAACATGACACCACATTACAAATGACACATGACACCACATGACACCACATGACACCACATAACACATGACACCACATGACACATTACATCACATGACACCACAATACACCACATGACACATGACGATACATGACACCACATGACAAAACATGAATCATGACACATGGCACCACATGATGACACATGACACCACATGACACCAATTGACACATGACACAACATGACACCACATGACACATGATACATGATAACACATGATAACACATGACAACACATGAAACATGACAATACATGATACAACATGACACCACAAGACACCAATTGACACATGACAACACATGATGACATATGACACATGGCGACACATGATGACACATGACACCACATGACACAACACCACATGACACAACATGACACCACATGACATCACACCACATGACACTTGACACCACATGACAACACATGACAACACATGACACATGACACCACATGACAACACATGAAACATGCTGACACATGACACCACATTACAACACATGACACAACATGATACCACTTAACACATGATACCACATAACAACACATGAAACATGATAACACATGATGCCACCTGACATCACAGAACAATTGACACATGACGACACATGATGACACATGATGACACATGACACATGATGACACATGACACCACATGACAACACATGACACCACGTGAGACACATGACACCACATGACAAATGACATCACATGGCACCATGTGACACAACATGACACCACATGACACATGACACCAAATGACACATGACATCACATGACACATGACACCACATAACACATGACACCACATGATACATGATGACACATTATACCACATGACATGACACCACATGACACTTGACATCACATGACACCACATGCCAAAACATGACACATGATGACACCAATTGACACATGACAAAACATGACACCACATAACACATGACACCACATGAAAACACATGACACAAGACACAACATGACAACACTTAAAACATGACACATGACACCACATGACAAATGACAACACATGACGACACATAACACCAAATGACAACACATGGCAACACATGACACATGACAGCACATGACACAAGATACCTCATGACAACACATTAAAAATGACTACGCATGACACCACATGACACCTCATGACACCACATGATACATGATGACACATGACACCACATGACACCAATGACACATGACTTCATATGACACCACATAACACATGACACCACATGACACATGACATCACGTGGAGAAGCGTGGCTCAGTAGTTAGAGGCGGCAGACCCGGATGCTGAGATCGGCCGTGGACCAGGGTTCGATTCCCCGCCTCGGCGGGTCTCGGGCTCAAAAATTCCACGGACTCGACAATTCTCGCTCCGGTGCCTACTCAACTCACGGGGTCACACTCTGCGACTCTGGGCAGTAGCTTGCTTAATCTCCACTACGGGCCCCTCGCGGCGGGATGCCTGGCTTTCACCTTGTGGATACCCTGCCGGGGTATCTCACAGGGGAATACCAGGACGGGTTCCCTAAGCAAGCGCCTTGATACCTTTGAGTGATACGTGCGCTATATAAGTCTCAATACAATACATGACACCACAATACACCACATGACACATGACACCACATGACAAAACATGAATCATGACACATGATGACAATTGACACCACATGATGACACATGACACCACATGACACCAATTGACACATGACACAACATGACACCACATGATACATGACACATGATAACACATGACAACACATGACACAACATGACACCACAAGACACCAATTGACACATGGCAACACATGATGACACATGATTACACATGGCGACACATGATGACATATGACAACACATGACAGAAGACACCATATGACAACACATGAAACATGCTGACACATGACAACACATGAAACATGCTGACACATGACACCACATGACAACACATGAAACAACATGACACTACTTATTACATGACACATGACACCACATAACACATGAAACATGATACGACATGACACCACAGAACAATTGACACATCATGACACATCATGACACATGACACCACATGACACATGACACATGATGACACATGATACATGATTACACGTGACACCATATGACAACACATGACACATAACACATGACAAAACATGATAAAATATGATACCACATGACACTGCATGACACATGACAACACATGACATATGACACTTGACACTACATGCCAACACATGACAGCACATGACACAAGACACCACATGACAACACATGAAACATGACACCACATGATACCACATGATACATGATGACACATTATACCACATGACATGACACCACATGACACTTGACATCACATGACACCACATGCCAAAACATGACACATGATGACACATGACGACACATGACACCACATGAAAACACATGACACCACATGACACCAATTGACATATGACACAACATGACACCACATAACACATGACACATGACACCACATGAAAACACATAAAAACACATGACACAAGACACAACATGACAACACTTAAAACATGACAACACATGACATATGACACCACATGACAAATGACAACACATGACAACACATGACACCAAATGACAACACATGGCAACACATAACACATGACAGCACATGACACAAGATACCTCATGACAACACATTAAAAATGACGACGCATGACACCACATGACACCTCATGACACCACATGATACATGATGACACATGACACCACATGACACCAATGACATATGACTTCATATGACACCACATAACACATGACACCACATGACACATGACATCACGTGGAGAAGCGTGGCTCAGTAGTTAGAGGCGGCAGACCCGGATGCTGAGATCGGCCGTGGACCAGGGTTCGATTCCCCGCCTCGGCGGGTCTCGGGCTCAAAAATTCCACGGACTCGACAATTCTCGCTCCGGTGCCTACTCAACTCACGGGGTCACACTCTGCGACTCTGGGCAGTAGCTTGCTTAATCTCCACTACGGGCCCCTCGCGGCGGGATGCCTGGCTTTCACCTTGTGGATACCCTGCCGGGGTATCTCACAGGGGAATACCAGGACGGGTTCCCTAAGCAAGCGCCTTGATACCTTTGAGTGATACGTGCGCTATATAAGTCTCAATACAATACATGACACCACAATACACCACATCACACATGACACCACATGACAAAACATGAATCATGACACATGATGACAATTGACACCACATGACACCAATTGACACATGACACAACATGACACCACATGATACATGACACATGATAACACATGACAACACATGACACAACATGACACCACAAGACACCAATTGACACATGGCAACACATGATGACACATGATTACACATGGCGACACATGATGACATATGACAACACATGACAGAAGACACCATATGACAACACATGAAACATGCTGACACATGACAACACATGAAACATGCTGACACATGACACCACATGACAACACATGAAACAACATGACACTACTTATTACATGACACATGACACCACATAACACATGAAACATGATACGACATGACACCACAGAACAATTGACACATCATGACATATCATGACACATCATGACACATGACACCACATGACACATGACACATGATGACACATGACACCACATGCCAATACATGACACATGACACCACATGACAACACATGACACCACATGACACATAACACCACGTGATACAACATGACACCACATTACAAATGACACCACATGACACCACATAACACATGACACCACATGACACATCACATCACATGACACCACAATACACCACATGACGATACATGACACCACATGACAAAACATGAATCATGACACATGGCACCACATGATGACACATGACACCACATGACACCAATTGACACATGACACGACATGACACCACATGACACATGACACATGATAACACATGATAACACATGACAACACATGAAACATGACAATACATGACACAACATGACACCACAAGACATCAATTGACACATGACAACACATGATGACATATGACACATGGCGACACATGATGACACATGACACCATATGACACAACACCACATGACACAACATGACACCACATGACATCACACCACATGACACTTGACACCACATGACAACACATGACAACACATGACACATGACATCACATGACAACACATGACAACACATGAAGAATGCTGACACATGACACCACATGACAACACATGACACAACATGACACCACTTAACACATGACACCACATAACAACACATGAAACATGATAACACATGATGCCACCTGACATCACAGAACAATTGACACATGACGACACATGATGAGACATGATGACACATGACACATGATGACACATGACACCACATGACAACACATGACACCACGTGACAACATGACACCACATGACAAATGACATCACATGACATCATGTGACACAACATGACACCACATGACACATGACACCACATGACACATGACACCACATGACACATGACATCACATGACACATGACACCACATGACACCACATGATGACACAAGACACCACATGAAACATGACGACACATCACATCACATGACAACACATGACGCCAATTGACACATGATACCACATGATACATGATTAGACATCACACCATATGACACATGACAACACATGACATATAACACATGACAACACATGATGACACATGACACCGCATGACACCACATGACACATGACACTTGATACCACATGACAACACATGACACAAGACACCACATGACAATACATGAAACATGATGACAAATGATACCACATGATACATGACAACACATTATATCACATGACACATGACACCACATGCCATGACATCACATGACACATGACACCACATGTCACCAATTGACACATGACGACACATGACACCACATGACAACACATGACACCAACTGACACCAACTGACACATGACACAACATCACATGACACAACATGACACCACTTAACACATGACACCACATAACAACACACGAAACATGATAACACATGATGCCACCTGACATCACAGAACAATTGACACATGACCACACATGATGAGACATGATGACACATGACACATGATGACACATGACACCACATGCCAATACATGACACCACATGACAACACATGACATCACATGACACATAACACCACGTGACACAACATGACACCACATGACAAATGACACCACATGACACAACATGACACCACATGACACCATGTGACACCACATAACACATGACACCACATGACACATTACATCACATGACACCACAATACACCACATGACACATGACGATACATGACACCATATGACAAAACATGAATCATGACACATGACACCACATGATGACACATGACACCACATGACACCAATTGACACATGATAACACATGACAACACATGAAACATGACAACACATGACACAACATGACACCATAAGACACCAATTGATACATGACAACACATGATGACATATGATGACACATGATGACACATGACAAAACCACATAACACAACATGACACCACATGACACCACACCACATGACACTTGACACCACATGACAACACATGACACCACATGACAACACATGACAACACATGACAGAAGATGCCATATGACAACACATGAAACATGCTGACACATGACAACACATGACACAACATGACACCACTTAACACATGACACCACATAACAACACACAAAACATGATAACACATGATGCCACATGACACCACAGAACAATTGACACATGACGGCACATGATGACACATCATGAGACATCATGACACGACACCACATGACACATGACACATGATGACACATGACACCACATGACACATAACACCACCTGACACAACATGACACCACATGACAAATGACACCACATGACACCACGTGACACAACATGACACCACATGACACATGACACCACATGACACATGACATCACATGACACATGACACCACATGATACGTGATGACACAAGATACCACATAAAACATGACGACACATCACACCACATGACAACACATGACACCACATGACACCAATTGACACATGACACCACATGATACATGATTAGACATGACACCATATGACACATGACAACACATGACACATAACACATGATAACACATGATGACGCATGATGACACATGACACCGCATGACACCACATGACACATGACACTTGACACCACATGACAACACATGACACATGACACAAGACACCACATGACAACACATGAAACATGATGACAAATGACACCACATGACACCACAGAATACATGATGACACATTATACCACATGACACATGACACCACTTGACACCACATGACATGACATCACATGACACATGACACCACATGTCACCAATTGACATATGATGACACATGACACCACATGACAACACATGACACCAACTGACACAACATAACACCACAAGACATGACACCACATGACAACACATGAAAGATGACAACATATGACACCATATGACACCACAAGACTCCAATTGACACATGACAACACGTGACACCACATGGCACATGACACCACTTTTTTTTGCTAAACACATGACACCACATTACACAACAAGACATCACATGACACATGACACCACATAACACTTGACACCACATGACAACACATGACAACACATGACACATGACACCACATGACAACACAGGACACCATATGACAATACATGAAACATGATGGCACATGGCACCACATGACACCATGTGACAACACATGACAATACATGACACATGACACCACATGACAACACATGACAACACATGAAACATGATGGCACATGACACCACATGATACAACATGACACATGATGACAACATATGGTACAAGACACATGAAACTACATGATACATGATGACACATGACACCACATGATACATGACGACACATGACACCACATGACAACATATGACACATGACAACACATGACGACACATGACACCACATGACACATGACACCACATGACTCTTGACACCACATGACAACACATGGCAACACATGACATATGACAGCACATGACACAAGACACCACATGACAACACATGAAACATGATGACACATGACACCACATGATACCACATGAGACTTGACAGCACATGACAACACATGAAACATGATGACAAATGACACCACATGATACATGATGAGACATTATACCACATGACACATGACACCACATGACACCACATGACACTTGACATCACATGACACCACATGACAAAACATGACACATGACGACACATGACACCACATGTAAACACATGATACCACATGACACCAATTGACACATGACACAACATGAGACCACATACCACATGACACATGACACCACAGGACAACACATGAAAACACATGACACAAGACACAACATGACACCACATGAAAACACATGACAACACATGACAAATGACAACACATGACGACACATGACACCACATGAAACATGACACATGACACCACATGACAATACATGACACATGATACCACATGACACCATATGACAACACATGACACATAACACATGACAAAACATGATGAAATATGACACCACATGACACTGCATGACACATGACACATGACAAAACATGACACATGACACTTGACACCACATGACAACACATGACAGCACATGACACAAGACACCACATGACAACACATGAAACATGATGACAAATGACACCACATGATACATGATGACATATTATGACACATTATACCACATGACACATGACACCACATGACACCACATGACACCACATGATGACACATGATGACACATGTTGACACTTGATGACACAAGACACCACATGAAACATGATGACACATGACACCACATGACAATACATGACACCACATGACACCAATTGACACATGACACCACATGATACATGATTACACGTGACACCATATGACAACACATGACATATAACACATGACAAAACATGATGAAATATGACACCACATGACACATGATGACACATGACACCACATGATACATGATGACACATTATACCACATGACACATGACACCACATGACACCACATGAAAACACATGATACCACATGACACGAATTGACACATGACACAACATGACACCACATAACACATGACACATGACACCACATGACAACAGATGAAAACACAAGACACAACATGACAACACTTAAAACATGACAACACATGACACATGATACCACATGACAACACATGACAACACATGACAAATGACCACACATGACACCACATGAAACATGACGACACATGACACCACATGACAATAAATGACACATGACACCACATGACACTGCATGACACATGACAACACATGACACATGACACTTGATAATACATGACAACACATGACAGCACATGACAAGACACCACATGACAACACATGAAACATGACAAATGACACCACATGATACCACATGATACATGATGACACATTATGACACATTATACAACATGACACCACATGACACTTGACATCACATGACACCACATGATGACACATGATGACACATGTTGACACTTGATGAAACAAGACACCACATGAAACATGACGACACATGACACCACATGACAATACATGACACCACATGACACCAATTGACACATGACACCACATGATACATGATTACACGTGACACCATATGACAACACATGACACATAACATGACAAACATGATGAAATATGACACCACATGACACATGATGACACATGACACTGCATGACACATGACAACACATGACACATGTCGCTTGACACCACATGCCAACACATGACAACACATGACACAAGACACCACATGAAACATGATGAAAAATGACACCACATGATACTACATGATACATGATGACACATTATACGACATGACACCACATGACACTTGACATCACATGACACCACATGACAAAACATGACACATGATGACACATGACGACACATGACACCACATGAAAACACATGACACCACATGACACCAATTGACACATGACACAACATGACACCACATAACACATGACACATGACACCACATGACAACACATGAAACAACATGACACCACATGACACCACAGAACAATTGACACATCATGACACATCATGACACATGACACCACATGACACATGACACATGATGACACATGCCAATACATGACACATGACACAACATGACAACACATGACACCACATGACACCACATGACACATAACACCACGTGATACAACATGACACCACATGACACCACATGACACAACATGACACCACATGACACATGACACCACATGACACCACATAACACATGACGCCACATGACACATTACATCACAATATACCACATGACATGATGATACATGATACCACATGACAAAACATGAATCATGACACATGACACCACATGATGACACATGACACCATATGACACCAATTGACACATGACACAACATGACACCACATGACACATGACACATGATAACACAGGACAACACATGAAACATGACAACACATGACACAGCATGACACCACAAGACACCAATTGACATATGACAACACATGATGACATATGATGACATATGATTACACATGGCGACACATGATGACACATGACACCACATGACAACACATGACAACACATGACAGAAGACACCATATGACAACACATGAAACATGCTGACACGACACCACATGACACAACATGACACCACTTGACACAACATGACACCACATAACAACAAACGAAACATGATAACACATGATGCCACATGACACCACAGAACAATTGACACATGACGACACATGATGACACATGATGACACATCATGATACATGACACCACATGACACAAGACACCACATGACAACACATGAAACATGACAAATGACACCACATGATACCACATGATACATGATGACACATTATACCACATGACACATGACACCACATGACACCACATGACATCACATGACACCACATGATGACACATGATGACACATGTTGACACAAGACACCACATGAAACATGACGACACATGACACCACATGACAATACATGACACCACATGACACCAATTGACACATGACACCACATGATACATGATTACGCGTGACACCATATGACAAAACATGACACATAACACATGACAAAACATGATGAAATATGACACCACATGACACATGATGACACATTACACCATATGACACTGCATGACACATGAAACATGACAACACATGACACTTGACACCACATGACAACACATGACAGCACATGACACAAGACACCACATGACAACACATGAAACATGATGACAAATGACACCACGATACCACATGATACATGATGACACATTATACCACATGACACATGACACCACATGACACCACATGACACTTGACACCACATGATGACACATGATGACACAAGACACCACATGAAACATGACGACACATGACACCACATGATAATACATGACACCACATGATACATGATTACACGTGACACCCTATGACAATACATGACACATGACAAAACATGATGAAATATGACACCACATGACACATGATGACACATAACACCACATAACACTGCATGACACATGACACATGACACCACTTGACAACACATGACAGCACATGACACAAGACTAACCCTGGACGAAGCACTACGCTACACTTGCGGAGTTTGCAAAGTTTTCGCAACTTCGCACTATGCGAGCTGCACGTAGCACAGTGCGAACATGCGTAGTGCAACGTAGCGTAGTGCAGCGGTCATTTTTTGCTTGTTCGCGGTCCTGAACGTCATGTTCGCGACCGCGAGCAAGAAAAATGACATCCCGGCGAGATTGTCAACGCGAGGAGGTCAGGTTTCTCATTGTGAGTGGTTGCGCATGCTCGCGACCGCTCTCAATGAGAAACTACCTGTTCGCGTTGAGAAAGCTGCCGCTCAAGTAATAATCTACTCGAGCACAGTGCCAGATGCTTGTCCGCACTGTGCAATCATTGAAAAAGCATCTTGCACAGTGTGAACATGCTACTACGTAGCTCGCGTAGTGCTCTGTGAAGTTCGCGTAGTGCGAAGTGCACTTCGCGTAGCACTACTTCGCGAACTACGCCCACCCATACACAAGACATCACATGACAACACATGAAACATGATGGCAAATGACACCACATGATACCACATGATACATGATGACACATTATACCACATGACACATGACACCACATGACACCACATGACACTTGACATCACATGACACCACATGACAAAACATGACACATGATGACACATGACACCACATAAAAACACATGACACCACATGACACCAATTGACACAAGACACAACATGACAACACTTAAAACATGACAAACACATGACACATGACACCACATGACAACACATGACAAATGACAACACATGATGACACATGACACCACATGATGACACATGACACCACATGACAATACATGACACATGACACCACATGACACCAATTGACACATGACACCACATGATTATACGTGACACCATATGACAACACATGACACATAACACATGACAAAACATGATTTAATATGACACCACATGACACATGATGACGCATGACACCACATGACACTGCATGACACATGACACATGACAACACATGACACATGACACTTGACACCACATGACAACACATGATAGCACATGACAACACATGAAACATGTTGACAAATGACATCACATGATACCACATGATACATGATGACAATTATGACACATTATACCACATGACACATGACACCACATGACACTTGACATCACATGACACCACATGATGACACATGATGACACATGTTGACACTTGATGACACAAGACACCACATGAAACATGACGACACATGACACCACATGACAATACATGACACCACATGACACCAATTGACACATGACACCACATGATACATGATTACACGTGACACCATATGACAACACATGACACATAACACATGACAAAATATGATTAAATATGACACCACATGACACATGATGACACATGACACCACATGACACTGCATGACACATGACAACACATGACACATGACACTTGACACCACATGCCAACACATGACAGCACATGACACTTGACATCACATGACACCACGTGACAAAACATGACACATGATGACACATGACACCACATGAAAACACATGACACCACATGACACCAATTGACACATGACACAACATGACACCACATAACACATGACACATGACACCACATGACAACACATGAAAACACATGACACATGACATCACATAACACAAGATACCACATGACAACACATTAAAAATGACCAACACATGACACCACATGACACCTCATGACACCACATGATACATGATGACACATGACACCACATGACACCAATGACACATGACATCATATGATACCACAATACACCACATGACACATGACGATACATGACACCACATGACAAAACATGAATCATGACACATGATGACAATTGACACCACATGATGACACATGACACCACATGACACCAATTGACACATGACACAACATGACACCACATGACACATGATAACACATGACAACACATGAAACATGACAACACATGACACAACATGACATCATAAGATACCAATTGACACATGACAACACATGATGACATATGATGACACATGGTGACACATGATGACACATGACACCACATGACACACGACACATGATGACACATGACAACACATGCCAATACATGACACATGACACCACATGACACATAACACCACGTGATACAACATGATACCACATGACAAATGACACCACATGACACCACATGACACAACATGACACCACATGACACATGACACCACATGACACCACATGACACATGACACCACAATACACCACAATACACCACATGACACATGATGATACATGACACCACATGACAAAACATGAATCATGACACATGACACCACATGATGACACATGACACCACATGACACCAATTGACACATGACACAACATGACACCACATGACACATGACACATGATAACACATGACAACACATGAAACATGATAACACATGACACAACATGACATCACAAGACACCAATTGACACATGACAACACATGATGACATATGATGACACATGGTGACACATGATGACACATGACACCACATGACACAACACCACATGACACAACATGACACCACATGACACCATACCACATGACACTTGGACACCATATGACAACACATGACACATGACACCACATGACAACACATGATAGAAGACACCATATGACAACACATGAAACATGCTGACACATGACACCACATGACAACACATGACACAACATGACACCACTTAACACATGACACCACATAACAACACAAGAAACATGATAACACATGATGCCACATGACACCACAGAACAATTGACACATGACGACACATGATGACACATGATGACACATCATGACAATTGACACCACATAACACATGACACATGATGACACATGACACCACATGATGACACATGACACCACATGACAACACATGGCACATTACACCACTTGACACAACATGACACCACATGACAAATGACATCACATGATACCACGTGACACAACATGACACCACATGACACATGACACCACATGACATATGACACGACATGACACATGACATCACATGATACCACATAACACATGACACCACATGACAACACATGACAAATGACGACACATGACACGACATGAAACATGACGACACATGACACCACATGACAATACATGACACATGACACCACATGACACCAATTGACACATGACACCACATGATACATGATTACACGTGACACCATATGACAACACATGACACATAACACATGACAAAACATGAGGAAATATGACACCACATGACACATGACGAATGACACCACATGACACTGCATGACACATGACAACACATGACACATGACACTTGACAACACATGACAACACATGACAGCACATGACACAAGACACCACATGACAACACATGAAACATGACAAATGATACCACATAATACCACATGATACATGATGACACATTATGACACATTATACAACATGACACATGACACCACATGACACTTGACATCACATGACACCACATGATGACACATGATGACACATGTTGACACTTGATGACACAAGACACCACATGAAATATGACGACACATGACACCACATGACAATACATGACACCACATGACACCAATTGACACATGACACCACATGATACATGATTACACGTGACACCATATGACAACATATGACACATAACATGACAAAACATGATGAAATATGATACCACATGACATATGATGACACATGACACTGCATGACACATGTCAACACATGACACATGTCACTTGACACCACATGCCAACACATAACAGCACATGACACAAGACACCACATGAAACATGATGAAAAATGACACCACATGATACCACATGATACATGATGACACATTATACCACATGACACCACATGACACTTGACATCACATGACACCACATGACAAAACATGACACATGATGACACATGACGACACATGACACCACATGAAAACACATGACACCACATGACACCAATTGACACATGACACAACATGACACCACATGACACATGACACCACATGACAACACATGAAACAACATGACACCACTTAACACATGACACATGACACCACATAACACACAAAACATGATAACGCATGATACCACATGACATCACAGAACAATTGACACATCATGACACATGACACCACATGACACATGATGACACATGCCAATACATGACACATGACACAACATGACAACACATGACACCACATGACACCACATGACACATAACACCACGTGATACAACATGACACCACATGACACAACATGACACCACATGACACATGACACCACATGACACCACATAACACATGACGCCACATGACACATTACTTCACATGACACCACAATACACCACATGACATGACGATACATGACACCACATGACAAAACATGAATCATGACACATGACACCACATGATGACACATGACACCACATGACACCAATTGACACATGACACAACATGACACCACATGACAAATGACACATGATAACACAGGACAACACATGAAACATGACAACACATGACACAGCATGACATCACAAGACACCAATTGACATATGACAACACATGATGACATATGATGACATATGATGACACATGGCGACACATGATGACACATGATGACACATGACACCACATGACACATCATGACACCACACCACATGACACTTGACAACACATGATGACACATGACACCACATGACAACACATGACAGAAGACACCATATGACAACACATGAAACATGCTGACATGACACCACATGACACAACATGACACCACTTGACACAATATGACACCACATAACAACACACGAAACATGATAACACATGATGCCACATGACACCACAGAATAATTCACACATGATGGCACATACTGACACATCATGACACATGACACCACATGATATGACACATGATGACACATGACACCACATGACATGTAACACCACGTGATACAACATGACACCACATGACAAATGACACCACATGACACCACATGACACATGACACCACATGACACATTACATCACATGACATGACATCACATGACACATGACACCACATAACACATGACACCACATGACAACACATGACACCACATGATGACACAAGACACCACATGAAACATGACGACACATCACACCACATGACACCACATGACACAAGACACCACATGACAACACATGAAACATGATGACAAATTACACCACATGACACCACATGATACATGACGACACATTATACCACATGACACATGACACCTCATGACACCACATGACATGACATCACATGACACATGACACCACATGTCACCAATTGACACATGACAACACATGACACCACTAACACATGATACCACATGATACAACAAGACACCACATGACACTTGACTCCACATGACAACACATGACAACACATGACAACACATGACACATGACACCACATGACAACACATGACAACACAGGACACCACATGATTACACATGAAACATGATGGCACATGATACCACATGACACCATGTGACATATGACACATGACACAACATGACACATGATGACAACAAATGGTACAGGACACATGAAACAACATGATACATGATGACACATGACACCACATGATACATGACAACACATGACGCCACATGACAACACATGACACATGACAACACATGACAACACATGACACCACATAACTTTTGACACCACATGACAACATATGGCAACACATGACATATGACAGCACATGACACAAGACACCACATGACAACACATGAAACATGATGACACATGACACCACATGACACCACATGACACTTGACAGCACATGACACAAGGCACCACATGACAACACATGAAACTTGATGACAAATGACACCACATGACACATGATACCACATGATACATGACGACACATTATACCACATGACACATGACACCACATGACACCACATGACACATGACACCACATGACAACACATGACACCACATGACAACACATGACAACACAGGACATCACATGACAACACATGAAACATGATGGCACATGACACCACATGACACAACATGACACATGATGACAACACATGGTACAGGACACATGGAACAACATGATACATGATGACACATGACACCACATGATACATGACGACACATGACACCACATGACAACACATGACACATGACGACACATGACACCACATGACACATGATACCACATGACTCTTGACACCACATGACAACACATGGCAACACATGACATATGACAGCACATGACACAAGATACCACATGACAACACATGAAACATGATGACATATGACACCACATGACACCACATGAGACTTGACAGCACATGACACAAGGCACCACATGACAACACATGAAACATGATGACAAATGACACCACATGATACATGACAACACATTATACCACATGACACATGACACCACATGACACCACATGACACATGACACCACATGACAAAACATGACACATGATGACACATGACACCACATGAAAACACATGACACCACATGACACCAATTGACACATGACACCACATAACACATGACACATGACACCACATGACAATGCATGAAAACACATGACACAAGACACAACATGACAACACATGAAACATGACAACATATGACACCACATGAACCACAAGACACCAATTGACACATGACAACACATGACGACACATGATGAAACATGACATTACATGACAAACACATGACACATGACACCACATGACAACACATGACAACACATGACAAATGACAACACATGATGACACATGACACCACATGATGACACATGACACCACATGACAATACATGACACATGACACCACATGACACCAATTTACACATGACACCACATGATACATGATTACACGTGACACCATATGACAACACATGACACATAACACATGACAAAACATGATGAAATATGACACCACATGACACATGATGGCGCATGACACCACATGATACAGCATGACACATGACACATGACACTTGACACCACATGACAACACATGATAGCACATGATAACACATGAAACATGATGACAAATGACACCACATGATACCACATGATACATGATGACAATTATGACACATTATACCACATGACACATGACACCCCATGACACTTGACATCACATGACACCACATGATGACACATGATGACACATGTTGACACTTGATGACACAAGACACCACATGAAACATGACGACACATGACACCACATGACAATACATGACACCACATGACACCAATTGACACATGACACCACATGATACATGATTACACGTGATACCATATGACAACACATGACACATAACACATGACAAAACATGATGAAATATGACACCACATAACACATGATGACACATGACACCACATGACACTGCATGACACATGACACATGACAACACATGACACATGACACTTGACACCACATGCCAACACATGACAGCACATGACACAAGACACCACATGACAACACATGAAACATGATGAAAAATGACACCACATGATACCACATGACACATGACACCACATGACAACACATGACACCACATGACAAAACATGACACATGATGACACATGACACCACATGAAAACACATGACACCACATGACACCAATTGACACATGACACAACATGACACCACATAACACATGACACATGACACCACATGACAACACATGAAAACACATGACACATGACAGCACATGACACAAGATACCACATGACAACACATTAAAAATGACGACACATGACACCACATGACACCTCATGACACCACATGATACATGATGACACATGACACCACATGACACCAATGACACATGACATCATATGACACCACAATACACCACATGACACATGACGATACATGACACCACATGACAAAACATGAATCATGACACATGATGACAATTGACACCACATGATGACACATGACACCACATGACACCAATTGACACATGACACAACATGACACCACATGACACATGACACATGATAACACATGACAACACATGAAACATGACAACACATGACACAACATGACACCACAAGACACCAATTGACACATGACAACACATGATGACATATGATGACACATGGTGACACATGATGACACAAGACACCACATGACACACGACACATGATGACACATGACAACACATGCCAATACATGACACATGACACCACATGACACCACATGACACATAACACCATGTGATACAACATGACACCACATGACAAATGACACCACATGACACCACATGACACAACATGACACCACATGACACATGACACCACATGACACCACATGACACTTTACATCACATGACACCACAATACACCACATGACACATGATGATACATGACACCACATGACAAAACATGAATCATGACACATGACACCATATGACAACACATGACACATGACACCACATGTCAACACCTGATAGAAGACACCATATGACAACACATGAAACATGCTGACACATGACACCACATGACAACACATGACACAACATGATACCACTTAACACATGACACCACATAACAATACACGAAACATGATAACACATGATGCCACATGACACCACAGAACAATTGACACATGACGACACATGATGACACATGATGACACATCATGACAATTGACACCACATGACACATGACACATGATGACACATGACACCACATGATGACACATGATACCACATGACACATTACACCACGTGACACAGCATGACACCACATGACAAATGACATCACATGATACCACGTGACACAACAAAACACCACATGACACATGATATCACATGATACCACATAACACATGACACCACATGACAACACATGACACATGACACCACATGACACCACATGACACATGACACCACATAATACATGACGACACAAGACACCACATGAAACATGACGACACATCACACCACATGACAACACATGACATCACATGACACCAATTGACACATGACACCACATGATACATGATTAGACATGACACCATATGACACATAACAACACATGACACATAACACATGACAACACATGATGATGCATGATGACACATGACATCGCATGACACCACATGACACATGACATAAGACACATGATGACAAATGACACCACATGATACCACATGACATGACATCACATGACACATGACACCACATGTCACCAATTGACACATGACGACACATGACACAACATAACACCACATGACACACCAACACATGACAACACATGAAACATGACAACATATGACACCACATGACACCACAAGACTCCAATTGACACATGACAACACATAACACCACATGGCACATGACACCACTTTTTTTTTTGCTAAACACATGACACCACATGACACAACAAGACACCACATGACACATGACACCACATGACACTTGACACCACATGACAACACATGACACATGACACCACATGATACATGACACATGATAACACATGACAACACATGAAACATGACAACACATGACACAACATGATATCACAAGACACTAATTGACACATGACAACACATGATGACACATGGCAATACATGATGACACATGACACCACATGACACATGACACCACATGACACAACACCACATGACACAACATGACACCACATGACACCACACCACATGACACTTGACACCACATGATAACACATGACAACACATGACATGACACCACATGACAACACATGACAACACATGACAGAAGACACCATATGACAACACATGAAATATGCTAACACATGACACCACATAACAACACACGAAACATGATAACACATGATGCCACATGACACCACAGAATAATTCACACATGATGGCACATACTGACACATCATGACACATCATGACACATGACACCACATGACATGACACATGATGACACATGACACCACATGACATATAACACCATGTGATACAACATGACACCACATGAAAAATGACACCACATGACACCACATGACACATGACACCACATGACACATGACACCACATGACATGACATCACATGACACATGACACCACATAACACATGACACCACATGACAACACATGTCACCACATGATACATGATGACACAAGACACCACATGACACAAGACACCACATGACAACACATGAAACATGATGACAAATTACACCACATGACACCACATGATACATGACGACACATTATACCACATGACACATGACACCACATGACACCACATGACATGACATCACATGACACATGACACCACATGTCACCAATTGACACATGACAACACATGACACTACTAACACATGACACCACATGACACAACAAGACACCACATGACACTTGACACCACATGACAACACATGACAACACATGACACATGACACCACATGACAACACATGACAACACAGGACACCACATGACAACACATGAAACATGATGGCACATGATACCACATGACACCATGTGACATATGACACATGACACAACATGACACATGATGACACATGACACCACATGATACATGACAACACATGACGCCACATGACAACACATGACACATGACAACACATGACAACACATGACACCACATAACTCTTGACACCACATGACAACATATGGCAACACATGACATATGACAGCACATGACACAAGACACCACATGACAACACATGAAACATGATGACACATGACACCACATGACACCACATGACACTTGACAGCACATGACTCAAGGCACCACATGACAACACATGAAACATGATGACAATAACACCGCATGACACATGACACCATATGACACTTGACACCACATGACAATACATGAAAACACATGACACATGACACCACATGATAACACATGAAACATGATGGCACATGACACCACATGACACCATGTGACACATGAAACATGACAACACATGACGACATATGACACATGACACAAGACACCACAAGACAACACATGAAACATGACAACACATAACACCACATGACACCACATGTCACATGACACATGATGACACATGATACTACATGACTGACAACACATGATGACACATGATGACACAAGACACCACATGCAACATGACGACACATGACACCACATGACAATAAATGACACATGACACCACATGACACATGATGACACAAGACACCACATGACACTGCATGACTGTGAGAAGTTGGCCTGATAGGTGATGTTTCCAATTCTGGAACCACCTGGTATCAGACCAAACAATCCCTTATGGTGTCTGGTTGTAAGTCAACCTTATTAGACAAGCTATCCTAGGGGTAGCATGGACTAAGCAGCCTAAAGGCTTAACTTAAGAGGTCGTGTTAAGCGAGCTGTTTTACCACATACAATCCTGTAATATCAAATGAAAGGACACCACACAAGTATATATTATGAAAATATATGTATTTATTACTAAAAACAATCCCCAGTGATCTTTATGGATAAAGGGGCACAAGCGTTAAATCAAAAGCACAGTATAACATACAAAGTTGCACAAATATGGATGAGGGCGAGGGGCCACTCAGACCATATACTAAAAAAAGGTATAAGAGAGACCATTCAATCAGTGGTTAGGCCTAGGGCTTAGGGAATCGCTGGGAGCAGTCGGGACAAGCAATGTTGAAGTCGGGAAAAGCCCGCGGGATTCGGGTGCAGTGCAGAAAGTGCACGCATGCATCAATGTTAACCAAAGGGGCTGAATTACCTGTTAGGTCCCCTCCTATGGGTGGGACCCAGGAAGTGGGTGGATACACCCCCTTTCTTTGAT